>NC_064924.1:218170790-218485164 GCF_023897955.1 Schistocerca gregaria
GTATCGAGCTGCTGATTGGCACGGTCGTGGGGGCGGTAATGTTCTGTGTTCGGTTTGTACAGGTGCTCTTGAAGAGTCGGCTCTTGCCTTTCGTTCGGAGTAGGTTTCAAGACTGAGCTCTCGCTGCTCTGGACAGCCTGCCTTCCGTTGGCTGTCTAATATACTTTCATTTAATTGTAACTGTTTGACGAAGTTGCTGAAATTTGCGACTTCAACGTAAGTTTCTGAGTACAGTTGGCAATTGAGCGTTCTGTGTACAAGCGGCCTATGTTGTCTGTCTTGAGCAGTTTTGGCTAAAGTTGACTGTATCGGAGTTACTGTGTGACTTCGCTTGCTAAAACCAATCACTGTACCGTCAGTGATTGTGTGGCGAGCCTTCTTCGTCTCCCTCAGAGGCGCATTTGTGTTGCAAGGAAGTCTTTGATCTATAACAATCAGACCAGGATAATTTGTTACGGGCTATACCCGCGACATATCATCACCACGACGGGACGTCGAAGCAACCACCCATCGCCTCCGGTATGCCAGATCGTGTCCTTAAGAAGACAGCTTGGTAATGTATGTGTCCGCAGCACAGTCAGTTTAGGGAATTTTGCTATGTGATAATCAGAGCTCAGCAGAGCGCGCCTGTTCCCGTCTTTTCTAACGTGGTTCTGTCTTGGATGTTCATTGTCTGAGTTCTCACTATTGTAGCAATAATTAATGTTTGGTTGTCCGGGTGTTTCTCTTAAGATTTAAATTGCAAGGAACTGGCTCCACATATCACTTGGTCATAAATGTCACAATCTAGTTTATGGACAACTTCACCTTCACAGTATCCAGTTTGAGGTATTGTAAATGTTTCACGTGTTTTGTTTATTATTTTGAGTTTAGTCATAATAAATCAAATTGTTATTTTGGACAGAACTTTCATTCTGTCGATCGGTAGAGCAATCCAACATTTCTCACTACGTTAATGAAACTTTCCTTTGTCAAATTAAATTATTGCAGGTGCCAAACTCTTTTCTGCTCCACTTGCAGAGTCGTTTACAGTCAGTTCACGTTTTTTCTTAATTCATGTGCAAAAGCAAAAGTTGGAGTTAGAAAAGGGGGGGGGGGGGGGCTTGGAGCATAATTTCCATATTTAGATTCTAGAAGAATTTAGTGTTAAATACACTGTTAGCCCCGGCACCTTGCAAGCCGTTAAAGGATACTAGTCTAATTTTTTGAACCAGAAAATACAGTGTAAGCCCTTTCGCTTGTAGCTCATGAAGCTCATAAGCTTATAAAAATTACATTTACTTAATTGCTACCGTAAGTGTTATACATGAATTAGGGATAGAATTCCTCCAGCTCTTTTCGTCATGACATAAGTTTTTTGCTGGGATTCTTACTTTGCGTGTTTTGTGTTATGATATTATCGAAATTAACATTATTGGAAGTCAGGGAGAAATTTTGACAGGCAATTTAAGTCCAGATAAAAGAAATAAAAACATTAATGAGAAAATTTATTGTGTAGCTACCAGTTTTGGCACTTCTATGCGCCATCTTCAGGCCTCAGTAGACGCTCAAGGGGTTATCACGATCCATATATGCCATGCATCAGTGACCAACATTGTTTACGCAGACTATCTGTAATGTCAGCACTCCAACCATCATCTGACATCGTTACAGATTGTCTGCGTAAACCAGTTATGTTGACCACTGATGCATGGTATACACTCCTGGAAATTGAAATAAGAACACCGTGAATTCATTGTCCCAGGAAGGGGAAACTTTATTGACACATTCCTGGGGTCAGATACATCACATGATCAGATTCACAGAACCACAGGCACATAGACACAGGCAACAGAGCATGCTCAATGTCGGCACTAGTACAGTGTATATCCACCTTTCGCAGCAATGCAGGCTGCTATTCTCCCATGGAGACGATCGTAGAGATGCTGGATGTAGTCCTGTGGAACGGCTTGCCATGCCATTTCCACCTGGCGCCTCAGTTGGACCAGCGTTCGTGCTGGACGTGCAGACCGCGTGAGACGACGCTTCATCCAGTCCCAAACATGCTCAATGGGGGACAGATCCGGAGATCTTGCTGGCCAGGGTAGTTGACTTACACCTTCTAGAGCACGTTGGGTGGCACGGGATACATGCGGACGTGCATTGTCCTGTTGGAACAGCAAGTTCCCTTGCCGGTCTAGGAATGGTAGAACGATGGGTTCGATGACGGTTTGGATGTATCGTGCACTATTCAGTGTCCCCTCGACGATCACCAGAGGTGTACGGCCAGTGTAGGAGATCGCTCCCCACACCATGATGCCGGGTGTTGGCCCTGTGTGCCTCGGTCGTATGCAGTCCTGATTGTGGCGCTCACCTGTACGGCGCCAAACAGGCATACGACCATCATTGGCACCCAGGCAGAAGCGACTCTCATCGCTGAAGACGACACGTCTCCATTCGTCCCTCCATTCACGCCTGTCGCGACACCACTGGAGGCGGGCTGCACGATGTTGGGGCGTGAGCGGAAGACGGCCTAACGGTGTGCGGGACCGTAGCTCAGCTTCATGGAGACAGTTGCGAATGGTCCTCGCCGATACCCCAGGAGCAACAATGTCCCTAATTTGCTGGGAAGTGGCGGTGCGGTCCCCTACGGCACTGCGTAGGATCCTACGGTCTTGGCGTGCATCCGTGCGTCGCTGCGTTCCGGTCCCAGGTCGACGGGCACGTGCACCTTTCGCCGACCACTGGCGACAACATCGATGTACTGTGGAGACCTCACTCCCCACGTGTTGAGCAATTCGGCGGTACGTCCACCTGGCCTCCCGCATACCCCCTATACGCCCTCGCTCAAAGTCCGTCAACTGCACATACGGTTCACGTCCACGCTGTCGCGGCATGCTACCAGTGTTAAAGACTGCGATGGAGCTCCGTATGCCACGGCAAACTGGCTGACACTGTCGGCTGCGGTGCACAAATGCTACGCAGCTAGCGCCATTCGACGGCCAACACCGCGGTTCCTGGTGTGTCCGCTGTGCCGTACGTGTGATCATTGCTTGTACAGCCCTCTCGCAGTGTCCGGAGGAAGTATGGTGGGTCTGACACACCGGTGTCAATGTTTTCTTTTTTCCATTTCCAGGAGTGTATATGGATCGTAATAACTCCTTCAGAATCAACTGAGGCCAGAAGATGGCGCTTAGAAGTTCCAAAACTGGTAGTTACACAATAAATAAGATCGTAAGGACGGATGGAGGCGTTTCATTTTCTTGCAGCAGTGAACTGCCGTGGTCCGCAAGACCTCCAGTCAGAAGGATGGATGCATATACAAAAACATTGTGGTATGCCGATGACGTAAAATTGTCACACACCGTAAATGACTGGGAGAGTAAGTGAACAGAATGGGTAATGTGTTGGAAAGACATTACAATATGAAGATCAGCAAAAGTAAAATAAGGGTAATATAAAGTTGTAGAATTGAACGAGGGGATATTGATGAATTAGATTAGAAAATTAGACACCAAAAGTAGTATATGAGTTTGCTATTTGGGCAATAAAACATATTATGCTGATCGAAGTAGAGCGGATATAAATGCAGACTGACTATAGACTTCAAAACACTTGTGAAAAAGAGGTTACTTAACATCTAATATAAATTTCAGTGTTAGGATGATGTTTCATGAAGATATTTGTCTGGAGTGTAGCCTTGTGAGGAACTGAAGCATGGGCGATAAGCAGTACAGGTAAGACGAGAATAGAAACTTTTGAAATTTCATGCTACAGATCAATGATGAAGGTTAAATGGCTAGATCGAATAAATAATGGGGAGGTACTGAATCGATCGGGGAAAAAGTCGTAGATGAAGAAGCTTGCACAGGACAGAGTAACATGGAGAGCAGAGCGAACCAGTCTCCAGACTGCAGAGTGCTGGAAATGTTTATTGGCGGACACGAATTAATTCTCTGCCCTATTACAAATTGACTTCCAGCCTCAGTAAGTGTCGCTTGCTTCACTTTGACCCGCAAGACGAGATTAAAATCTAACTACACGTAGACCACTGGGCAGTGGCTTCTATCCGTCTAACTACTTTCAAAAGACCCTCAGAATCGACCAGGGAATAGTCACTAGACCATCTCCAACCGGTTTCTAGCACCTGCTTTG
Organism: Schistocerca gregaria; assembly: GCF_023897955.1. Lineage (NCBI taxonomy): Eukaryota > Metazoa > Arthropoda > Insecta > Orthoptera > Acrididae > Schistocerca > Schistocerca gregaria. Next base: position 218,174,925 of record NC_064924.1, read on the forward strand.
TAAACAAAATAGGGTAAGTCTACAGTTGAAGAGGAGTACACACACAGATGCAGTATTGTTTTTATGAGATCTCGCTAAATCTGCCTGGTTGTTATCAAACACTACCTACAGATAACTGATGCGCGACCACTGTCCACCCAACAGGTAAAAATGTGAATGTGTGGCATTGTTGGCTGGGATATCCGACGGGGTGTGTACAGCAGCCTATCGGACACAGTGAGCTTCCTCTGCGCTCACTAATCCCTTTCCTTGCGACTAAGTGTGAGTTGTGTCGTATGTGTATTAGTAGAGGTAAATAACTGTAATGGCTGCGTGTATAGTGTAATGCAATGACTGTGTTGCATGATGGACGACATAGCAATAAGCAACCCTGGCGTAGAGAAACAATTGAAAGATTTGAAAGGGAATGAATCACCATGTCCCGATGGAATCCCAGTTCGTTTTACAAAGAGTACTCTACAACGTTGGTCCCTTATCTAGCTTGTGTGTATCGTGAATCTCTCGCCCATCACGAAGTCCCAAGCGACTGCGAGAAAGCGCAGGTAATTCAAATATATCGGAAGAGCAGAGGAACGGACCCGCAAAGTTACAGGCCGATATCTCTAACTTCCGTTTGCTGCAGAATCCTTGAGCATATTCTCAATTTGAATATAATAAACTTTCTTGAGACTGAGCTGTCAACGAATCAACATGGTTTTAGGCAACATCGGTCGTGCGAAGCTCACTCAGCTCGCTCTTTTCTCACATGATATACCACGAACTACAGATGAAGAACAACAGGCAGAGTCCATATTTATAGCAATTGCCTTGGTGCCCCATCGCAGGATGTTAACGAAGGTAAGAGCATATAAAATAAGAGATACGCACATGAGTCGAAGACTTCTAACGTACTAGAATCAGTATGTTGTCCTCGACTGCGAATTTTCTTCAGAGACAAGGGTTTCCTCATGAGTGCTCCAGTGAAGTGAGTGGGACCACTGTTGTTATCAATATACGTAGCTGATTTACAGGGTGGGCAGCAATCAGCGCTTGTTTTGCTGATGATACTGTGGTGTAGGGTAAGGAGTCGAAGTAGGAAGGTACAACACTATTTGGACAAAATTTGTAGTTGGTGTGATGAACGGCAGCTAGCTGTAAATGTGGAAAAATGTAAGTTAAAGTGAATTAGTAGTCGTTTTACTATCTGGGAGTGACGTTGCAAAGCGATATGAAATGGAACGAGTATGTGGGAAGTGTGGTATGGAAGGCGAATTGTCGACTTACGTTAATTAGGGGAATTTTAGGAAAGAGTGTCCACCTGTAGAAGAGACAACATACTGGGCGCAGGTGCTACCTAATCTTCAGTACTGTTCGAGTGTTTGGGATCCGTACTAGTTCGGATTGAAGGAAGACATCGAAGCAATTCATGAGACACAACGGAGAGGTTTCGAATTTAATGCAGGACATTGGTCTCGAACTGATCCAACATCAGGGTTCGGACTTCCGAAACGATCTCGGCTCCGGAGGCAGATACGCTACAATTGCTTGTCGGAAAACGGCTTTGCTCTTCACACATCTGTACGGCAACCGAACTTGTCAACTCTTTGAGTTTTCTGTACACGTCTTCCCCACGAAAGAGACATAGAGACATACGTAACAATTCACCACAACTTTGAAGACAACGAGATCACTTGAACACGTTATGGTTATTGACTTGGTTATTGACTAGTAGCGCCTGTGTCCCGAGTAATCTGTCGTAAAACAAAACTGTTTCGTTAGTCAGCGCGAAACAAACACGAGTTAGCTTAGATCCTGAATAAGCTCTAGTCCTTCCCTTTAAGATATTTGTAACCTTTGGGTAAATACCTACACTATTGGCTAACTGTATTTCGTTCGCTTTCGATGTGGAATACGAGTTCCCAAGTTTGTAGTATCCACAGCGTTTCAGAGCGGCGGTGTTACTTCCGCGGCTTGGCGTGAAGAATGAGAGTTGCCTTGTTTCTAGTAAGGTGACGGGCGGAGGGCCATTGCGTCACTCACGAACTGGGTCTCAGGCAGGATTTCCTTGAGGGCTGCCTTCTTTAGGTAAACTGCCTACGGTAACCAGGAAATGGCTGTCGAGCACTATGAGACAGGACACACTTGCTTCAGCCCGGGAGAGTCCAGTGTCGGAAGTCTCTCCTGCAGCTACGTAAACTCTGGCACAGATGAACAATGTGTCCAGACACACCAAATCCCAGCACACCATGTTGGCTTACACGCAGCGAGATAATCAGAACTGATGTAAAGCATATTGTTTTGGCCGTCTACAATGCACTCATTTTTGCAACTGTTGCTGGATTCGGTTCCACACGTATCATTTTCGGATTTGAATGTGCGGGTGAAAAGAGTACCCCACCAAATGAATCAGCAGCTTTACATCCTACCTCATAATACGCACGTCTCTTGGAATGGTTGTGAGAAAGTGCACCGCATCTGTAAAAGAAGTCACTTATAAGGTCCTTATTTTACTAGTTCTGTAGTACTAATCCAGAATTTGGAACCCTCGTTATCAAATACAGATGAGAGCAAACATCAAACGTGCCGGCAAAATCGTACCACGCCTGTATAATTATAGAAGAGTGCAACGGAGGTGCTCAGGTATCATAGAGAAAAGGGCACTTTGTTTTTGCCAAAGCCTGTTGTCAAAACGTAGAGATCAAGTACTCGAAGAAAAGAGCTGCTTCCATCGAATATTGCTCGATGAGACCACTAGAAGAAGTTAAAAGTAATTAGGGCGCCTGCTGAGGCATGTAAACAGTCATCTTCTCTCTCGTCATTCATGAATAAATCAGGACAAAAAGTAGCAAATTTCGGCAGGAGCTCACGCAACCTTGCACTGTGCAGTGGATTGCAGAGTATATGTGATAGGAAGATGAACTGATTCGTTATCAACATGCAAAATATCGATGAATGCAGGGACACAAAAAATGGTACCTATAATCTGAATAAGAAGTACTGAACATCCCTAGCAATATGTTGTTGAGCACTGCTCTATTAAAACCCACTGAAGAAATATTAATTAATTTGTACATCCATATAGCATTCTCATAGGTTTTCGATACTGATCTTCATTGTGTTGGTTTAGTAAACTGCAAAATATAGAAAACTACAGAAACTACGGAAAACGGCACGTGTTAACAAGAAAGCAAACAAAAACTCACTTCATATGCTGTAACTTCAGTAAAATATTTCTGGGTGTAAAAGAAGCAAAACTGTGTTTTCTCAAGGTGGAACCTATTTGAACACTAAATTAAACTAACATATTTGGTTCGTGTGTACCGGTATATCGCTAACCGTTTCCGTAAAGAGTGCGGCACGATAACCTATGCGCAAAATGAGCTTGTATGTAAATGACACCAAAAGTAATCTAAAACTTATGTACCATATAAAACCACAATCTTGTCCCTTCCGCAAAGCTGTGAAAGCTTGTACGTTCCACAGTCTACGCAATTCAAATCTTCGCGACACAAGTACTTCCGTTATGAGACGTTAATACACCACCGTCCGCGAAGGGATTTGTCGGATCCGCGTCAACTCTCTGCACTGCAAGGATCGGCTTAATCAGCGAGATAAGAGTAAAACGTTGCAACTCTGAAAGAACTGGTCACTAGCCTTTAGCAATCCGAATGAACTCATGTGAATTCCAACATACAGCCACTGGGTTGGAGACACGTTAAGCTAAAAATCTCCGTTGAACCCTCAAATCACAGTTTACAACGTTGTCTATAGTCTGAGCAAGGTAAAAGCTCTCGGGATGGTAGTTCGAAAACAGGGTGTTTCAGTGATTATGTTATAAACTTTCAGAGATAATGGACAAGCGTGAATGTATCAATTTGATGCAAGGGACGTTGGCCCGCACAAGGCCACCTCGAAAGTTATAAGCGTAAATCGTTTTAATACCTCTCACAGAGGACCTCTTCTACCATGTTTTGATAGGTGGTAGTATGGACCAAACAAGAAGAAAAAGAAAGATCCAGTAAACAGGACCTCTAAACTGTATAGTGTAGGAGCTATAATCACTTGTTCATCGTTGCTACTGTGAAACACACAAATCTTCTTCCATACAAGCACACATAGTTATGGAGGTATGGATTTTAAAGTCCATGTTTACTAGACATTTTTTTGTTTTGGTTCGTACTATTTCCTCTCAAAATATGGAAAGAAAAGAGATTACTATAGAACAGGTACACTGAGGCATGTATCAGAACGATTTTCGCTTATCACTTTCGACTGGTCGTTTCCTGGCCAGGACCGCTTATCTCATTTTGACACATTTACTCTTCCCCATCATGCGTGAAAGTTTGTAATATCGTCACAGAATCACCCTGTATGTGAAGGTCAGACATCCACACCAAACACGTAATATTTCCCCCGAAACGCAACGCTGACAGCACTAGACGAGTTTGGTATTGGGGAAGCCAAATGAGTGACGCCTTGAGAAGTAAAGAAGTAAAAAGGATGCATAGTGTAGACAAGCAAGAGCAAAAAAGAACTTTCGGGAAAAGAGAAATGTGTTAATTTCGAATGTAAATTTATGTTACGAAGTATTTCCTGAAATTTTTCTTTTTTAGTGTAGCCGTGTAAGACGGCCGATAAACGCTACATACAAGAGAAGATTACACTGACCAAAAATAAAAACGCCAAAAAAGTAATTAATGTAAAATAGTGAAATCCCGGAAATAGATTTATGCAGGTAACATATTTAAGTGATTAACATTGCAATATCACAGGCTGACGTAAGCTTGTGGTAAGCCATTGCAAAGGTTAGAAAAAAAAATGGTTCAAATGGCTCTGAGAACTATGGGACTTAACTGCTGTGGTCATCAGTCCCCTAGAACGTAGAACTACTTAAACCTAACTAACATAAGGACATCACACACATCCATGTCCGAGGCAGGATTCGAACCTGCGACCGTAGCGGTCGCGCGGTTTCAGACTGTAGCGCCTAGAACCGCTCGGCCATATCGGCCGGCGTAAAGGTGAGACGCTGGTATATCAATAACGATGTAACCAACAGAATGTTGAATGCAAGTATGCACATGTGCGTGAATTGTGTTGTATAACAGCCAGATTTCAATTTGTGAGATGAAGTTCCATACGCCCTATACTTGGTTGGTCAATACAAGCACTGTTAATGCTGTTTGTGGATGACGCTGGAGTTCTCGTCCGATGATGTCCCATGTCTACTTGAAAGTAAACGGATCTGGTGATCGCGCAGGCCAAGACAACATGTCGATACTTTGTCGAGCATGTCGGGTTACAACAGCGGTATGTGGGCAAGCGTTATCTTCCAGAATGAGATTTTCACTCTGCAGCGGAGTGTGCGCTGATATGAAACTTCCTGGCAGATTAAAACTGTGTGCCCGACCGAGACTCGAACTCGGGACCTTTGCCTTTCGCGGGCAAGTGCTCTACCATCTGAGCTACCGAAGCACGACTCTCGTCCGGTACTCACAGCTTTACTTCTGCCAGTATCCAAGGCAAAGGTCCCGAGTTCGAGTCTCGGTCGGGCACACAGTTTTAATCTGCCAGGAAGTTTCAAGCGTTATCTTGTTGGGAAACATCCCCCTGCAATGTTATTCGTGAATGGGAGCACAACAGGTTGTATCACCAGGTTGATACGAGAGATTAGGGCTCATACTAAGGCATATAAGCAGTCGTTTTTCCCTCGCTCTATTTGTAAGTGGAACAGAAACGGAAATGACAAGGTACCCTCCACCCCGCACCGTAAGGTGGCTTGCGGAGTTTCTATGTAGATGTAGATTTAGATGTAGACGTACAAATTTGGGGTAAGAGTGCTGATGCTGTTATATGAAACCGTACCCCAAACCATAACTCCAGGTGTAGATCCAGTGTGACTAGATGGGTTGGTTTCCAGCCCTCAACTGGCCTCCTTCTAACGAACACACGGCCAGCAGGTCATTAATGGCACCAAGACGGAACGAGTTTTCATCACAAAACACAACAGACCTACACCCTGTCTTCCAATGAGCTCTCGCTTGACACCACAGAAGTCGCAAATGATGGTGCTTTGGGGTCAGTGGACTGCACGCAACAGGGCATCTGGCTCGGAGTTGTCCTTGAAGTAACCTGTTTGTAACTCTTCGTTGTGTCACTGCGATGCCAACTTCTGCTCTGATTGCTTCTGCAGATGCAGTACGATGCACCAGATCCATAAGCCGGACGCGATGGTCTGATGTCGGCAGTACCTGGTGACCGTCCGGAGCCCGATCTTCTTGCTACCGTTCCAGCTGCTGCCACCAGTCATGTACAGTGACTACATTCCTGCCAAGTCTTTCTAGGGTATTACAGATGCAACTTCGAGTTTCTCGTAGCCCCCACTACAAGCCCTCACTCAAACTCTGTAAGAAGTTGATCATGGCGTATTTGTCACCTTAAAGTCATTCTTGATTAACATCAACTCACCACGTCAGATATCAAAGATACGTAATGCTCATGGTCGTTAGAGCGGGTATTTTAAGCAAACCAGATTTGCATCCTGATAGTGGCGCTACTAGCTCCGCTTTACACCACTGGTGCGAAATTTGAATATAGATCATTGTTCGGATGTAGAAGCACACCTCTCATCTCTAGTTTGTGTCGCACGACTTCCCTTTGGTGTCGCGATTTTTTTCTTCATTCGTGCAGAATGCAAAAAATTTGTTAGTACAGAAGAATGCTGAAGATTAGGTGAGTAGAATGAGCAGCTAATGAAGAGGTACTGAATTTCATTTTGGAGAAAAAAGCTTTACGACACGTTACGACTAAAAGACGGTAAGTGTTGAAGGGACACGTCCTGAGGCATAAATTTAATTTACACTATTGGCCATTCAAATTGCTACGCCACGAAGATGACTTGCTACAGACGAGAAATTTCGCCGACAGGAAGAAGATGCTGTGATATGCAAATGATTAGTTTTTCAGAGCATTCACACAAAGTTGTCACACCGGTGGAGACACCTACAACGTGCTGACATGAGGAAAGTTTCCAACCGATTTCTCATACACAAACAGCAGTTGACCGGCATTGCCTGGTGAAACGCTGTTGGGATGCCTCGTGTAATGAGGGGAAAGGCGTATCATCACTTTTCCGACTTAGATAAAGGTCGGATTGTAGGCTATCGCGATTGAGGTTTATCGTATCGCGACATTGCTGCTCGCGTTGGTCGAGATTCAATGACTGTTAGCAGAATATGAAATCGGTGGGTTTAGGAGGGTAATACGGAACACCGTGCTGGATCCCAACGGCCTCATATCACTAGCAGTTGAGATGACTGGCAACTTATCCACATGGCTGTAACGGATCGTGCAGCCACGTCTCGATCCCTGAGTCAACAGACGGGGACGTTAGCAAGACAACAACCATCTGCACGAACAGTTCGACGACGTTTGCAGCAGCATGGACTATCAGCTCTGAGACCATGGCTGTCGTTACCCTTGACGCTGCATCACAGACAGGTGCGCATGTGATGGTGTACTCAACGACGAACCTGGGTGCACCAATGGCAAAACGTCAATTTTTCGGATGAATCCAGGTTCTATTAACAGCATCATTATGGTCGCATCCGTGTTTAGCGATATCGCGGTGAACGCACATTGGAAGCGTGTATTTGTCATCGCCATACTGGCGTATCACCCAGCGTGATTGTATCAGGTGCCATTGCTTACACGTCTCGGTCACCTCATGTTCGCATTGACGGCACTTTGAACAGTGGACGTTTCATTTCAGATGTGTTACGACCCGTAGCTCTATCCTTCATTCGATCCCTGCGAAACCCTACATTTCAGCAGAATAATGCACCTCTGCATGGGGCAGGTCCGTTACGGGCCATTCCGGATGCAGAAAATGTTCGACTGCTGCCCTGGTCAGCACATTCTCCAGATCCCTCACCAATTGAAAACGTCTGGTAAATGGTGGTCGAACAACTGGTTCGTCACAACACGCCAGTCACTACTCTCGATGAACTGTGTTATCGCGTTGCAGCTGCATCTGCAGCTGTACCTGTACCCACCATCCAAGCTCTGTTTGACTCAATGCCCAGGCGTGTCAAGGGCGTTATTACGGCCAGAGGTGGTTGTTCTGCGTACTGATTTCTCAATATCGGTGCACCCAAATTTCATGAAAATGTAATCACATGTGTGTTCTGGTATAATATATTTATCCAATGAATACCCGTTTATCATCTGCATTTCTTCTTGGTGTAGCAATTTTAATGGCCAGTAGTGTATTAGCGGGGGAAGTTTGTGAGTTTGAGGGGGGGGGGGGGGGAGGGTTAAAATTGTTGAGGGAGAGCAAGGCTGCAACAAAGTGAGCAGCTTCAAATTCAAGAGTCTGTAAGTTGCAACAGTTGTCCAGGGATGAAGAGTACTGTACAAGATGGATTATCATGTCTTCCAATGAGTCATAAGAATGATGTCGGCAACATCTGTTAAGTCATGAGGGTAAATTATCACAGCGGCTATACCGATACGTTTCGGCACCATCACGAGGTGTCAGAAAAAAGCTGGGTAGGTGTCGGCACAGTGGTGGCAGCCGCCAGTATATCTCGGGCAGGAGCTAATCCAGAAGGACGGCGCCGACAAAGCGTGCAGAGTGGCAGCAGAGCAGCGCACCAGCAATAACGAGCGATGGGTGGAGGCGGCTACAATAAACGCCGGGCAGTATGGGGTGGTCGTGGTGGTGGTGGTGGGATTGGGGGGGGGAGTGAAGGCAGAGAGGGAGGAGGCACCTGGCCGGCGACGGAGCTCCGAAGACGCAGTAAATCGATTTGGGGCAGCGGCGCGATCCGGGATGCCTGCTTTATAGCGGCCATATAGCCATTGAGGGAGGCGGCGCCGCTAATGCCCATTCCTGGGCAGCGCGCGATTTGTTGTTCTAATAGCGGAGCGCCGAGAGGCCGCGGTGTGGCGTGGAGTGGCGCTGGACGGCGCGCAGTCTCGTCGCGGACAGGAATGCTGCCGGTGTGTCCAGTCCCGTCTCACTCTGACGCAGTACGGCGAGCGGCCGCCGGCTCTCGAGAGGACTGCATCGTCCCAAACGTACCACCAGAAAGTAGGGGAGCTGGCAGGCTGGCGAAGTAACCTCAACTTCAGGAAGAATGACAGGGGTGAATGTTGCACAACTGTCAGTTAAATACATCAAAATTGTGAAACATTGGCACGAATTATATAGAGATGAACGGAAAAACTGTTAGATGCCAAACTGGGGGAATATGAGTTGGGGTTCCAAAGAAAAGAAGGAACATGCGAGGCGATCTTATAAGACAAATTAGATAAAGGCAAACGCAAAGGCGTCCGAAAGAAAGGTATGGGGGGGGGGGGGGGGGGTTAAGGCGGAACATTTGCCGTGTCCTGACATTTGGGTGCAGAATTCTTACACTGGCTGGGAATTATGCGTTTTCGTCGGTGTGTTGGTTGTTTGTTCTTCCTTCAAGGAGGATGTGATGATATACAGAACATTGAGAACTTAAGGTAGGTTAATTCTTACGAAGAAGAAGACAGCAACCAGGCACTATTAATACTGCTATTTATTTAGGTAAATAGCGCCGTTACCGCTTTCGTACTGGCAAGTTCGTCATCAGACGACTGTTTACATGATTTGCAAGATACACTTTACATTATCGTCAGTTTTCGATTTTTATTCTTCCACTGTGGCGAAATATTTTTGGTATGTTGGTGCCCTACGGTAGAAAACAGTGTTAGAAGCGTCCTATGTGAAAATAACTAACCTCCAAACGATGAAATACAGAGTAAATAACTATGTGAGTTTATGTGGTTATGGTACTTACGTCAAAAATCCCGCGCGAATATACGGAATATTCGAAAGATACAATCCTGCAACTTCGCAACAAAATTGCGCGAAATTTTCGACTAAGTACCATAACCTCACATATTCATTTACTGGCGGCCTGGGTGGCCGAGCGACTCTAGGCGCTACAGTCTGGAACCGCGCGACCGCTACGGTCGCAAGTTCGAATCCTGCCTCGGGCATGGATGTGTGTGATGTCCTTAGGTTAGTTAGGTTTAAGTAGTTCTATGTTCTAGGGGACTAATGACCTCAGAAGTTACGTCCCATAGTGCTCAGAGCCATTTGAACCATTTATTTACTCTGTATTTCATCGTTTGGAGGTTAGTTATTTTCACATAGGGCGCTTCTAACACTATTGTACACAGCCATGGTCTCACCATTTCAGTTTTAGAAAAAATAGCATTGTGAAATTATTGTTCCCGAAGTATTCTCCCACCCATCCTCATACAGTCTTTATGACCTCCAATGAGCGACCAGCACGCTGGCACGCGAATTGCGATGCCTACTCTCTGCGTAAAATAAACATCGCTGTAGGAACCCTGCCCAACGTCCGTCCCCAATTCCCACACACAACTTAATCGCAACAATAATGTATCTTTTGCCACGGCTTTCTGAGATCACATTCAGTACTTCAATCGTAGAGCGGGAAAAAGTGTGAAAAAACTAGGGAGAAAAGATCTCTACTTCAAGTAATGGAATCTTCTCAAATTCCATAGGGTGCATGCAGTACAGCATGACATACAGTCACAGAATTACGAAGTCATCGGTCCAGTTGGCATGCTTGCACAGTAATGTGTTAAACTGGGAGAAGGCGAGATAAGACACACCTTGGTTTCGTGGCTCAGTTCTAGGCTCTGGAGGGTCTATTGTTCCGTGTAGGTTGTTTTGGAAGGTTTCCCACTATTATCTTGTTGAATGTTGGCCTTTGGTTCACTTCAGCCAAACAAGTTAAGAAATGTAGCTTTCCAAACATATTTTATTAGTCTTTAATTACGTCAATCAACTTAAAAAAATTGACGTTCTGTAAATAATGCAACAATATCCATTAACAAAATCAGCTGCGAAATATTGTAGTCAAACAGTCAATGTCGTAAGTTGATAATCTTTCTTAAAATTTATTTCTTGTTTCCTCACTTTTAGAGTATTAATCAGCGTCATTTTTGCTGGTTATTTTTGTAAAAATTCAACAGGAACTGCTCAAGTTTTCTGACATGAAAAATCGCAATTTTAGAATTTTGCACTCTCTTGCATAAATATTTGCGGACGCCCATGAGGAAACCTATATTCATGGCATTTGTAGACTTGGAGAAAGCTTTTCACGACGTTGACTGGAATATGCTCTTTGAATTTCTGAAGTTAGCAGACATAAAACGAAGGGAGCAAAAGGCGATAACAACTTGTACAGAAACAATACGGCAGTTATAAGAGACGAAGGAATTGAAATGGAAGCAGTGGTTGAGAAAGGACAAGAAGGATTGTAGCCTATCCCCGATGCCATTCGGTCTGCACATTTTACAAGTAATAAAGGAGTCGTACAATACATTTGAGGAGGGAATTAAAATTAGAGGAAAAGAAATAAACATTTTGAGGTTTTCCAATAACAGTTACGGAACCTGGAAGAGCAGTTGAGTGGAATGGGGAGGGTCTCGAGCAGAGTTTATAAAATCACAATCACCAAAAGTAAAACAAGGGTAATGGAATATGGAAATGAAGTCCCATGCTCCTTGACAGAGCGTAAGGGAACTACGCGGGAGACCCACACCGCCGTACTAGGCATTTATATCTAAACTAAAGTTCAGTGTGCAACTACAGAAAACAGCAGGACCATCGAGCAGGGCTTGAGCAGCGACAGACTTAACTGGAATACGATTCTTCTTGTCTCCAGCTGTTGTAGCAAATTCGATGTTCTCGATGGTCTTGTAGACTGTCTGTTTGGAACGGCGGCGGTATCTTCTGTACGGCATCTAACACCTAGATTTACCTAGTGCTAGCGTCCTAAGTCCGACTCAAGGTCACGCGCGTTCGGACTTGTATATAAGCGAGCGAGCGCCGCTCAGCGGCTATGTCGCGCTGCTGCTGCTGCAATGGCAACTGCATTGAATGCTGCCAAGATGCCTTACAGAAGATACCGCCGCCATTCTAAACAGACAGTCTACAAGACCATCGAGAACATCGAATTTGCTACAACAGCTGGAGACAAGAAGAATCGTATTCCAGTTAAGTCTGTCGCTGCTCAAGCCCTGCTGGATGGTCCTGCTGTTTTTGTGAGCTGCAAATGGAGGTAGTTTGCCGTTGCCTTCCCCCGACCATAATGGGGATAACTGATGACGGTGAAGACGACACAACAACACCTGTCATCTCCGGGCAGGTAAAAATCCCAGACCCCACCGGGAATCGAGAACGCTAGCGCGAGACCACGCGCGGCGGATATAATAAAATATAGTCAAGTAAAACCAAGTGAGAGCGAAGGAAATAAATTAAAAAATGAGGCGCTAATAGATGAGTTTTGCTTGTTGTGCAGACAAATAACTGATAACGTCGAAGTAGAGAGTGTGTGAAATGCAGGCTGGTTATAACACGAAAAGCATTTCTGAGAACGAGGAAATTTTAAATTTAATTGTTTGGATCTCTGAGGGTAGACGTGAAACATGGACGATAAGCGTTTCAAGCAAGAAGAGAACAAAAGCTTTTGAAATGTAGTAGTACAGTAAAATCTGAAGATGAGATGGGTGAACTGAGAAAATAATCAAGAGATAATGATTGTAACTGGGGAGAAAAAAGTGTGTGACACACCTTGACTACAAGAAGCGTTCCGTTGACAGGACACATCCTGGGGCATCAAGGAGTTTGGTAATGGACGGAAATGTAATGGGTAAAATTTGCAGAAGGACACCAAGGGATGGATGCAGTAAGCAGGTACAGAGGTATCGATGTCGCAGTTGTTATCAAGATGCGAAGAGGGTTGGACATTATAGACCAGCATGGAGAACTGCATCAAACCAGTCTTCGGACTGAAGACCACAACAGCATAATGCTAAGGTTTCAGCTGAGAAAAGAATGTTTCACAGTTGTCTTTCATGGAGTTTTGAAACAGAGGGCTTTGAAAGAAAAGGAACTACAGTCCACTTTAAAGTAGTTGGCTTGTTTAGATCAATGGAGAATTTAGATAGTACCAGACTGCGAGCGGCCCTGAAGCCTTAAATGCAGCTGACAGTCTGAACTTCATAAGAACATGATTATTTAAGAGGCTCGAACTTCTGGAACGAAGGATCCTCAGGAGACTATTGGATCCTGAAAGAGGAAGAGACGGTCAAAATAGAAGGCGAGCGATCCAAGAGCAAAATGACCACATAGAGAGAATTCAGTCACTATGAGTAAAAGAAATCTCATGTTCTTCGCACACCCACGGAAGGGTGACATGTCACAGAATGTACTCGTGGTTTCTTCTGAACAGGAAAAACAAACTACGATGGATCCTAGAGGTACAGAGAGAACTGAGAATGTGGAAATCAAGATTTACAACAAGGAGACTTTAAAATAATTCGGGCTGTCATAAGTTTCCAGGCAGAACTAGAGCCAGAGGAGAACACATCTTAGACAGAAGAGCGAGCGTAGATAGTTACAAATCAAGAGAATGAAGTAACATTGCACAAGGACACAGAACAGAGAAATGAAGCTGATTCGAATTAAAGTGATCCTTAGATGGCTAAAATGAAAAGAAGTAGAAGGGTAAGAAGTCAGCATTTGGCATCTAAGGGGCTGAACAACTACCACCACCAAAACATTCCCGGGAGCCTGGCATTGTCGGAATCCACTGTGTTGCAGCTTCCCCTGCGTAAAGCATTATTACTACCAAACATCATGTAGAGATCTTCTTCGGAAAGCGAAAAAGATGCGAGGGGCCGGGGCAAGCAGTGTATTTAACACTAAATTCTTCTAGAATCTTCATATGGAAATGATGCTCTAAGCCCCCCCCCCCCCACTTTTTTTTCTAACTGAGACTTTTGCTGTTGCACATGGATTAAGAAGAAACGCGAATTGACTGTAATCGACCGTGCAAGTGGAGTAGGAAAGAGTTTGGCACCTGCAATAATTTAATTTGATACAAATTAATTTGATAAAGGAAAGTTTCATTAACGTATGTGAGAAATGATATGGTTGCTCTTCCGATCTACAGAATGAAAGTTCTGTCCAAAATAAGAATTTGATTTATTATGACTAAACTCAAAATTATAAACAAAACTCATGAAACATTTACAATACGTCAAACTGGATACTCAAATAAATGCTGTGACGATGAAGTTGTCCACAAACTAGATTGTGACATTTATGATCAAGTGGTATGTGGAGCCAATTCCTTGCAACTCAAATCTTAAGAGAAAGACCCAGCCAACCCAACATTGGTTGCTGTTGCAGTAGTGAGAACTCAGACAATGAACACCCAAGACACAACCACATTAGAAAAGACGGGAACAGGCTCGCTGTGCTGAGCTCTGATTATCACGCAGCAAAATTCCCTAAACTGCCGGTGCCGCGGACACCATTTGGCGTATCAGAGGCGATGGTTGGTTGCTTCGAGGTCCCGTCGTGGTGATGATGATGTCGCGAGTATAGCCCAAAACAAATTATCCTGGTCTGGTTGTTCCAGACTAAGGACTTCCTAGCAATGCAGATGCGCCTCTGAGGGAGACGAAGAAGGCTCGCCACACAGTCACTGTCGGTACAGTAATTGATTTTAACAAGCGAAGTCACACAGTAACCCCGATACAGTCAACTTTAGCCAAAACTGCTCAATACGGGCAACATAGGCCGCTTGTACGCAGAACGCTCAATTGCCAACTGTACTCGGACAGTTACGTTGAAGTCGAAACTTAACCAAATTCGTCAAACAGTTACAATTAAATGAAAGTATATTAGACAGCCAATGTAAGGTAGATTGTCCAGAGCAGCGACAGCTCAGTCTTGTAACCTACTCCGACAGAAAGGCGAGACTCGACGCTACCAAGAGCACCCGTACAAGCCGAACACAGAACATTACCGCCCCACCACCGTGGCCGTGGTTAAACCGTGCCAATCAGAACTCGAAAAGCGGTGGAAAATTCCACACTATTTCCGAAGCACTACTATTCCACCGATGGAGATACTTGGCGCAAATTTCTGCGTCGATTTTGATACGTCACGGAGCTATCCCCTGATCAAGCCAATCACAGTTATGATTTTGCAGAAAACGCGGGATTTTGTCCACCAAGACTGCCTGGGAACACGCCTCGCTCGTAACCTGTCAGAAAACGTTTTCACTAAGTTTCTGCAAAGTAACGGAATCTCTAACCCCAGCCGCTCCTTCAGGCCCCTGTAGGCGTGTCGCCCCCGCTCTTATGACAATGTCGGCGTCTGGACATCATCCACTCGGCTCCCTCACACCCGTCGGCTTAACCCTTTCAAGATCAGCAGAACCCACCTGTCACCGGACCACCCGGGTGATGAGAGATGCTGCGTGGGAAGTCTGCGTGTGAAGGAATAGCAACTTTTCACTGCATGCAGTTAGAGAGGAAAATATTCACGTTTTCTGAGTTCTCAATACTAGTCTTGTAATGACCATACTCACCTATACTTCCCCAAATCGAATTACTCAGAGTAAGATATAAATATGAGAGGGGGCAAGTCACTGTGTGCATTGTAAAGGCTTGTCACCTCTCAAACGTAATAAATAAAACTGAGAAGAGAATTTTTTACATGCAGACAGGCACTGTAGAGACCTATGCCGGAAGAGATTTGGAGATTTTTTTATATGATTTTCTGCAGATGACATACATTTAAAATGTATTAAACATCAGTTTTTCCAGTACTAAGGTTTGATGCGACCGGCAACCCATATAATCTTCAGTATTCTGTTGCAGCACTACATATCAAAAGTTCTGCACTCTTCTTGTTTCAGCTTCAATGTTTCACTTCAGTACATGGTTAGACTCAAAAGAAATACCTTCAGACAAGACTTACCGACAGTTAAATTTACATTCAGAGTTTAAAAATTTCTCGTTTTCCCAAAATAACTTCATTGCTTCCTTTATATCTTTTCTGCTTCTGTTATCGTCATTTATTTTGGTGCCCAAGTAATAAAACTCATTTACCACTTCGAGTCATTTTCTAGTCTAATTCCACTAGCATCGCTTGATTTAGTTCGTTTACGTTGCATTACCCATGTTTTACTTTCTTAATGTTTATCTCTTAACGTATGTTTGCCCTCTTTAAACTGTCGTAGGGTCAATACTGACTCACGTATTCGTATATCTCTAGGTTAAACCCCGTTTACTCTTAAATCATGTTCAGTCCAAGAACAACATGTCTTGTACTAAGTACTACAGAAATATTTTCGTCATTTGAAGAAGAGGAAGGAAGGAAGAAAGGAATATTAGGCTTAACGTTCCGTCGACATCTAAGTCATTAGAGACGGTCACAAGTTCGGATTGTTTTAAGGATGGGTAGGAAATCGACCGTGCCCATTGTTAAAGGAGCCATTCCGACCTTTTCTTGGAGTGATTTAGAGGAACCACCGAAAACCTAAAACTGGATTTGAAGCGTCGGCCTCCGGAATGCGAGTCTAGAATACTAACCACTGCACCATTTTGACGATTAAGAAGAAGAAAATAATATTATTAGTAAGAACAACAGATGGAAGAAAGAATCAATGAATATAGAGGTTATAGAGAAATGGAATGCAACCATGTGTATCAGCATCCATCCGAGAGAATTAACTTCCACTTAGGAATGTAGTTTGTCTTTTAACTAACAGTTCTAAACATACAATCCTGGAAATTGAAATAAGAACACCGTGAATTCATTGTCCCAGGAAGGGGAAACTTTATTGACACATTCCTTGGGTCACATACATCACATGATCACACTGACATAACCACAGGCACATAGACACAGGCAACAGAGCATGCACAATGTCGGCACTAGTACAGTGTATATCCACCTTTCGCAGCAATGCAGGCTGCTATTCTCCCATGGAGATGATCGTAGAGATGCTGGATGTAGTCCTGTGGAACGGCTTGCCATGCCATTTCCACGTGGCGCCTCAGTTGGACCAGCGTTCGTGCTGGACGTGCAGACTGCGTGAGACGACGCTTCATCCAGTCCCAAACATGCTCAATGGGGGACAGATCCGGAGATCTTGCTGGCCAGGGTAGTTGACTTACACCTTCTAGAGCACGATGGGTGGCACGGGATACATGCGGACGTGCATTGTTCTGTTGGAACAGCAAGTTCCCTTGCCGGTCTAGGAATGGTAGAACGATGGGTTCGATGACGGTTTCGATGTACCGTGCACTATTCAGTGTCCCCTCGACGATCACCAGAGGTGTACGGCCAGTGTAGGAGGTCGCTCCCCACACCATGATGCCGGGTGTTGGCCCTGTGTGCCTCGGTCGTATGCAGTCCTGATTGTGGCGGTCACCTGCACGGCGCCAAACACGCATACGACCATCATGGGCACCAAGGCAGAAGCGACTCTCATCGCTGAAGACGACACGTCTCCATTCGTCCCTCCATTCACGCCTGTCGCGACACCACTGGAGGCGGGCTGCACGATGTTGGGGCGTGAGCGGAAGACTGCCTAACGGTGTGCGGGACAGTAGCCCAGCTTCATGGAGACGGTTGCGAATGGTTCTCGCCGATACCCCAGGAGCAACAGTGTCCCTAATTTGCTGGGAAGTGGCTGTGTGGTCCTCTACGGCACTGCGTAGGATCCTACGGTCTTGGCGTGCATCCGTGCGTCGCTGCGGTCCGGTCCCAGGTCGACGGGCACGTGCACCTTCCGCCGACCACTGGCGACAACGTCGATGTACTGTGGAGACCTCACGCCCCACGTGTTGAGCAATTCGGCGGTACGTCCACCCGGCCTCCCGCATGCCCACTATACGCCCTCGCTCAAAGTCCGTCAACTGCACATACGGTTCACGTCCACGCTGTCGCGGCATGCTACCAGTGTTAAAGACTGCGATGGAGTTCCGTATGCCACGGCAAACTGGCTGACACAGACGCCGGCGGTGCACAAATGCTGCGCAGCTAGCGACATTCGACGGCCAACACCGCGGTTCCTGGTGTGTCCGCTGTGCCGTGCGTGTGATCATTGCTTGTACAGCCCTCTCGCAGTGTCCGGAGCAAGTACGGTGGGTCTGACACACCGGTGTCAATGTGTTCTTTTTTCCATTTCCAGGAGTGTACTTATACTACGCCTCGATCTGTAAATTTTAAGCTATGTCCATTGTTAATCACCCATTGGAAAATTGTGTTCATTACTGTGGCCGAGCTGTTCTAGGCGCTTCAGCCCGGAACCGCACTGCTGCCACGGTCGAAGGATCGAATCCTGCCTCGGGCATGGATGTGTATGATGTCCTGAGGTTAGTTAAGCTCTGATGACCTCAGATGTTAAATCCCATAGTCCTTAGAGCCATTTGAATTATGTTCTTTAGTTTATCTACTTAATTAACGCTTCGAACACGTTCAACATTTATATCAACTCTTTCCTAATTAAGACGCCAGGCACTTGTATGATTTGGTCGCTGCATCGAAGCCGTGTGAGACTTGATTAGTTTATTCAGTCTTCGTTCCCGGCGGACTTCATCAGCGTGCCCTTGCTAGGTTTCCGCAATCGTCGACCAGTGGAAGTGGACGTTTATTGCCAGATGCGGGACATGTGCGAAAGGGAATCGAAGATAAACGCGTCTGCTCCTGTAGCCTTAGTAGTGACTCGTGAAACTTCCGTGGCCAGACTGGCGTAGTGAAAGCAACAGCTTAAGCAGGGTTGCAGTATGTCTCTCACGAAACGAACTACTACGTTCATACACGTCGGATGAAACTGCTTTTGAAATTATTTTCCTTATTAATGGTGCTGTGTTGCTACCTGGTTTGCTGTGGAATCAGTCTTTTTCATCCCCGTGAATGATGAATCCTTTCCGTTTCCGTAAGAAGTGTCCAGTCTTACTAGTCACATAATGAATGAAGGAATTAACCATATTGTTAGCGTATAAAGCACAGTTGTAGCACATGAGGACTTACGGAGACTGGCGCGCCTAATTGTCATTTGGCGTGCACTTACAACCACACATGTAATGGGTCGGAATGCTATCAGCATTGATGCAGCCTAACGTTGTCGGTAGCGTGTATAGGAGGAGAACTTCTAGACATCACGACTTCGATCTGCTGCAAATGTTGGTCTCTGTGAAGGGACGTGACGGTATAGCAGGGAGAGAGGTGCAGTCTAGCAATCACTCTCACACGCTTCGTTAAACTTCGGACCGCCGTAGAATTTCATCAGAGAGTTATTCAATGGTAAAGGAATTTGATTATCTCAGTAGTTGCAAGTAAATTCATCACTGTGAGAAGAACTTAGTATGTGTCCATTTAAACTTGGAAGAGATTCTTACAGATATCATCCACAATAAAAGGTAAGAATCAATTATAAAATTGAACTCCACGAACCATTATAACAAAATGCTATCCACTCTCACTACCATTATGTCTCTCATATCCCGATTATTATTATCTGATTTATTCCTGACAGCAAAGGATGGCAAGATAAAGGAAATTGAACTTCAAAACTTAACTCAGCTATGTAAAATCGAAATTAATGCATAAGCGTTATCATAAAAGATATGGAAACATCAGAGTACCACACGTCTAAACCAATACACGTGCACTTACATATGAACTAATAAACATGTAAGACTGTCTGCAAAAGAATCAGCACAACAATAAAAATTTAATTCCGCCTATACAGGATGTCCCGCAGGATTTATGTCGCTCACCAAAAATAACTTTTTTATTATGGTTTAAATGAAAAATTGTTTCGAGCAATGTTTTTTTTAATATCATTGAGTACTTCTTGATGAGGGTATACGTTCTTTGTATCCCCACAGATGTAGTAGATACGGGGTAGAGGTTAAATTTTTAAATACAACCATGTCATTTTATTCAAGTACACTTACCCTCTCCAAGAGCTATTCAAAAATCTATCACACTGCACCGTTTTGTCAATAGGATGTAGCTGTACAGACGATAAAGTGTACACATGTTGTGAAGAAACCTGGCTGTTTACCGCCTTTATTGTAAACATTACGTACGCAATGTAGTGCTGTAGTAGAGGTGTGGGTTTTGTTTATGATTTCTGACTCACGTAAATACAGGTACACTACTTACTTCCCCCCCCCTCCCCCCCAGCCCCCCTCCCGCGCATCAAATTTGTTACAGTACACCGCATATCAGTACAGTTGTGCATCAGAGTAACTGAGTAACTGCATGGCGACAGTACACATTGTGAATACATTTTTAGTCTTGTACGGGCATAACGATAAGGTAAAAATGCTGATGATCTAGCCGGCCGCGGTGGTCTAGCGGTTCTAGGCGCTCAGTCCGGAACCGCGGAACTGCTACGGTCGCAGGTTCGAATCCTGCCTCGGGCATGGATGTGTGTGATGTCCTTAGGTTAGTTAGGTTTAAGTAGTTCTAAGTTCTAGGGGACTGATGACTACAGATGTTAAGTCCCATAGTGCTCAGATCCATTTTGAGCTGATGATCTATGGAGAAAGTGCGTTGACAGGAAATAATTTATTAACTTGCCTTTCTAAGTTCAGTACTGCTAGAGAACATTACGATTATTATATTATTATGTCTATCTTGCAGTCTACTGTACATACATGTACTGTAATTTGGTGTAGGCGGGGGAAATTCTGTTCAGGCACAACTACTGTACAGCAGACGGTTCCCTGACAAGCAATCGCTTTCTCACTTAATGTCTGGTCGTCTCGTTTCTCGTCTGCGTGAAATGGGAAGTTTAAATGCAGCATCTCGAAATCGTCTTAGTACACTAACAGACGAAGCTGCTGAGGTCGCTGTGCTGGCAGCCGTAGCCCTCAATCCTCAAGCCAGCACACAACGAATTCAACATGGATATCTCGAAAAGAAGAGCACATCACATTCCGCAAAGTCATTAATTCCTTGCTTACCACGTTAATTTACACCAATTATTTCACAGAGTTCAATTTTGTCCATGGGTTCAGCAAAAACTTCTGACTAATCTTTATTTTTTCTCAGATGTTCTTTTTACAGACGAGACGTCATTCTCCAATTTGAGAAATACGCATTATTGGTCCATCAAAAATCCACGATGCCTCCGACAGGTAGGGCATCAAAGTCCAAGGAATGTTAATGTTTGGTGCGGAATTATTGGAGATACTATTATCGGACCTTTCTTTGTAAATGGCAACCAAAATACCAGACAATATGCCCGATTTGTAATACACACTCTTCCTGTTCTCTTGGACGCTATACCTCTGGATCAGGGATCAGGGGATGGTCATGTGGTATCAGTATGATGGTTGCCCTTCACGTAACGACTTATGTGCATGGCTAGTTCTGGACTGTAAATACCCTGGGATTGTTAGGCCAGTTAGTTGGCCTGCCCAATATCCAGACCTTACACCGCTGGATTTTATTCAGTGGGGAGCAGTTACAGATGATCTCGTCCGCAGCTCGTGATCTTGCGCTGGCGCTCTCGCTTCCCGCGCAAGGGGTCCCGGGTTCGATTCCCTGCGGGGTCAGGGATTTTCTCTGCCTCGAGACGACTGGGTGTTGTGTGTATTTCATCATCATTGATTCACAAGTCGTCGACGTGGCTTCAGCTAAAAAGGACTTTCAATTTCGGCGGCCGAACAACCCGCATGGGGTCTCCCGGCCAACAATGCCGTACGATCATTTCATTTCAAAGATGATTTTTACCAAAATGTTCCTGCAACACCAGAGGACATGCAGCGTTACTGATGCTTGTACAGCCATCACACAGGAAGTAGTAACACGACGTACAGCTTCTTCCATCTACAGAGTGACCCTATGTATGAATATCATATTGAGGATGTGATGTAAAAGCTCTGTTTTTCACTTAGTGGTAGTATCACAGTGAAAGCTACTACAAAGGGCCATGTTTACTTCTACACTGTCATAAATACTATAAAACGATACTGTACAATAACAATATCGAATTATTGTATAGTGCAGTGCTGCTGTATTCAATATTTATTGGTAATTTGTAAAATGTTTTATCGTATCTTGATAAGGTTAAATGATTTAGTTAATGAAATGCACTGAAGTAATGTTTAAATTAGGAGAGTTATGTATTATTTATCATTTTCCGTAGCTATCATTCCCACAGCTACTAGTTTCGTGGATAAAATTGTACAGTGTGATACATTTTTGAGTATCACCTGGAGAGGGGGAGTCTATTCTTGAATAAAATGTACATAATTCCATTTAAAAGATTTAACCTCTACTCCGCATCTCTACATCTGTGGTGAGAAGAAAATGTTTACCCGCAGCAATAACTATTCAGCGATACTAAAAAACATTGTTTGAACAATTTTTCATTTAACACATCAGAAAACAGTTATTTTGGGTGAGCAAGATAAATGGGGCATCCTGTATACAGTGACAGAAAAAAAAATCCCAACATTAAGAAGTTGTGCGACATTAACGAAAGTGGGTAGGCGTTTTTCTACATCTGAAAGATGATGTCTATTCAAATACCACGCCAGTCGGATAACAGTGGCGCAAGTAAGGCCACTATGAGGATGCAAATCAGCTTTCCTTTAAATACACTTTGTAACGGTGGAGAGCGTCAGTTACCTTTGATATTGAACGTGGTGAGTTGATGTTAGTTAAGAATGCTTTTAAGACGACAAAGACGCCGTTATCAACATCTCATTGAGTTTGAACAAGGTCGTGTAATAAGGCTGCGATAAGCTTGATGTACCTGCTGCGATATCGCAAAAAGCCTTGGCAAGAATGCAACTACTGTACATGATTGCTTGCAGTGCTGCTCAAAAGAAAGTACGGTCACCAGAAGATCGGACTCCGGGCGGCCACGTGGAACTACCGAGAGGGTTCGGCATATGGCCGTGGCGCAACGTACTGCATCTGCAGCAGCAATTTGAACAGCTCTTGGCACCACAGTGACACAACCAACTGTTACAAATAAGTTTTTTGGACAGCTAAGAGCCAGACGCCCTGTAACGTGCGTTCAACAGACACCAAACCAACGCCATTTGCGACTTAAGCGGTGTCAAACGAGAGCACACTGGACAGCAGTGTGGAAGTCGCTTGCGTTTTTTGATGAAATCTGGTTCTGCCTCGGTGCCGGAAATGGCCGTTTGTTGGCTACAAGGAGGCCGGTTGAGGGCGTGCAACCAACCTGTCTTCATGATAGACTCTCTGGACCAACACCTGGAGTTATGGTCTGAGGTACCATTTCATATGAAAACAGGAGCACTCTCGTGGTGCTCCCACGAACTCTGACTGCTAATTTGTACGTCAATCTGGTGATTCGATTTGTTGTGCTGCCACTCATGAATAATATTGCAGGGGGTGTTTCCCAACAGGATAACGCTTGCCCAGATACCGCTGTTCTAACCCAACACGCTCTACAGAATGTCGACATGTTGTCTTGGCCTGCTCGATCACCAGGTTCGTCTCCAATCGAGCATATTTGGGACATCATCGGACGAAACTCCAGAATCATCCACAAGCAGCATTAACGGTTCCTGTACTGCCCGACCAAATGCCAACGCTTGAAACCCCATCTGACAGACTGACATCCGGCACCTGTACAAAACATTGCATGCCTGGACTCAACATACTGGCAGTTACACCAGTTATTAACGTCCAGCATTTCATATCTGCAATGGTGTATCTCGCACCTACATTAATCTGTAATCTTGCAATTTTAATCACTTAAATACGTTACCTAGATAAATGTGTCCCCGAAATTTCATTGCTGTGTATTCATTACTTTTTTGGTATTGCGATATTTATTCCACCAGTGTACCTTATACACCTGTGTACACATGTGACAAATTCATTACACACATCTCTTCCTCCCACTCCCATGGTCCATTCCCCCCCCCCCCCCCCCTCTCATTTCCAATCCCATCCTCTCTGACTATCCTCTCCTCTTCCTTTTAATACCCTTCTACCTCCCCTCTTTATTCAGTTATTCTTCATCCACCGCTCTCTGTTCGTTTCCTCCTCCCTTGCTCTCTGTGCCCATCTCTTCTTGCCCCAATCTCTCTGTTTCCATATCCAACTCCTCCTGCCCCTTTCCTATCCACCTCCTCCTCCTCATCGCTCCCTATTCATCTTCTCCAACCTTCCCTCTCATTTTCCATCTCTTCCTACTCTCCCTATCACCTCCTTCTACCCCTCTTTCTGTCCCTCTCCTCTCTCCCTACTTTCTCTGTTCATCCCGATCTGCCGCCCACTCTCTGCCATCCACTCCTTCCCCACTCTCTACCCATCTCTTCTGCTCCTTCTCTCCATATCCATCCCCTCCTCTGCCCCTTCTCTCTCTCCATCCAGCCCTCTAACCGTTTCTACCTTCCTCCAGCCATGCCCATTCACATATGTAAACCCTGTAAAGCAGGCTGATACTACTCTTGTAACAAGCCTGTCACATAATGCAGCCTGCACGCCAGCGGCTTGAAATCTGTTATTTGCCACTGAGACATATGCTGCCATGCAGGACAGGTACATAAATACAATATATATATATACTTTTCCTCACAGCTTCATCCACTTACATATTTAACATGTATCTGTCTATCTCATCTCTCCATCTCTATCTGTCTAACTCCTCCTATCCACTCTCTCTGTTTTTTCATTTCCTCTGCACACACTTTTTCCGTTTTCCCCACCATCTTTCTCTGACCTTATCTTTGTGTCCCTACCTCTGACCATATCTTCCTATTCTCTCTTTTTCCATCTCCACCTTCGCCATCTCCCTTTTCCACCTGCCCACTACCCCTCTACACCATTGACCTGCCTGATGCATCTCCCCATCCTCCCCGTTCTCAGTTCATTTTCTCCTCCCCCTCACTCTGTTCCTCTCTGTCTCTATGCATCT
Source organism: Schistocerca gregaria (assembly GCF_023897955.1). Lineage (NCBI taxonomy): Eukaryota > Metazoa > Arthropoda > Insecta > Orthoptera > Acrididae > Schistocerca > Schistocerca gregaria. The sequence goes on from NC_064924.1 coordinate 218,199,704, forward strand.
CAACCTGCCCCAGTCATACTCATTCTCATCTGTAGCCCCTGCAGTGCAGGTATGTAAAGCAGGCTGGTACTATTTCTACAACATCCTCGCTGTGTATGGTAAGCTACATACCAGAGACTTAAAATCATTTAGTTGACATACAGGCTGCCACGCAAATTTTGTCGATAAAGCAGACCAATAGTATTTCTGCATGTCTGTCATGTAGGGCAGCCTACACATTGGGTCTGAATATTTAGGTTCAAATTGTTCAAATGGCCCTGAGCGCAATGGGACTTAACATCTGAGGTCATCAGTCCCCTAGAACTACTTAAACCTGACTAACCAAAGGACATCACAAGCATCCATGCCTGAGGTAGGATTCGAAACTGCAACTGTAGCAGTCGCATGGTTTCAGACTGAAGTGCCTAGAACTGCTCAGCCACACTGACTGGCGAACATATAGGCACCAAGAAGCAGGTTGATTTAGAGGGTCCATACTATTCACACACAACATGCTTGTTGTACATGGTAGCCTATGTTCCAGGAGATGGAAAAAAGTTTTTGCTCATATCCCTGCTCCTATTGGAGGTTGTGTACCCCAAATTGCTGATACTCATGAAATTTGTTGTTTCTGCATTTCTTAGCTGAAAACAGTCCAGAGATTTGGGAAGAGATCCCATACATACACCCTTCTTTATATACATATTGAGGCAACTAAACATCTACAAAGCAACACATTATATGAAAAATATGTTCTATGAGAGAAGTTAATATCAGTAAAGGGACCATCTGTCTGTGCAGTAGCTGGTCACTTCCTAACCACCCCTCCTGCATTGTGGGTTCATCTTTGGATATCCAAATGGGAACCTCAATTTATATTGTATATGCAGATTGTTCACTAAAAATATGTATGGTTTGCTCAGACTATTGTTTTACATTGATGGTGGATGGCGCTGTTATCTACAAACTGTCTGTTTTTGCAATTAAGAACGGACCCATTTGACTCTACATTTCATTTACGATGTAAACGTAAACCTTTGTGTTCTAACGGTTGAGGCTGATGTTCAAATGTCACTTGAGTGCTGCGTATGTGATTGTACAGCACAAGTAATATGGCTTGACATTGACATTCCTGGCTAGTAAGATATATGTGTGTTGCCATAGTTTTATGTTCTGTATGAGTTTAATTGTCACTTCCCAAAACTACCAAAATGCCTGATTTCATTGGCCACCCTTTAAAGAAAAGAAAAGGTTTTGGAGTGTAAAGAAAATTTATGTAAAGCTAACATGTTCCACATCATTACGAAATGTCGTATTCATGATCTAAGGAACAAGTGTTAATGTAATATAACCCCTGCATCAAGGTGACTGATTTTGGCGTATCACCATCCAAACCTACAACTCTCGCCCAAGCCGCTATGTGGCTATCGGCGGAATACAAACTACAACCATTGCAATAAGGTAAAATGTCCATGAAGTGATAGATACAGGCTCACCTATCACGGAGACAGCGAAATAAAGCACTCCAATGGTGAGAGGCTAGGGGGCTCACCGATACCAATCATTCCAATGCTGAGAGGCAAAGGGACTCACCAATATCAAGCACCCCGATGCTGGACTCACCAATGTAAAGCATACCTATGGGAATAGAAAACTATTACCGCCATGTCACTCTTCGCAGATCATGCTAAACGTAGTTTCGAACCAGATCCTGAAAAGGGTAGCCATATTGTATTGTGTGATCGAGTTTACAATGTTAAAATAAATTTCGAACATAAATATCAATCATCAGAACGCAAAGGTTTATATTTATATCCAAAATGAAATGTAGAATCAAATGTGTTAATTCTTGATTGCAAAAATAGGCAATTTATGGATTACATCGCCATCTCCTATGAATGGGAAAGAATGCTCTGAGTAAACTGTACGTAGTTTTTTATGTAAAATCCGAATGTCTAGCAAATAAAGGGTTGCCCTTTGAAAATACAAAGTTGACCCCCCACGCAGGAGGGGTGGTTAGGAGGTGGCCGGTTGTAGCACAGACAGACTTACTCTTTACTAATACTGTCTGTTCACCTAGTACATTTTTTTCCTTCAATTCATCGTTTTCGCGGTATTTAGTTGCCTCAAGATAAAACAAGCACCGCGTGTACACAGTGACTTTTTGCACCGTGTACAAATTCCAGGGATTGATCGATGAGGGGATACGGAACCAAAAAGGTCTAATGAACTTATGTCCGCAAATACACGGTTTCCATGATGGAGACCATTTAATCTATCATACTTTGTTACAGAGACTGCGGTTTAATACGGCCTGTAGCATGCAGCCACAGTTACAGTATGCATGCTTTCCTTCTAGAGGGTGGTACTTTTCCTCATACAAGCCCTAGCGTCCTGTCCTGCCGTAGTAATTGGTAATGTTATGTCCGATTCAGTCTCTTGCTGACTCACCTTACAGTGCATGTGATACACCGTTGTAGACAATGGTTCCACGTTCAAATCGAGAGGTTGACGAAATGGTGTTTACTTACGGAAAGGCAAATGGCAATTGGCGTCGGTCAGCAAGGGGAGTCCTTTCGCCGCCAACAACAACCACAGCATTCACTGTTCGCAACAGTATTTCGCCGTTTGAGGCAGAGTCGTTTCAGGAAGCAGGAAATCATGAAGGACCTACCCGAAATGTTCGTTCGTAAGACTTGAAGGAAAATGTGATTAGCACTGTGGAAGGCGACCGCCGTGTTAGTACCGGGCAGTTGGCCCGCCAGTACAGGGTAAACCAGACGACCGTGTGAAAGATTCTCCGTGATTATTGCTACTATCCTTATCACTTACAGCGTGTGCACGGCTTACTAGCGACAGACTTTCCACATTGGGAGCAGTTTTGTCACGGGTTTCTTCATCAGGCAACCACGATTCCGGGATTTGTGTCATCAATTATATTCACTGATGAGTCCATCTTTATGTGGAGTAGTGCCTTCAAGTGTCATAACAGTCTTCTTTGGGATAGTATGCAGAAGTCTTATGGTATGGTGACATCGAATCATCAGCATCGGTGCAGCCCGAATGTGTGGACCGGGATAATTGGCGACCGTATTTTGGAACTAGTCTTCCATCCACGTTGTCTAACAGGCCGGAACTATCGGCGTTTCTTGTGGGTGACATTGCCTCCCCTGCTGTAAGAAGTGCCGCTGATGATTCGACGGGTTATGTGGCTGCTACATGATGGTGCTCCAGCTATCTTCGCCATTAACATCAGGACAAGTCTCAATCGTGTCTTCCCTGGTCGATGGATCGGACGTCGGGGTCCATTTGCATGGCCTGCTCGTTCACCGGATCTCAACCCGTCGATTTCTATTTATGGGGCCATCTCAAAAGTATCATGTATGCAGAGCCCATTCCAGATATGGATACACTGGAGCAGCGTATTAATGCTGCCTTTGACACTATTAGGATGCAGCCTGGTCGGTATGAACGTGTGAGGCAGAGCATTCGTTGACGCGCACAGAAATCCTTTTCAACACTATTGTAACTGTGGCTGTGTCGTACAGTGCGGATTATACCGCAGTTTCTGTAACAACGTAAGATTGAATAACTGCTCTCTAGCATGGAAACGATGCATTTTCGGACATCAGTTCATTAGACTTTTTTGTTCCGTATCCTCTCATCAATCAGTTCCGAGAGTTTCAACACGGTGGAAAAAATTACGCTGTATAACAGATGTTGACAAACCAGAATAACTCGAAAAATAAACTTCACACGAAAAATTGTGTTTAATCCAAACTTGATTATTTTAGAGAAGCACATCTGCTGGTGCTAAATTAGCCCGCCACCCCAGGTCCCTGGGGGTGGGGCGGGAGGAAACTTTAAAATTTAAAGTGGGAACCCCCATTTTTTATTGCAGAATCAGATTCTACATAAAAAAAACTACGTAAAGTTTGTCTTAAACATTTGTTTTGATTCTTGGTAGTTGGCGCTGTAATTCAAGAAAATCCATGTCTCATTTTTCGTGGAAAATGGTTACAGATTATTTACTTCTTAAATTTTGATTCGCTAAAACTAAAACTCCCCCTCTCTCCCCGTAGGGTGGGTTTGAGGTACAGGAATTAATTTTACAAATTTTGGCCAAATATTAAATTTTTTCCGCAGATTCGGATAACTTTTGTTTGTAGTCATGAGGCCACACAACTTTTAATTATCAAAAAATTCATCTGACTAGATAACTAACTAACCAAACATCCTTCATACTAGCGACTGAACTCATTAACCTAAAATCTAACTGACTCACGAACCTCATTTTTCTTAGATTCGGAGTAAACACTCTTGTTTGTCGAGAAGTCTCACAACTGGGGTGCTTGCTTAATTCGAGTCTTTTAGTTTCGGGTGGAAAAACGTAGAAAACGACATTCATAAATTTATTGACTTAAATCACATTGTTCACACTTTTATTTTATTTCGGAATATCGCGGCTGTTACGTCGTTTACATTTTTAGAATTATGTACGATAATCGATATCCCACTCAGCCCTCATCGATAATTGATTCTATTATCCAGCTCTTGCTGATGAACGGCTTAATATTTTCGAGTGCCGCCGATAGCTCGTGATAAGACTGGGCTTTAGAAATTATAAGTGTTAATATAATAAACGTACTGTATCTTGTACCCGTCTGAGCATTCAGAGAGCAATACATCATTTATAACGATTGTCTTTTGGGCGACTTATGTTTGATTACCTTGTGTGACAGCGTTCGCTGCTTTTGCTCGCTACCACTCGCGTTTGACCCGGAGTTAGTATTACTAGGCGTAGTATTACTAACCCTGCCTTTCTCAACGCCCCTTACCTTTCCTCTCTTGAGATTAATAGGTGACATATGTCATTACGAATTATCTTTCTGTGGAAGAAAAAATTGAGATGGTGTACATTTATGAAGAAAGTGGGAGAAATTTTGACGAGGCAGTAGCGCTTTATGTGCAGCCTTTTCCTGGCCAAGTACGATCACGGTCCTCTTTTGTTCGAGTTATTAAACAATTTACTGCGGAAGGTAGTGTGAACCAGAAAAAAGAACACGTGTAGCGACTGTTTGTGGAGAAAACAATCAAGTGGCAGTCCTAGCTGCTGTGGCTCACAAGCCATATGCGAGCACAAGAGAAATATCAAGGCAATCATGAGTTTCACACATGAGTGTCTGGAAAATCCTGAAGCTCCACAAATTTCATCCATATCCTGTATCCATGTATCAGGAACTACGTGGCGATGACTTCCAAAACTGTCTAACGCTTTGTCACTGGGCAGTTCAGTGGAAGCAAACAAACCAAAACTTTTTTGCCAGATTACTTTTCTCCAATGACATTCACAAACCATGGCGTAGTGAATCGCCGCAACATGCATTATTGGAGTGAACAGAACCCACACTGGATTCGAGAGGTCAACCATCAGCTACCTTGGTCAGTTAATGTTTGGCGTGGTATAATTGGCGATGAACTGATCGGTCCAAATTTTATCGACGGTAATTTGAATGGCAACAAATATCGGAACCTACTTGAAAAAGAACTGCTAGATCTACTTGAAGACCTAGCATCCAAGTTCGACAAAACATTTGGTTACATACCCCGGTCCACTACAGTCAGATCTTGCGATGCATCACAAAATCTGATATCAACAAGGGTTGCGTGCATTAGGCATCATGAATATGTGAGCGACTGATCCCGTGTGTACCTACCACTCTTAACGACAGAGCGTTTGCCTCTAGTACACCGGCGCGTCCACCGAACTCCAGCTCACTACACGGCCAATTCCTTTGTGGGTGGCTCCGATTACTTTGAAAAGACGCAAAAAGTGAGCTTTTATTTGGTGGAAAGAATGCGCTATTTGGTATCGATGTACTAATTTCTTCTTCCTTTTTGACTAAACCTTGCAAGGAAGGAGCTTCAGACACTTGCCGCATGGATGAAACAAAATAAATATGTAATGTAAGAATTCAGACAGTTGAAGATGGGTGTCGCGCTCACAAACTATACCACAATATTTCTTCGAAGCAACTACTCGCTATGTTAGGTGGTGCTTGATTGTTGCTGTTGCAAGCAGCAACCACAGAAAACAGTAAGTAAAAAGCGCAAGTCCCGCGTTGTAGAATGGGAACAAGGAATGACAGCAATATAAACTGAAGAAAGTGAAAACATTACGGATTGCATCCTGTGCAGCATATACACTACGTTTCTATTGTGATTCTACTTTCAATAATATCATTTTTATTATCTTCCGAAACAATGTTTTTGCTAGCATCAGAATAAAACAATTTGAAACGCAGCTACAACAGCAGAGACTTTAACTCACCTTTACTATAATACTAACGCTATTTCTAATGCGTATTTTAGGACACTATCAACGACTGACTTCTTTCACAAAATTTCTACATCTTAAAAGAACTTTGAATGCTTCAATACAAAAGAAGACGCAGATTAAGAGAAAAGTATCACAAATAGGAAATAGCAATTAAAAAAGTGTTGTGTTGTTCTCATCATCATCTCATCATCACCGACGCGCAACGAGTAAACAGACGGAATCCACAGAGTTTAATTCTTGATAGAAGCTAGTACATTTCATTTGCATGTAATTAAAGTACAGTAAATTATATATTTTACCTTACTATTTATTGTGGACATTTTTTTCAGAAGTTCTCTCCAGTTACATTGTAAAGGCTACGAAATTTAAAATATAAAATCTTATTATAACGAAGATGTAGCCGAATATATAGTAATGTACAATATGCAGATATGATATGAGATAAACTATAAAAACTACCACAAACGCAGACTGCAGTACACAATTGACGCGATAGAACTAGCTGCCAATAGACAGCTTTGATAAACCAATAACACGACTTCAGTGGCCCGCATCTCGTGGTCGCGCGGTAGCGTTCTCGCTTCCCGCGCCCGGGTTCGATTCACGGCGGGGTCAGGAATTTTCTCTGCCTCGTGACGGTTGGGTGTTGTGCGTTGTCCTTAGGTTAGTTAGGTTTAAGTAGTTCTAAGTTCTAGGGGACTGATGACCATAGATGTTAAGTCCCATAGTGCTCAGAGCCTTTTTTTTTTTTTTTTTTTTTTTTTTTTTTTTTTTTTTTTTTTTTTGAACGACTTCAGTGAACATAGTAGCGTCCCATGTGATATGGAGATGAACTATTTGGCCTGATTGCAGTTTTTGCAAATAGCTTTAACATCCGTGCTTGCAGCGGCTAGTGTTAACACTAGCCTGACAGCCAGTCATGGACGCCTCTTTTGAAAGTCGCGCTTGGGGATAAAATTAGTTGTAAGCGGATGACGTAGCGTGTTCAGAGGCCACTACTGGGAACCGAGCTGCGGCATACTACACCTGCTCCTAGTGTTACTATGGCTGGGAGCCAAACCAAAATTTTTGCTATATGGTTCCTCAACTATGCTGCTGTGTATCATCAGAAATTATTGTTCTTCTCTATAGCTAGAGGCGCAAGCGCAAGAATTCAGGTTGTACTTTTACATGGAATACTAATTATTTGTTATGTTATTCGTCGTGCGAATGTACACTGAGGTGACAGAAATCATCGGATACCTCCTAATATCCTGTCGGACCACCCATTGGCCGGCATAGTGCAGCAAATCGAAGTGGCGTAGACTCAATAAGTCGTTGGAAGTCTCTTGTAATTGGGCCATGCTCCCTCTGTAGCGATCCATAATGGGGGGAGTGTTGGCGGTGCAGGGTTTTGTGTACGAACTGACCTCTCTATTATGAAATTACAATTAAATCAATAACATTAGCTGCTGACGGGCGTTGATATACATCAACGGGGAGAGTTGAAAATGTGTGCCGCGACCGGGACTAGAACACGGGATCTCCTGCTTACGTGGCAGACGCTCTATCCATCTGAGTCACTGAGGGCACAGAGGATAGTGCGACTGCAGGGATTTATCGCGGGCACGCTCCCCGTGAGACACAAATTCTCAACTTATAGTCCACACACAACATTCGTAGTGCCAATACCACTATACACATTACTCGCGGCAGACAATCCACCGAGTTCGCACTGAAGAAGGTCATCAGCCGGTTAGTCTTAAACGATATGAAGATGGCATTTGTTCCTTCGGACATGTCAGATTCCATCTTCATAACTCTCTATTATGTTCCATAAATATTCGTTGAGATTCATATCGGGATATCTTGGTGGTCAAATAATTCCCTCAGTTGTCCCGAATGTTCTTCATACTAAATGCGAACAACTTTTTCCCTGTGACATAGCGCATTGTCATCCACAAAAATTGCATCGTTTTTCGGTAACGTGAAGTCCATGAAAGCCTGAAAATGGTCTCCAAGTAGCCGAACATAACCACTTCCAGTCAATGATCAGTTCAGTTGGACCAGAGAACCCAGTCCATTCCATGTAAACACGACCCACGTCATTATGGAACGAAAGCGCCTTGTTGATAGTTTGAGTACATTGCTTCGAGGGCCTGCCCCACACACGAACCCTACCATCAGCTCAAATCGTGACTCATCTGACCAGGCCACGGTTTTCCAGCCGTCGAACCGATATGGCTACGAGGGCAGGAGCGCCGCTGCAGCCGATGTGACGCCATTACCAGTGGCAATAGAGTCAGTCGTCTGCTGCCATAACTCAACGCCACATTTCGCCGCATTGCCCGAACTGATGCGTTTTTCACCCGTCCTAGATTGATTTCTACGGTTGTTTCATGCAATGTTGCTTGTCTGTTAACCCTGACAACTCTACAGGGTGTTACAAAAACGTACGGCCAAACTTCCAGGAAACATTCCTCACAAACAAATAAAGAAAAGATGTTATGTGGACATGTGTCCGGAAATGCTTAATTTCCATGTTAGAGCTCATTTTTGTTTCGCCCACCTACGCTCGATGGAGCACGTTATCATGATTTCATACGGGATACTCTACCTGTGCTGCTAGAACATGTCCCTATACAAGTACGACACAACATGTGATTAATACTCCATGGAGCTCCTGCACATTTCAGTCGAAGTGTTCGTACGCTTCTCAACAACAGATTCGGTGACCGATGGATTGGCAGAGGCGGACCAATTCCATGGCCTCCACGCTCTCCTGACCTCAACCCTCTTGACTTTCATTTATGGGAGCATTTGAAAGGTCTTGTCTACGCAACTCCGGTACCAAATGTAGAGACTCTTCGTGCTCGTATTGTGGACGGCTGTGATACAATACGCCATTCTCCAGGGCTGCATCGGAGCATCAGGGATTCCATGCGACGGAGGGTGGACGCATGTATCCTCGCTAACGGAGGACATTTTGAACATTTCCTGTAACAAAGTGTTTGAAGTCACGCTGGTACGTTCTGCTGCTGTGTGTTTCCATTCCATGATTAATGTGATTTGAAGAGAAGTAATAAAATGAGCTCTAACATGGAAAGTAAGCGTTTCCGGACACATGCCCACATAACATATTTTCTTTCTTTGTGTGCGAGGAATGTTTCCTGAAAGTTTGGCTGTACCTTTTTGTAACGCCCTGTATACAAACGTCACTGCTCTCGGTCGTTAAATGAAGGCCGTCGGTCACTGCACTGCCTGTGGTGAGACGTAAAACCTGAAACTTGATATTCTCGGCACGTTGTTGACGCTATGGATCTCAGAATACTGAATTCCCTAACGCTTTCCGAAATGGAATGTCCCGTACATCTAGCTCCAACTATCATTCCGCATTCAAAGTCTGTTAAATTCCATCGTGCGGCCGTAATCACGTCGGAAACATTTTCACTTGAATCACCTGCTTGGAACTGACAGCTCCGCCAATGCACTGCACTTTTATACCTTGCGTCTGCGCCTCTACCGCCATCTGCATATTGCTATCCCACGGTTTTTCTCACCTCAGTGTAATGTTACCGTCGCTTGTTCTACGCACGAGCATTCGCGTGAAGCCAGCTTGTTCACTGTTCAGGGGTGCCATCGCGAGTGGCAGTAGCAGCGTGCGTGTCAGCGGCCGGCCGGCGTTATGAGGGGCATAGCCCCCGCCAGATGAAAACATCCTGCCCAGTGGCACCTCCCGCGGTGAGTCACGGGGGGCCGAGGCCCGTCCCGCGGGCAGGACGACCTGCTCCTGAATATCCGGTAGCCGCCCGGCCAGCCCCTAATAAGCCATTGTGCTGCCACTTGGGCCCCGCTGCCTGGCCCCTCCGCCTGGCGCTAATACACACCTCTCCCCACGGCGTAACAGATACATACGCACTGCGCACGCTGCCGCGGCGAGTTTGACGGACCTCATGCCCCGCCAGACGCTCGGTTCAGTAACGTCTTACGAGAGTAACGATGAATATCTTTTCAAAACGAGAGTAGACTACTCTTGTGGTTTTTAATGGGCTGAATCCTAATATGACAAAAGCCATATCAGCCAGCGTTGCCTTGGCCAAAAACGGTCACTATTTAAAAAAAAATCAATTTCATGATTTTTAATTGTACAGGGTGTAGCGATAAGTTTTTACAATGTACAAAATTGTTATGGTTTTTGTTGACAAACTCCTTGTTGTCTTCTGTCTTGGGTTCTTCGGCCGACGTTTGTCTAATGATTTTTGTGATGTTTCTGCCACCAGAAAAAGAGGATGAAGCTTACACAATGCCAGACACCATCAAACATTAATTATAATAATAAAGAGGCTGCACTATGACGTCTATCGCCGGTCGCAGTGACCGAGCGGTTCTACGCGCTTCAGTGTGGAACCGCGCGACCGCTACGGTCGCAGGTTCGAATCCTGCCTCGGACATGTATGTGTGTCATTCCTTAGGTTGGTTAGGTTTAAGTACTTCAAAGTTCTAGGCGACTGATGACGTCAAATGTTAAGTTCCATAGTGCTCAGAGCCATTTTTTTATGCCGTCTATCGCTGTTACAGTTCGCGATAGTCGACGGTGATCCAGAGTACTGTGGCGTACAGATATCGTCAAACGATTCAAAAACAAGCATTGTATATACTTTATACCTCAAAAGGGCCAACAAAAGCAGCTGGATGCACGTGACAAGAAAACTCTAATACGAAACCCAGTTTAAGAACTGAGCTTCTAATCGAGACTAGAATGAAGGTACATCCTCAAAAGCTTCGCAGAGCATTGAAAGATAGTAGCTACAAAGGATGAGTGGCTAGGAAGATGGCAAATGGTTCAAATGGCACTGAGCATTATTGGACTTAACATCTGAGGTCATCAGTCCCCTAGAACTTAGAACTACTTAAACCTAACTAACCTAAGGACATCACACACATCCATGCCCAAGGCAGGATTCGAATCTGCGACCGTAGCGGTCTTGCGGTTCCAGACTGATGCGCTTAGAACCGCTCGGCCACACTGGCCGGCGGTTATGAAGAAACCGTATGTGAATAAACAGAAGCGAAACAAGGGATTGGACTTTTTTCCGATTTTACTTATTTATTGATTTTTTAATCATCAGTCTTCTGAATGGTTTGATGCGGTCCGCCGTGAATTCCTCCCCTGTGCTAACATCTCCATAACAGAGTAGCACTTGCAACTTAAATTCTAAAATATTTGTTGGATATATTCCAATTACTGTTTTCCTCTGCAGTTTTTATCCTCCATAGTTGCTTCTAGTAACGTGGAAGTTATTCCCTGATTTCTTAGTAGATGTCACACCATCCTGTCCCGTCTTTTTGTCAGTGTTTTCCATACATTCCTTGCCTCTCCCATTCTGTGCATAACATCCTCATTCCTTACTCTACCTGTCCACCTAATTTTCAATATTCTGCTGTAGTACCACACCTCAAATATTTCGATTCTCTTTTGTTTTGCACCGTCCATGCTTCACTGCCAAACAGTGCTGTGCTCCCAACGTACATTCTCATAAATTTCTCCCTGAAATTAAGGCCTGTGTTTGATGCTAGAGGACTTATTTCGGCCAGGAATACACGTTTTGCCAGTGCTAATCTAGGAATCTAGGGCTGCTGCTCCCTGTAATAATAATAATAAAAAAAAAACACAGAGTTAAGGGATTAGAAATGAACTTCAACAGATGTAACGTGAAGTCTGCTACTACCAATACAAAAAAGGGGTTAGCTTTTGATTCATAATCAAAACGTCTTCTATCCCGAGTTCGAATCCTGCCGCTGCTTAAATTTCGATTAACAATTAGCATTGGCGGCCAAAGACTTCAGGCATAAGAAGTCACCCCTCATTCTGCCAACGGCCTTGTCAAAGAGGCTGGAGGAGCAGACAGAGGTTCACGGCACTCACTTCTCCTAGGGGTGGGAAATTGCTCCTAAAGGCGAAGAATCAGCAATTATCAACAGCATGAGGATGCAGAACGCAATGGAAACCACTGCATTAAAGATACGTAACGTGTATCCACACGACATGTGGCCCGCATTTGAAGATGTGTCATGATGATTTCTCCATTGGCAAAAGATTCCGCAATAGTCCCCCTTTCGGATCTCTTGGAGGGGACTGCCAAGGGGGAGGATACAATGAGAAAAATATTGAATAATTAACGGAAGGGTAACGTCCTACAAGTCTGGGCGTGGGATGTCAGAAGCTTGAAAGTGGTAGGAAAACTAGAAAAATCTAAAAAGGGAAATACAAAGTCTCAATCAAGATACAGTAGGGGTCAGTGAATTGAAGTGGAAAGAAGACAAGGACTTCTGGTCAGATGAGTATAGGATAATATCAACAGCACCAGAAAATGGTATAACGGGAGTAGGATTCGTTATGAGCAGGAAGGTAGGGAAGAGAGTGTGTTACTGTAAACATTTCAGTAGTAGGGTTCTTCTTATCAGAATCGACAGCAAGACAACATCAACAACGATAGTTCAGGTATACATGACAACGTCGCAAACTGAAGATGAAGAGATAGAGGAAGTGTATGAGGATATTGAAAGGGTAATGCAGTATGTAAAGGGACATGAAAAAATCTAATGGTCATGGGAGATTGGAATCCAGTTGTAGGGGAAGGAGCAGAAGAAATGATTTCAGGAGAATATGGGCTTGGGACAAGGAATGAGAAAGGAGAAATATTAATTGAGTTCTGTAACAAGTTTCAGCTAGTAATAGCGAAGACTCTATTCAAGAATCACAAGAGGAGGAGGTATACTTGGAAAAGGGCGGGTGATACGTGAAGGCGTCTGCCGATGTGACCGAGCGGTTCTAGGCGCTTCAGTTCAGAACCACGCTGCTGCTACGGTCGCAGGTTCGAATCTTGCCTCGGGCATGGATGTGTGTGATGTCCTTAGGTTAGTTAGGTTTAAGTAGTTCTAAGTTCTAGGGGACTGATGACCTCAGAAGTTAAGTCCCATAGTGCTCAGAGCCATTTGAACCATTTTGATATGTGACTATAAGGTCAGACAGAGATTCCGAAATCAGATACTGGATTGTAAGGGGGGACTGATGACCACAGCAGTTGAGTCCCATAGTGCTCAGAGCCATTTTGGATTGTAAGGCGTACCCAGGAGCAGACAGATCGCAATATAGTAGTGATGAAGAGTAGGCTGAAGTTTAAGACATTAATCAGGAAGAATCAATACGTAAAGAAGTGGGATACGGAAGTACTAAGGAATGACGACATGCGTTTGAAGTTCTCTAAGGCTATAGATACAGCAATAAGGAATAGCTCAGTAGGCAGTACCGTTGAAGAGGAGTAGACATCTGTAAAAAGGGCTATTACAGAAGTTGAGAAAGAAAACATAGGTGCAAAGAAGGTATCTGTGAGGAAACCATGAGTAACAGAAGAAATACTTCAATTAATCGATGAAAGGAGAAAGTACAAAATTGTTCCGGGAAACTCAGGTTGAAATGGCTCTGAGCACTATGGGACTTAACATCTGAGGTCATCAGTCCCCTAGAACTTAGAACTACTTAAACCTAACTAACCTAAGGACACCACACACATCCATGGCTGAGGCAGGTGTCGAACCGGTGACCGTAGTGGTCGCGCGGTTCAGACTGAAGCGCCTAGAATCGCTCGGTCACAGAAGCCGGCGGAAACTCAGGACTAGAGAAATACAAGTCGGTGAGGAATGAAATAAATAGGAAGTGTAGGGAAGGTAAGACGAAATGGCTGCAGGGGAACTGTGAAGACATCGAAAAAGATATGATTGTCGGAAGGACAGTTTCAGCATACAGGAAAGTCAAAACAACCTTCGGTGACATTAAAATCAAGGGTGATAATATTAAGAGTGTAACGGAAATTCCACTATTAAATACACAGGAGATAGCGCATGGGTAGAAAGAATACACTGAAAGCCTGTATGAGGGGAAAGAACTGGCTGATGTGATAGAAGAAGAAACAGGAGTCGATTCAGAAGAGATAAGGATCCAGTTTTAGAATCATAATTTAAAAGAGCTTTGGAGGACTTAAGATCTAATAAGTCTGAAGGTATAGATAACATTCCATCAGAATTTCTAAAATCATTAGAGGAAGTGGCAACAAAACCACTATTCATGTTAGTGTGTAGAATGTATGAGTCTGGCGATATACCATCTGCTTTTGGAAAAGCATTATCCACACAATTCCGAAGACGGCAAGAGCAGACAAGTGCGAGAATTACCGCACAATCAGCTTAACAGGACATGCATCCAAGTTGCTTACAAGAATAATGTACAGAAGAATGGAAAAGAATACTAAGTATATCTAGATGACGATCAATTAGGCTTTAGGAAAAGTAAAGGTTCGAGAGAGGCAATGCTGTTATTAATGGAAGCAAGTGTAAAGAAAAATCAAGACACGTTCATAGGATTTGTCGACCTGGAAAAAGCGTTCAACGATGTAAAATGGTACAAGGTGTTTGAAATTCTGAGAAAAATAGGGGTAAGCTATAAGGAGAGACGGGTCAAATACAATATGTACAACAGCCAAGTGGGAATAATGGGAGTGCTAGTATAGAAGATAATATAGAATTGCTAGTATAGAAAAGGGAGTAAGACAAGGATGTAGCCTTTCGCCCCTACTGTTCAATGTGTACAATGAGGAAGCAATGAAGGAAATAAAAGAAAGGTGAAAGGATCTCAATGATACGATTCACTGGCGACATTTCCATCCTTAGTGAAAGTGAAGAAGAATGATCTGCAGTACGGAATGAACGGACTAATGAGTACAGAGTATGTACTGAGGGTAATTTGAAGAAAGACGAAAATGAGAAGTACTAGAAATTAGAACATCGAGAAACTTAACATCATGATTGATGGTCACGGAGTAGATGAAGTTAAGGAAACCTGCTACCAAGGCAGTAAAATAAGCAGAGGGAATATCAAAAGCAGACTAGCAGTGGCAAAAAGGGCATTCCTGGCCAAGAGATGTCTACTAATATCAAATATCGGCCTTAATTTGAGGAAGAAATTTCTGAGAATGTGCGTCTGGAGAACAACATTGTATGGTAGTGAAGCATGGACTGTGGGCAAACTGGAACAGAAGAGAGTCGAATCATTTGAGATGTGGTGCTACGGACGAATGTTGAAAATTAGGTGGACTGATAAGGCAAGGAATGAGGAGATTCTGTGCAGAATCGGACAGGAAAGAAATATGTGGAAAACACTGATAAGGAGAAGGGAGAGAATGGTAGGACATCTGTTAAGACATGAAGGAATGACTTCCATGGAACTAGAGGGAACAGTAGAAAGTAAAAACTATAGAGGAAGACAGAGATTGGAAAACATCTAGCAAATAATTGAGGACGTAGGTTGCAAGTGCTACTCTGAGATGAAGAGATTAGCACAGGAAAGGATTTCTTGGTGGGTCGCATGAAACCAGCCAGAAGACTGACGAAAAGAAGGGAATATGCTTTGGATGTCCTCCTTGCTCCGTCAGTGATTGTTTATTTTTCTGTATGGGTAGCAGAATTCCTTAACTTCACCTACTTCGTAGTCATCAATGCCGATGTTAAGTTTCTCGCCGTTTTCATTTTTGCTGCTTCTCATTACTTTCGTCCCTCTTTGATTTACCCTCAATCCATAATATGTACTAATTAGAGTGTTCATTCCATTCAGCATATCCTGTAATTTTTCCTCTCTTTCACGCAGGATAGCAATGTCATCAGCGACTCGTCTCATTGGTATCCTTTCACCTTGGATTTTAATTCCTCTCTTGTGCCTTTCTTTTATTTCCATTATTGCTTCTTCGATGTGTAGATTGAATAGTAGGGGCGAAAGACTACATCCGTGTCTTACAACCTTTGTAATCAGAGCAATTCGATCTTGGTCTTTCACTGTTGTTATTCCCTCTTGGCTCTTGTACATATTGTCCGTCTCTTCCCTATAGCTTACCCCTATTTTTCTCAGGATTTCGAACATCTTGCACCGTTCTAGTTTGTTGAACGCTTTTTCCAGGTCGACAAATCCTATGAACGTGTCTTGATTTTTTTTTTAAATTCTTGCTTCTATTATCAACAGTAACGTCAGAACTGCCTCTCTCGTGCCTTTACCTTTCCTAAAGCATAACTGATAATCACCTAACATACCCTCAATTTTTTCCCACTTTTTTGTACATTATTCTTGTAAGCAGTTTTGATGCATGAGCTGTTAAACTGATTGTGCGATAATCCTCGCACTTGTCAGCCGCTGCAGTCTTCAGAATAGTGTGGATGATATTTTTCTGAAAGTCAGATGGTATGCCGCCAGACTCGAACATTCTACACACCAACGTGAACAGTCGTTCTGTTGCCACTTCTCACAATGATTTTAGAAATTTTCTATATGCTGTGTCAATCTTTCAGACAATCATTTCTTTTTCCATTTCTTGACATTTTTGATGCAGCCATTTTGTCTTAGCTTAGCTGCACTTCCTATTTATTTCATTCCTCAGCGATTTGTATTTCTGTAACACTGAATTTCCCTGATCATTTTTCTACTTCCTTCTTTCATCGATCAGCTGAAGTATTTCTTGCAATACCCATGGTTTCTTCACAGTTACCTAACTCGTACCTATGTTTTTCTTTCCAACTTCTGTGATTGTCCGTTTCACAGATGTCCATTTCCCTTCAACCGAAATGCATACTGAGCTACTCTTTATCACAGTATCTGTAGCCTCAAAGGACTTCAAACGTATCTCTTCATTCCTCCGTATCTCTTTTGCTAAAGCGTTTGTTACGAAAGAAGAGTCATTGTGGAAAGAAATCATTTTTGCACACGAAAGTTAATTTAATATTTTGGGGTCGGGTAGACGAATGATGGTGTTGCGGAAGATGAATGAGGAATTAGTCACAAATGTTAAACCGACTGTAAGGTATGGATGTGGCAGTGTTCTCGTGTGGAGCTGTATATCCACATTTGAACAGTGCGAATTAGTGTTCATAGACAGTATTATGGACAATTATGTCTATCTTGAAATGTTAAAAAACAGTTACGCAAAAGTTCCGAAAAACTGATCAAACATGCTCAAGTTTTACAAGGACAAGAAAAATGGCTCTGAGTGCTATGGGAGTTAACATCTTAGGTCATCAGTCCCCTAGAACTTAGAACTACTTAAACCTAACTAACCTAAGGACACCACACACATCCATGCCGGAGGCACGATTCGGACCTGCGACCGTAGTAGCAGCGCGGTTCCAGACTGAAGCGCCTAGAACAGCTCGGTCACAACGGTCGGCTACAAGGACAAGAAACCGATACATAAGGGGCGCACTGTGCAGAAATATTTATTGCACAATTGCACGAAAGTGTTACGACAATCACCTCAACTACCAGACCTCAATCCCATGGAAAATGTGTGGGGAGAACTAGAGCGACGTATTAGAAAAACACCAACATCTTTCAAGGAAACATTGAAGTGTAGATTAAAAGAAGAACGTAACAGTAGTGCACCGATTATATTAGAAAGATCATTAGCAGCATGCCAAAGTGGCTACTCAGCAAGTTATTGAAAAAAACATTTTTCAGAAAAAAATGGTCTTGAAATAAATAGTTCTGAAAAGCGACCGATATTAGAGTAACGTGAAAATAAAACGCAGTTTTATTTAGTCTTATATGTAAAGAACTTTTATACGTTATGTTAATAAAGTTTATACTGTTATTTACAAGACATTTAATTTAATAAACATAAATCTGATTATGTTTTTTGTTATTTCGTTAAGGCTCAAATTGTGACGCTATAAAGTAGAAAAATAGTGTCAGAATATTAACGTCACTTACTGTGTGGCGTTCTGAGAGCTTCATAAGTCAGGTATCTGAGGCAGATGTCTATTTTTACATGGTTTCTCTATTCCACTTGTTTTTGTTGATTTAGTTTTGGTGATTTCCTGTCAGAGTCTTTTGAGTATGAAAATGACGTTTTTAAAGATACGTTTGAAGTGTGATCATTTTTGCTGCGTCGATTAAAAGCAAATCATCAACTATTTTAAAAATGTTAAGAAACGTTGTTGGAAGATTAAATTTTCTGACAACTTTAAGAAGACTACTAATTATGTAAATCTCACTATAAAGAAGCCGGTAGAACGATGAGAAAGCGTTCGGGAGGATGACGGTTCAATTCCGTCTCCAGCCACCCTGATTTAGATTTTCCGTGATTTCCCTAAATCGTTTCAGGCGAATGCTGGGATGGTTCCTTTGAAGGGGCACAGCCGATTTCCTTCCCCATCCTTCCCTAAGCCCAGCTTGCGCTCCGTCTCTAATGACCTCGTTGTCGACGGAACATCAAACAACACTAACCTATTTTGAGATTTTCTCTGAAGAAAGGTGTTGATTCTAACCATAATTGTCAGGGATTTTGCCATCTGAAATGCAAATCAGAGTCGTTCTATCACTCGTAAATTTCAAAATTCAGTTACGTTTTAGAGGCTGTATGCAATAGAAAATTGTGCACGAGTAGTTTTACGTTGTTGTTGCAGGATAGGTCTAGAAGTGACACAGCTGCAGTTGCTACTGCTGGGAAAAATTTGAATCTGTGGTAAGCGTCTATGGGACCAAACTGATCAGGTCATCGGGACCTAGACTTACACTGTAACTTAAATCAACTTACACTAAGGACAGCACACACGCCCATGCCCGAGGAAGGACTTGGAGTCGAACCTGGGTGGAGGTATTGGGAGACAGGGTATCCAGAGACATCGGTTAAGTAGCCCAGAAAAGAAGGAAGATTAGGATTTAAAGCCATCGACAGTGAGGCCATTAGCACAATCTCCAAATGGACAACAGAGGGTTCAAATGGCTCTGAGCACTATGGGACTCAACTGCTGTGGTCATTAGTCCCCTAGAACTTAGAACTACTTAAACCTAACTAACCTAAGGACATCACACACATCCATACCCGAGGCAGGATTCGAACCTGCGACCGTAGATGTCGCACGGTTCCGGACTGCGCGCCTAGAACCGCGAGACCACCGCGGCCGGCGCAATAGAGGGAAAGGTAACAGGCCATGTTACTTTCAGAAAAGCCGTCCCGGTATTTGCTCTTAATGACTTAGGGAAACGCAGGAAATTCAAAACCAGAATAACTGAATGGGAATTTAAATACTGCTCCTACCTAATGTGACCACTTTTCTTTGGCCACAGTCCCGCTTCGCTCAATTAGTAATCCAACTTGACGCTTTTACAAACATACTCGCTCTTTGTTAGCCGTGAATTTATTTCTAGAAGTAGTCGCTGTGACGAAAATCTATTCGCCGTACTGGGACGGTGGCAGTAACACAGCACCTTTATGTCGCTCGGATATTTATTTCGAAGAGATCGTGACGCTACTTCTGACCGATTCCACTTTACTCCCCATTTTTTATCGGGAGCTTTCCTTCCCTCTTCTGAAGTAGAAAGGTGAATTATTCGAGGTCTTTGTGGAGGGGGAGAGGAGGAATCGTGTGCTTCCAATTTAAAAATTCTTTGGTTTTCTTGTAGGATCGACCTAATATATGCTTGTCGCCGCTTAGGGAACCCACCTGAAATTTATGCCAAGTAACAAGAGAGTTGAGTGTTTCATCATTGCTGTCGTCGGGGATGCATCCCTGTAGTTTTCTTCGAAGTCTACCCAGGTGGACTGATTTGTCATGGATTTTGACTTGTGTTCCCTGGTGCGAAGGAATTTCGGTTTCTCAGCACGTGCTTTTATTTTCACCACACTCTGCGTGAGCTAACGGGACGCGACGTCCCCCCGGGACCAGCCGCCAGTCATAATCCTCTTGTTGCCTGTGAAGAGAAAGCCGGGCCAGCCTCCCTGCGTCGTCGACTGGCTTAGGGCCATTTCTCGTCTGTCAAAATGGACAAACAGAGCCGTTCTCGACCGTGCACTATATAGACACTGTACAAATTTACATCCCATGAGATCACCCTAGAATAGGAAATATGTTTCTACGTCATGTGCAGCCAGGCTTACAACTGGACCGAAAAACGTTCGACAGGCAGTGTGAAAGAGATCGTTCATGATGGAGAGCGATCCCTGTACACAGAAATAAGTCTGGATTGGTCCCACGGAAGCATGATAATGTCTGCGTAATATTTGCCTGATGATCGGACCTACCAGTAACAAATCTAGCATCATACCTCTTAATTGCTTCGATGTCGTCCTTTATTCTGATCTGGTGGGAATCCTAAACATTTTAGACATTGCATAAGAATACGTCGAACTAGCGTTCTACATGCCATCTGCTTCACGGATGAGCTACTCTGTCCCAAAATTTTTCGAATAAAACAAAGAAGAGCAATGCCTTCACGACTGCCAACCTGATCTGCTCATTCCTTTTCATATCCACATCTGGAACGCTATATAGTAGCTACCCTGCTAGGCAGAGATTCGAAAAGTACTTTGTACGTTCCCGAAGGTATGTGGAACCATTCGTCTACGCAATGGACGCGCGCTTCCCTTAATTGCGAACTGTCGATCTCTGGACGCGGAGCTGGCGCCGTATAGCCACCAAGACGTGTTCTATCGTGATCAGATCAGGAGAATTTCAGGATGAAAACTTCAAGGTGAATTCACTATCAAGCTCTTCATGCCACAGTAGCACGAAAAAAATGTTCAAATGTGTGTTAAGTCTTATGAGACTTAACTGCTAAGGTCATCAGTCACTAAGCTTACACACTACTTAACCTAAATTATACTAAGGAGAAACACACACCCGCGCCCGAGGGAGGATTCTAACCTCCGCTGGGACGAGCCGCACAGTCCATGAATGCAGCGTCCTAGACCGCTCGGCTAATCCCGCGCGGCCCATAGTAGCACGATTCTGGCCTTTTGTCACTGGCAGATGTTACAGTGGAAGGTGCCATTGTCGTTGGGGCAGACATCAAGCATTTGCTGCTCGTATTGTCGCTTTAATGTTACCCCATTCGTCTCTGCTCCGCTTATATACTTTCCTCACCGTGTCACGTTCCCGTAACGCTACGAGGCATTCATAGTCGCGGTGGACAGTGGTCATTATGTTTTGGCTCATCAGTCTGCGTGTTCGTGCTAAATATTGTCTGATGTATACATATCTAGGAAAGGTGTTTTAAAATGTTACGGCAAACTGTTTCCATTGTTTCACTTCTCAGCACCGCGGTGAATTTTCCCCAATAACACTGTCAAGAAGATTCAATACGAATTTTGGTTTTAACATTCATAAACTCTACTATACAGAAAGCTGGACGCTTACAAAGAATTAAAGAGAAGGACTGAATGTTTTTGAAAGAAAAGTAATGAGAAAAATCTGGGGACCTGTGCTGGAAAATGGTGTGTGAAGAATTCGAAAGAACAATGAAATTCATCAGTTAATGAAGCAACCCACTATCATCAATAAATTAAAAAGTGGGAGACTGCAATGGGCTGGACATCTGGCTAGAATGGAAAACAACAGGATCACCAAGAAAGCATTTGAAGGAACTCTCCAAGCAACAAGACCATTGGGCCGACCCCGTAAAAGGTGGAAAGATGACATAGAGAAGGACATCGCAGCGTTAGGAATTTCCGCAAGTGGAGAGAGAGTCCGAGAGATAGAAGGCGGTGGAAGCAGATCGTTGAAACAGAGTGTGGTCTACAGTGCCTGTGATCGCTGAGAAGAGAGAGAGAAATTCTACTATCACCAGCAGAAAAGATGCTCCAATCGTTGCACAAAAATGACAAATATGATTCCATTCAAAAATCTCTGACTGGAAAGTAGAGTATCAGCTGCCCCATTCTACTTCCCTCAACAGCTTTAAAAATTTTCCCAAAAATTTTGGCACGCGAACATTTTCGAGCTCTTTTCAACATGCAACTCAACTCTCACTCTCACAAGCTCCCCAAAAATGTAACTCACTCACACCCATCAGGCTATCGCTGTAACTCGCTCATACCTACACAGTCTCACGTGCCCTTTCTCTCTTACTCGTTCAGCCCAATTCATTTTCATTATTTCTTTGTGTCTCTCTCTCCTGTCTCACAGCCAGTACTGTCTTGCGACTATTGTCTCCTCTCACCGTCACTGCCTCTTTCTCACCTCTCTCTTACTGCTACTATCCAATGTGCGATTTACAGGGGGGGTTGGGGGAGGAGGGATTTCCTCCCCTCTGCATCATATCCTCCCCTCCTCTGGTTTTAGTTTATGCATCCCAACCTAGGATGTTTATTTCCCACGCACTGGAGTAAAGGTATACATATAATTTAAATCTGTGGAGCCTAACACTGAAAGTTTTTAATATAGTCTTACTGTTAATACTATGTTTGCTTATTAATTTTGTAAAAGTGTTATGTAGTAGTTAAGCATTTCAAAGCATTTAGAACTAAATCATCATACTCATGTTGTCATTGTTGCTTTCGTCTAAGGTGCGTCATCCGTTTACTTGTGAGCTTGCGAGGGAAGTAGTGTTGCAGTCGTACCGCAGTAGTCGTGCCGCAGAGTTGGGTGAGCTGGGGGCTGAAATTCCCACCCCGGGATCTGACACAGGGTGTTAACCGGCCCGGTACCTGTGTGAACATTTACCGTTAGGCCACCTTTTGGCAACGGTATGGCGCGGGCTAACGCGCCTGGGACGGAAGCACAAACTGCGAAGTGAGCAACGGTGCCTACCAGACGGGATCGGGCAGTCTAACTTAGCTAGCGGCGAACCACGTGGGTGGAGCTTATCACAGGCTATCCAGCATCGCGTACTCCAAATTAATTGGTGCTGTTCGTTCGATGCCTCGCGTCCGCCAAACACACGGCGATCTTCACACGTTCCCGCTTCGGTAGCTTTATTAGTAAGTTGAGTGCGTCCGGGCCTGTAAGAACTACGGAATTTCGGGATATCATTCAAAGAAAGCAAAATTTCTGATTTCCTTCAGAGCAGTGCATTACCTGATACGTGTACAAACTCTGGCAGTCAGGACACTAACAGTGGTGCTAAAAGAGTTAAAATAGACAGCGAATGTAAAAAACGAAAACGGTGCTCATACAGGGGAAGAGACTGAATCTCCGGTGACTGAAAACCGTGACACGTCTCAAGGTAGGAATGGGAGAAAGAGTACTCCTAAAATTATAGTAGGAACTTCTGTTGCATTATCACGTTTTCAAAACTGGCAAAAGACTAAGCCGTGGCTGTCCGTAAATGACAAAAACTTAGTAATATGCACAGTGAGTTCACAAGTCCGTGAACTTAAGGTGGAAAACAATGAACGTGTGCCTATCGATAACGCGTTTGAGCTGGTGTTTCTGCTAATAACGACAAAAAACTAAATGATAAAATCCGGGATCATGCAAAGTGCAAACTACACATGAAGTGCGTAGAAATAATGAGTATAAAAGAAAAGAAAAGTTTAGAAAAGTGCGTGAGTGAAAGTGAAAAGTTGTGGGGAAAGCAGCATCAAGAAGAAGCAATCGCAACTGCTTCGTTGTGCAGATCTGCATATCTAACAGCAAAACAGAAATTATCATTCAAATTGTATCCTGCAGTAATCGAACTAAGAAAGCTTAATGGTTTATCAGTCGGTAATATGCTTCATTCTGACCATGCATGCCGAAATATCATTATGTTTGTAGGAGAAGAAATGAAAAAGAATCTTGCTCGCATCCTTGTAGAATGGGGTACAAACTTCAGTATCATGATGGACGAAAGTACAACGATTTCCAATAAAACTTCTTTAATAATATATTTACGTTTGTGCTTTGAGGGAGGTGCTTGCAATTATTTTTTTGACATTGTTGAATTAGAAAGTGGGGCAGGAGAATGCATTTTCAGCACGCTGTTAGCAGCACTTGAAAAGTATGGCATTACAAATGATGTACTAAAAAAACCACCTTGTAGGTATCGCAACAGATGGTGCCTCAACAATGCTTGCACCTTACAAAGGGTAGCCGCACTACTGTGTAGTCATTTACATAAGGATTTAACTGTCGTTCATTGTATGAACCACAAAATCGAATTAGCTGTCCACGATGTTATGAATGATGTATCAGATGTATACCACATACAGGTTTTTTTAGATTCCTTGTATTCTGTGTTTTCTCGAAGTCTCGTTCTAGGCGCTCAGTCCGCAACCGTGCGACTGCTACGGTCGCAGGTTCGAATCCTGCCTCGGGCTTGGATGTGTGTGGTGTCCCTAGGTTAGTTAGGTTTAAGTAGTTCTAAGTTCTAGGGGACTAATGACCACAGCAGTTGAGTCCCATAGTGCTCAGAGCCATTTTTTCTCAAAGTCTCATAAATCAGAGACTACTGCAAAGTGTTTCACAAGAATTATCCTCGCAGCTATAAAAACTAGGCCGTATTTTTCATGTACGTTGGGTTGATTACTCATTTAATGCTGTTCGAGCTCTTCTTGTAAGTCACAGCTCTCTTGTACATCTTTTTGAAAAACTGTGACATCGTGGTTCCCGATCAACTCAGGAGAGATCTAAATTTGAAGGTCTACTAAAACATCTCACAAAGTGGTTGCTCGTAATGGAATTAGTTATGTTTTATGAGGCCCTAGAAGTTCTGCAAGTATTATCATTCTTTATGCAGAACAGAAATTCTTCAGTCCTGAAAGCAAAACAGGAAACTTACGTGGCTATAATAACTCTTGAAACACTGAAAACAAATGACTAGCCACGAATTAGGATGACAGTACAAGAGTTGGAGGAAAAGCGCACTTTCAAAGGAGTATTAATTAAAAAACCATCTTGTGATGAGTATAACAGATTTCAGACATTTCGGGAGCAATTTTTTCAGTCTTTGGTAGACTATATAAAAAACCGCTTTGAGGACCTGGATTTCTTTTCGGATGGAGCCGTGTTAAATTCAGATACATGGCTTTCAGATGATTATGAACGTGTGTTTTATGGTGACATGTCAATTTCTCGCTTGTGTAATAAGGTGGATTTTAAATTACGAGAAAGCACGTGTGCGTCACTAGTTAAAGATTTTCGAATCTATAAAGAAAATTCTCAACATATGCCCCATTCTGTGAAGGAACTTGTGAAGGCAGTCGTAGTTATACCGATATCTACGGCTGAATGTGAACGCGGATTTAGTGCCATGAATTTAACACTGACTGATCAGAGAAATCACTTTCAAATCTACATTTCATTTCAATAAATGGACCTCCACTGCATTGCTTCGATGCAGAAAAATTTGCAGCAAGGTGGATCCGGTCTCAGCATCATAGCGCCCTTGACAGACCAACAGGCAAACCCTCGAATATTCAGGAGCAGTCTCATTCATCTCGTCTCTTCAACTAAACTCTGTAAGTTAAAATGTAACTGTAACACTAGCTGAATCGGCGACACTTTGCTGTGGCTTTGTCATAATCCGATGATTTAACAAATTAACATTCACTTATAATTTCAGTGTTAAAATTAACGACAAAAGAACACAAAAAAATTAATTTTACGTTTTATTCATCTCATATTTTGGTATAATTTGAGTATCGTATATTACATGAGTCATTTACAAAGATACATATGAAGATTTATTAATCTTATAAATGAGGTAAACGGCATTACGCGGATGTCTCTACCTTCCCCTATGTCCATCTCCTTCTTTTCCCACTCCCCATCTTCTCTTGCCCTTCTCTGCGTCCATCTGCTTCTCTCCTCTATCACATCCTACCCCCTATGTCACTTCTCCTTCACTAATGTCAATTTCTCTCCCCCTCTAAGTCAATCTCCTCCTCCCCTCTCTTTCTGTCCCTGTGACAGCCAACATTTACATATTGAAAGCAGTAATTTGCGTCTACAATTGCCATAAGGACAATGCAGAATGTTTCTTTGTAGTTGATGCATTCACTTCCAGTATTCGGAGGACACATAATTTGCACATGTTTTCCACATATGGCTCCTATGCAGTGAGGGAAATTCCACTTTCCTTAGAAATTTCTTGCTACCTTCTGCCATCCTTTAGTATCCTTTGGAATCTCAAAAGCAAAAAATACTCATTACTTTCCCTATTTTTTCAGACTGACGACACAGAGTATACAGTATCAAAAGATGACGGCGATGTAGCTCTTGAAGAACATGTACCTCCCACATATGTCAAGTACATATTTTCAAATGTTCTTTTTAAAGTGGCCTTGGGGGAGTATGAATAGCAAACTCCGAGCATCGAAACATTGGTTGCGAAACCAACCTGTGAAATTGTATATGTTGACAATAATAATTGTGACGAATTTATTCAGACAGCAACAGAAGAGCTCGAATTAATTTGATTTTAGAAATAAGTATTTTTAACAGTTCTTTAATATCCATTTTAATTTGCTTAAAAATGCCAATAAAACATTACTTAAATGAAATCAGTATTGACTGTTGCGTGCTTACCTTTATGTAATTCTTCAACACCAATGAAATAGCTTCACATACTTCTGGCACTATGAGGGAAATAGCAGAATATGATACGTTAAATAAGTACATTAGTGACTTGTATGAATCGGCAGTGGCTAAAAATCGTAATGTTATGGCCCATCGAATTCTTGATGAAATACTGTCTCGGTAGTGTAGTTAACTGCAGTAAGTAATTAAAGTCTTTAGTCGACATTTTCGTAAAATTACTAAATAATGCACTATCGTCTGCTTCTAGTTGCTAGGATACTATTTCGTGGACCTTCTTTAAATACTCTTATCTTCCACCATCCTTTTCTTTTCCTTCGGTTTTCATTTCCATTGTTAGCTGCATGCACAAATACCAATTAGGCCATCGCTGCGATCACTTTCTCATCCATTATACTGCAAGATCGACACACGTGCGGGACAAATTCTGTGACTTTGGTATAAATCAACCTGCCGCATGCAACATATGCCGCATGATGTTGCCAGTTGTAGCATGCTAGAAATGACGCCCGCCACATTTCCGTAGCATGCCACAATGTTGCAAGACGTCGCCCCAGTGTAAACGAGGCTTTAGAGCCAGGTCTGTATTGTATAGTGGATGTGACGTGTTGCGTTCGAAACTAAAACCTGAAATCAGATCCAAACGTCGTGGAAAAATGTGATGAGGTGTCATCCTACAGCAAGATAACGATCGCCCACATTCTGCCAAACGGACAGCCGACGCAATAAAGGAGTTGAGATTCGAGGTGCTGGAAGATCCACCATACAGTCCAGATCTGGCTTAAAGAGATTTTCACATGTTTGGACCCTTAACGGAAGCACTACAGGGAAGAAGATTTGAAAGTGATGAAGACGTCATTGCTGCAGTGCAAAATTGGTTACAGATGCAACCGAAAAACGTATTTTCTGATGAAATAAAAAAACTCGTAAAACGTCGGGAAAACTGCATTGAAGTCCAGGGAGGTTACGTAGAAAAATAACGCATCTTTCAGTTTTTGAATTCCCCTCCTACACTTGTCTGTAGATGATTCTGTAAATAAGCTTTACCTATAATGTACTTTTAAAGATATAACAAGGGATGGCTTTTCTGAGAGTGCATACGCGTGAATAGAGAGTTTCGTCATTAACATTTATTTGTAAATAACTGTTTAACCATGGGTAACGCCACGGTCCAAGCTAGTAACATATATAATTATACTAACCCCCAAAGACATCCCCCGTACAGGCAAAAGCACAAATCCCACACTGCTACTATCACATTCATTCCTTCCCGCTGCTGCTGCTCTCTCTTCTCACTGCCACTATCTCTCTCTTTATCATAGACTATATCTCTCACTATCATTGTCTCTCACCCACAACCATTTTCTCCTTCTCTTTATTCCACTGTCACTGACTCCATTTCAAATGGTTCAAATGGCTCTGAGCACTATGCAACTTAACATCTGAGGTCATCAGTCCCCTAGAACGTAGAACTACTTAAACCTAACTAATCTAAGGACATCACACACATCCATGCCCGAGGCAGAATTCGAACCTGCGACCGTAGTGGACGCGCGGTTCCAGACTGAAGCGCCTAGAACCGCTCGGCCACGCAGGCCGGCTGACACCATTTCCTTTACTCTTTTCCTAGCATTTTTCTGTCACTGTTAAATATGTCGCACTGGCATTGTATCATTTCTCTCACACTGTCGTTGTCTCCTTCGGTCTTTCTTTACCACGACGACTATATAATGTCTTTCACTATTTATTATTATTCCGTCTCCTTCCCACTGCCACTGTCTCTTTCTCTCTCAGCATACAAAGGCGCGAATATGTTAGAGTGCCAAAATTTTTAAATTTGCTGAGGAAGACAAAGGGAGGCAGTTGGTACCACAATTTTCAACCAGAGTCTTTCAAACAGAACCATAATTGCCTTTTTTCGTTCCGGTAATAACATTTTTTCACTAGCACTCTTTTTTTTTGTTGCTACACCAAGGCCTGTGACTCATATGAAAAGAATTTATAGGTCAGTAAAGTTTAGATTGTTTACTTACGCGAAATTGAAGTAACGAAAAAGTAATTTTACACTTCAGACCGAATTGTATGTGCGCAAAAATTTTGCACATTCTTCAGTACTACAAAACGGAGATCTCGGAAACCTTCTCGTGATAACGGGCACACTGCACAGCATATTTCTCAGTGTTACGTCCTATATGAACTACGTTTTCGCCTCACACCAGATTTTTACGTGCATACTTTACGTGTGCAAGTAGGGTAACTTTGAACCTCCGTATCTCAAACGGATAAAGATAGTTCTCAATATTGTTAGAGATCGTGATCTTATGAATATATCGTAAAAATTACATCCATTTATAGTGCATACCCATCTTCGAAATCGCGCCTCGGTTCTGGTACCCAGAAATCAAGTTTTCAGGCTGTTTCGCGATACCGGATAAAGGTTTCTGAATATACCGTTAAAATTTGAGCATTTTGCTGCGGTTAGTTATTTAGATACCAGTTGCTGATGGCCAAAGAACGGGGAACATGATTCCTCGGGTTTTCACAGGAACCACCCGCGAACCAAATGACGCCTTCATAAGTCCCTTAAGGAGCACCGTGGACCAAATCTGATGGAAATTGGATCAACCGATTTGTTCGATTTGCCTAAGCTGGAAGAAGTGTGCAATATTCAACTTTGACCGTGTAGTTACAATAAGACGATCCTTCTGTTGGGAAACAAACGGTCCTTAGCACAAGAGTTGTTAAAAACACTTGACCCTAGATTTCTGTCACCGATATAACACGAAGTATGAGCCTCGGGTAAATCCCGTATTTATGAGCGCATGCATACCGATCGTTGTTGTTGTTGTGGTCTTCAGTCCTGAGACTGGTTTGATGCAGCTCTCTATGCTACTCTATCCTGTGCAAGCTTCATCATCTCCCAGTACCTAATGCAGCCTACATCCTTCTGAATTTGCTTAGTGTATTCATCTCTTGGTCTCCCTCTACGATTTTTACCCTCCTCGCTGCCCTCCAGTACTATATTGGTGCTCCCTTGATGCCTAAGAACACATCCTACCAACCGATCCCTTCTTCTAGTCAAGTTGTACCACAAACTCCTCTTCTCCCCAATTCTATTCAATACCTCCTCATTAGTTATGTGATCTACCCATCTAATCTTCAGCATTCTTCTGTAGCACCACATTTCGAAAGCTTCTATTCTAATCTTGTCTAAACTATTTATCGTCCATGTTTCACTTCCATACATGGCTACACTCCATACAAATACTTTCAGAAACGGCTTCCTGACACGTAAATCTATACTCGATGTTAACAAATTTCTCTTCTTCAGAAACGCTTTCCTTGCCATTGCCAGTCTACATTTTATATCCTCTCTACTTCGACCATCATCAGTTATTTTGCTCCCCAAATTGCAAAACTCCTTTACTACTTTGAGTGTCTCATTTCCTAATCTAATTCCCTCAGCATCACCCGACTTTATTCGACTACATTCCATTATCCTCGTTTCTCTTTTGTTGATGCTCATCTTATACCCTCCTTTCAAGACACTGTCTATTCCGTTCAACTGCTCTTCCATGTCCTCTGCTGTCTCTGACAGAATTGCAATGTCATCGGCGAACTTCAAAGTTTTATTTTAATACCTACTCCGAAATTTTGTTTTGTTTCCTTTACTGCTTGCTCAATATACAGATTGAATAGCATCGGGGAGAGACTACAACCCTGTCGCACTCCCTTCCCAACCACTGCTTCCCTTTCATGTCCCTCTACTCTTATACCGATTACTGTTCCCTTAATTCTGATACTACGTTATGACTTTTTTGTATCACGGATGGTGTCCCATAGCCTGTCAGTGTTCAGCACTGGAGGTGACGTTGCGTTGACGTTCCTCCTGCCGCGAGTACACCACCATTTGACGGTGACACCCCTGCCCTTGCGTTCCGTTGACGTCCGGCGTGAACCGCCCCAAATTGAACCGGCCGTGGCACGGGGCACTGCGCGACTAATGGCAACCGCCGGCCTCTCGCGCTTACGGTATGAGGGCGGGCGTGCGAGCGATGCACCGGCCGAAGTCCTGCAAGTGGGGCGCGGCTCGGGTGTCGGCGCTTCCGCCCACGCGGTACGTTCTCACGGCGCCGGGCTGGGCTGCGCTGGCACCGCGGGAAGGGCAAGGGGAAGCCGCCGCAATGGGAAAGCCAGGGGCTGCCACCTGCACGCTGTCCTTACGTAACGTCAATTACGAATGACACCAGCAGGCTGTGGAGACAGGCTCAGCATCTCGTACAATTCAGTGTACTCCGTAACATTCAGTAGCCTGCTCTGTTCCTGACCGCACACGTATCTGAACTAGGTTTCTCTGCAATCGCTGGATTTTTACTTCTGAAAATACGAAAATTTTCAGTACTTTTTGTTGAAAAATGGTAAAAGCATTGTTAACCTTTGGTTTCGTTTCAATACCACACTGCGGTATTATGCATGGTCCCCTGTCAATCATCTACAAATACGGCTACTTACAAGTCGAATGCCGGCCGGGGTGACCGAGCGGTTCTAGGCGCTTCAGTCTGGATCCGCGCGACCGCTATGGGCGCAGGTTCTAATCCTGCCTCGGGCATGGATGTGTGTGCTGTCCTTAGGTTAGTTAGGTTTAAGTAGTTCTAAGTTCTAGGGGACTGATGACCTCAGATGTTAAGTTCCATAGTGCTCAGAGCCATTTGAACCATTTTTGAACAAGTCGAAACCTGGTTGTTAGAGTGTTAAGTTTAAAAATTATTCGTTCTTCTGCGATTTCTGAATTACAAGCATACTGCAAAGATGTCTCTGATGTATCAGGGTCTTTGGCTAGCTGTGTAAAGGCATGTCTCCATGATACTGACAACGGGGAGATTGAGTCAATAATTAAATCACTAAAGACTAAGGACTCTGGTGGATATGACGCGGTATGTATAGGTATACTATAGCCCAATACTTAGCCTTATTTGTAACAATTTCTTTAGAAATGGTCAGTTTCATGACTGTTTAATGTACTCAGTAGTGGAGCTACTCTATAAAAAAAGGAGAAAGGGATAAAGTAGACAATTTTAGACCTATTTCTATGCCACCGGTGTTTTCTAAGGATATTGAAAATGCTGTAGATACAAGGATAATTTATCATTTGAGTTCATATACGTTGCTATCAGTTTGGTTTTAGAAGTAGTTTCATCCCTTTAAAACCCTCTGGCTTCAATTGTGTACATTAACTTTTACTGTGTCTAAGTTGCAGCAGAAATATTTTTCCCAATGGAAACCTGAGATATACATTTGCGAATGTTCAACCCTTTCATTATGCGCAAGTGCTGCCAAGTGTTGCGCATCACTATGAAAATATCAAGTCGATGTAGCAATGCACAGCAGCTATCGGACACCAGAATACCCAATTATGGGGAGTTTACTGTACTGTATAACTGAGTATTGTTATTGTTATTTTGCACAGAACGTGATGAATGATCATTTTATTTATTGCAGTCGAGAATATTCCATAATTAGACATTTTAGTTCATAAAATGAAGCCATGTGTACAAATATATTTTAAGAACAGGTACATATTTTTGCATAAATCTTGCATCTAAAATAATTAAAAAATCACCTATGAACTTACCACATGAAGAAAAATTTTCCTCCCTCCACGAAAATTCAGATCTGAAATGGTTAACAACTGGAAGTGTTACATTCTAATTTCTCTGTGAGGCGCTGGGCGGATTAAATAAATTGTTGCGAACAGAGGCGTCTTCTTTGATTTAACTAAGGTGTTTGATTGTAATGATCACAAAATATTACCGCAGTAGGACCACTATGGAATAAGGGCAGTATCAGTCTGGAACCGCCTGACCTCTACGGTCGCAGGTTCGAATCCTGTCTCGGGCATGGATGTGTGTGATGTCCTTAGGTTAGTTGGGTTTAAGTAGTTCTAAGTTATAGGGGACTGATGACCTCAGGAGTTACGTCCCATAGTTCTCAGAGTCACTTCACGCAATAAGGGCAGTAGCTCACAACTGGTTCACCTCTTACTTTAAGAACAAACAGCAGAAGGTCATTCTCAACAGTATTGAGAACAGTTATGACGTGCAGTCTCAATGGAGCACAGTTAAGTGGGAGATGCCCCACACCAACTTGATAGTGAAGGACGTTGTGTGCAATATTGACAACGAAATAATGTAGTTCAAGTTATATAAGTTCATGGATTGTTGAAAATAAATTGGTACTAAATCACAATAAGACTCAGGCTTAACATTTTCTCACACATTGTCCACAAATACTGACATTTCGATCATACAGAATGGGTGGGCGATTAGTGAGACTGAACAATTCAAATTCCTAGGCCACGTTCAGGGTCTTATTCAAAAACTAAATGCTGCTTTATTTACCATTAGAACAGTATGTGAAACAAGTTATATTTCAACACGAAAAGTAGTCTACTTTGCTTATTTTCATTCACTTATGACGTATGGTGTTATTGTTTGAGGTAACTCTTTCGGTTCAAAAAGGGCATTTTTGGCTCAGAAACGGGTAGTTCAGGGAATGTGCTGTAAGTTCACGAACCTTTTGTCAGCCCCTGTTCAGTAGTCTGAGAATTCTGACATTGGCCTCTCAATACATTTTCTTTAATATCGTTTGTTGTTAACAGTGTCAGCTTATTTCCTAGAGTTAGCAACTTTCACTCAGTTAATACTAGGCAGAGATCCAATACGCAACTGGAATGCACCTCCTTGACTCTTGTGCAGAAAGGAGAGGAGTATTCTGCTGCATCCATTTTCAATAAGCTGCCACAAGAACTCAAAAATCTTAGCAGTAAGCCACGTACTTTCAAAACTAAACTGTAGAGTTTCCTCACGGCTCATTCCTTGTATTCCGTCGAGGAAGGTTGGTAAAATTTTAAAATTTCCTTTGTTACGTTGTACATTATGTTTATTTCAACTTATGGCTTGTCGTCTGTTTAAGAGTTATTTACTTTTCAGTTTATCTATTATTACTCTTACGTTATAAATTTGTGTATTGGCTCGTTCCATCACCATAGAGGCATGTCCTCAATTTGGTCTTACGGAACAAGACAGATAAAACACTGAAAATATGTGAAAAAGTACTTTGGGCGGTGTAGGTGCGAGACAATGGTAGGCCCACACGGCCACATGGTATCTGTGTGTGCCCATTTTGAACGACACGAAACATTCGATGCTCGGTTCCTTTCTAGTAGTTGTCTAATGTTGTCCATCTGAAGTACTAGAGATAATAATTGCTAAGATAATCGTTACAATTACTTTAGTGTACAGTCATTAACGTGAGAAACGTGTACAAATATTCCCTAAATGGTTTTTATGGATCGTTTTTAACGCTAGAGTTTTGCATTTGTATCTTGTTTCTTCATGTCCCTTGTAACATCTAGATGGCTCAGTGCGGTTTGTTGGACCTGTACACGCGTGTTAACTAGCCAGTACATAATGAAATTATAGCTGATGTGATTGGTGTTCGCTATGATACGAAAGTGGATGGGCGGTAATATGCATAAATGGGGCAGAGAATCTGGTGTTGCCCTTTTTTAAAGCAAGACGAAGAGTTTATGTCAGAATAACTTTATTTTCTTTTATTTTTTGACTTGGTATACTTTTCAAGTGCATTTTTATGTAGGGTTAACAAACACCGCCAACTGATGGAAGTTTGACCCCGATTTTGTTACTAACGTCAGCGCTTGTATGCTGAAATAATTATAACGATATCTGCGATCTGCTCTGGCAACGTCTTTGCTATGGATGACTGGTGCATCCGTTTTCAATAAGCTGCAAAAAGAATTTAAAAGTGACTTTGAAGCTGGCCATCCTCATGGAATGACATGCAAAAGTGTGGGGAGGTTGTAGCTTGCATTTTTCAGCTTCGCGATGTATTTACTTGCCGTATTTTCAGATCTTTAATGTTCCTTTGCTGATGTTCAAACATAACGCTCGTTGTGCAGTGAAGTAGTTAGCTTCCGATGCACGTGGTAGAAAATTGGGTCTTCAATAATTCATTTGCGTAGGTGAGTTGAATATATGTAGCTTATTTAAATATTTCCAGGATTTTATAACGGATCTAGAAGTTTCTTTGCTCTCTTTTTTCTTAAGCGGTCGCCGTGTATGCCATTTGGTCCAAACATGGATAACTGTATTCTTGCTTGTATCAGTGATTATGATTTTAGTCCTAATAACCACATAGAGAACTGAAAGTTCTGTGCGTGTTCTTTTTTTTTTCATTTTCATGTCACTGCACTAAGTCACAAGTACGAACTCGAATCTGTACTCTGCCTTCAGCAGGTTTTTTATAATCAGACCGAGGAAAAAGCATAAGCTTTCTTGCAGAACTGCAATCAACCAAAACATTTTGCTATGCTTTGATGCTTGACCGCTTGGAAGGTAAATGACGATGTGGAGACTTCAAGGCTACTTGCTGGTTATTAAATTTTCTTTGACGTGGTTGTTGTGCATCTTTACATTCAGGTTTTGAGTGAGGTACATCAATTACACGTTCTTACGAAATTGCTAGAAGTAAATGTGATCGTGAAACTGACAAGTTTTCATTTATACCATCAACCCTGGCCGTTGCGCAGTGTAAGCCCTACCTACTCTTGAATACGTTTTTGAATTACGGTCAGTTTGCCTTATAAATCATGTTTGGGTCAAAAGTTGCGTAGAAAGCGGCACATATTAAGAGTACTTTCAAGAACACATAGTTTTATGTACTCAGACTTTACAAGAATGTGTAGGTGGCTTATACTCCGTACCTCCTTTGTACACTGAATGCATTTTCCCAGTATTTTCCCAACAAATCAAGATTTGATGTATGAGTAACAATTATAACAGCCAGACAATGCATGACTTGACTAATTCCAACTGTGATTCTTCTATATTTTAATTATAGGAGTTTTTTGGACATTTAAAACCAATTTCCAGTCTTTGCACCACTTTGAACTCTTATCAAGAACTGACTGAACATTTGAGCAGCTTTCATCCTACAATACTTCACTACAGACAACTGCATCGTCTGCGAAAAGTCTGACGTTAATAGCAGTATAGTCTGCCATGTCATTAACATATAGCATGAACTGTAAGAGTCTTAACACACATCTCTGGGGCACCATGGACGTTACTTTTGTCAGACGATCTACAGTATAACTTACACTCCATTCCATGATGCCGCTTGGGATTTAATCCACATCATTGTTGGTGCGATAGGCAGTCAGCAGTAAACTTGTGATTTTCTCTTCGCCACTCCCCTCAACACAGCAGAAAGCCATATTGTAACAACGTAGCAAATTTAAGCTAAACATTTTTATTTCAAAATTTACGAAGAGATAACGTATTATCTTAAATTCAGTTACTCACAGAAGAATGAGGAAAGAGTATTTGAAGAAATGAAGGTATATAACACCGAACTTGAACATTGCGAGTGCTTTCACTGAGTAGATATTTTTAATGTACGATAACATGTAAGCTTTATACGAAATATGGTTGACGCCATTGTCATCATTTTGCCATTGCACAGTTTTGTTCTGTATGAATAGTTGTTTTTATTTCGTTTCCTTGTTAGTTCTTGGTGCAGAATCAGAGATGACTATATAAAGTCGAATGTAAGATCTGCTAGTAGTCTTCTCATGTTATTTACGAAGGTGTAACTGTTGGCCTGACTCGATTCAAAAGAGGAGTTAAAATGAGAATGGAAACTACTGCACGCATTTGTCTGTCTTCGTCTGCCCAAGTACAGGGTCTTCGGAAATTCCCGTTACTGACTTCTGAAATTAATAAACATATAAAACGAATTTTGTTTTTGGATGACCGGGAAACTCAAAACGTACCTTTCCATAGGTGTTCAGTATGCTTCCCTTGAGATGCACGACAAATATCAACGGGGTAATCAAATAGTTCCCAGGCTACAAAGAACATGTTTTGAGTTCTTGCTTCCTCAGCTGCTGTTATGCGGTGTCTCAGTTCACTCATTGTTATTGGTAATAGAGACACATAAACAGAGTTTTTTTATAAATCCCCACAAGAAATAATCACTTATAGCCAGGTCCGGCGACTTTGGAGGCCAGTAATGTAAGGCTGAATCGTTTGGTCCAGTGCGATCGATCCATCGTTCAGTAATCCTTTGATTTAAAAATTCCCGCACTTCCAGATGCCAGTGTGGCGGTGCCCCACCCTGTTGGTAAATGAAGTCGTTCGGATCAGTCTCCAGCTGTGGGAAAAGGACGTTATCAAGCATATCGGAATATGTGCTTCATGTAACAGTGTTCTCCGCAGAGAAAAATGGACCATGCACCTTTTCCCGTGTAATTGCACAAAACACATTAAATTTTGGAGAGTCCCTCTCATGTTGTATAACTTCATGTGGTTGTTCCGTAACACATATCCTCACACTATGATGGTTCACTTCTCCATTTAAATGAAATGTTGCCTCGTTACTGAACACGGAACATGCTTTGTAGGTACAACGTCTGTGACAACTT
The DNA here is from genome assembly GCF_023897955.1 of Schistocerca gregaria. Lineage (NCBI taxonomy): Eukaryota > Metazoa > Arthropoda > Insecta > Orthoptera > Acrididae > Schistocerca > Schistocerca gregaria. Next base: position 218,236,840 of record NC_064924.1, read on the forward strand.
TGGTAGTCACCACACGCAGCCGCTTTTGTAATGCATCAGCACTGTTCTGGACTTAGTGCATGACGGGTTTGTTTTTGTTTCGGAATAATGTAAACACGTAAACTTTTAGTGTTAATACAAACAAATGTACCCAAGTGATAAATAGACGTTTCGTTACGTTTACTTTCGAATTGTTACCCAATAGTTGTACTCAGTGTGCGATTTGCAGGGGGGGGGGATGGGGGGGATTCCCCCCCCCCCCCCTCTGCATCAGACCATCCCCTCCTCTGGTTTTAGTTTATGCATCCCAACCTGGGATGTTTGTTTCCCACGCACTGGAGTAAAACTTTACATATAATTTAAATTTGTGGAACGGAGCACTGAAAGTTTTTAATAAGTCTTACTATTAATATTATTAATATGTTTCAGTTTTCTATCATCGGAATAAGTACAACTTTTCACAAATGTGCCTCTACTTTTTGAATTCTCCTCGTATATTTATACCCGTATGTAGATGATTTTGTAAATAAGCTTTACCGATAATGTACTTTTAAAGATGTAACAAGGAATGGCTTTTCTGATAGTACATACGCGTCAACACTAGGTTTCGGCATTAACATCCATTTATAAATAGCTGTTTAACCAAGCGTAACGCCACGATCCAAGCTAGTAACATATATATTTCTACTAACCCCCTAAGACACCCCCCCCACTGGTAAAAGCACAAATCTCTCCCTGGTTGTACTGCGTCACGTCCGATACAATTCCACAAGCAGGAGCGGATGGGTAAATATTTGATTTGAAACCATCATAGAACGGATCAGTACGTTACCGGACATGGATTCCCCTTCAAAATGTTATGCACTCACTCCCCTTCACTAGTCCTAGGAGTTTGTAACGGCGATTACAGAACACCGTGTGTATGTAAGCGCTCTTCTACCTGAAGTACAAGCTGTGGAGTTCGAATACGGTGATTGGTGGATCCTACTTCAACGTATTATAACTTGCGGAATTTCACTGTAGGGCTGTAGAAGTAACGTCTATACTTTTGTACGGTATATGTTCGGTATTGTGCAGACACATGGCTATAACAAAGTATTTCTCACTCTGTTACTTTCGTCACTGAGTGTCATTACTTACGTAGGCATTACGCAAAAGCTGTTTTGTTTATTTGTCAAGTTGTGAGGATAACCGTGCTCGGATTGCAGCATATGAATATGTTCTCCTTTCAGCACAAAATTTTCTCTTGTGCACACTGACGGAAAATCACCATGACCGTTTTGGAATTAATGGTAACAGCTCAAGTTGTGGGAGATGAACTTGTCATGCCAGAATATTTCCACACTGAACCGCCACGCCACTGCCTTCCGTAGTTCGTCATGAGCAGATAAGGCAGCTCTGCCTTACGGTGGCGGGCCTCTGCAGTGGTAAGGAACGGCTACAGTAATTGGCATTTTCCTGACCTGCCAATTGCCCCAGCACTGTCAAAAACACCTGTGGGCTATCGAAGAGCCGCGATTCGCCGCGCAGAGAAAACGGTGGCTTGTGAAATGCTGGAACTTAAGTATCGGGATGCTGCCGATTCCGTCCGAGTCGATGTAAGGAAACGTGGGAGTAAAAAAATGTGTTTGGTCCGCCGTGTCACTAACGACTTCGTCCTCAGAGAATAAGAAACTGGAGGAATACCAAAACTACCGATGACACAGCCAATCAAGATATCTTTTCACGAACTGCAAACCTACATGGCCGAGAAGCAACTGAGAAAAATTCCGACATCATGGCAAAGAGACGCACCACGGCAGAACATCCACTTACAACCACCTATCGGAAGCAGAGTTTAGATGAATCCCGGGGACGACAAGGGAGGATTTCCTGAGGTCCCGACTGCCGTCTCACAAGCCCTTCACTTTTTATAGCAGGGCAGCATAGCCTCTGTGAATTCAGAACTGCGCCTCAGCGCGCCAGTGGCTAACTGTCCAGAGAAACGATAGTGTATTTCAGTGTTGTCTAATGTAGTAATGTATAGTATAACAAGGTGTTTCTACAGTAGAGTGCAGTCTATAATTAGAAATTACAAAATTTGTGACGTAGTAGTGCAGCGTAAACAGTTAACTCAGTGGCATGTGCCTTCTGCACTCTGGATGAACATTGCCACAGTGTAGTAGTGTATGTAGACTTTAAACATCATTTATATTGATATTTTTTTAAAATAAATTTTTATGTTTTTGCTCCTTAGTTATACTAATATATTTGAAGTTATATTAAAATATTAAATGCTATATTCGTATATACCAATTCACGTGCAACATTAGGTCTGTCTTTTACATGGTCCAGTCTCAGTAATTCGACGTCAACGTGCAATAAACATCGACAAACGACAGGTGCCAGTACTGGCAATGGAGTGTCTATAAAACGGGTCGGAGTGACACGGAAAACAGTGCAGCCGTTGTTGTACTGCGGAAACGGGCCGATACACACAGAAAAGCCAAAGAAACTGGCACACTTACCTAGTATCGTGTAGATCCCCGAGAACACGCAGAAGTGCCGCCACACGGCGTGGCATGGACGCGACTAGCGTCTGAAGTAGTGCTGGAGGGAACTGATACCATTAATCCTACAGGGCTGTCCATAAATCCGTAAGAGTACGAGGGGTTGGAGATCACTTATGAACAGCACTTTGCAAGGCATCGCAGATATTCTCAATAACGTTCATGTATGCGAAGTTTGTGCCTAGCGGAAGTGCTTAAACTCAGAAGTGTGTTGTTGGAGCCACTCTGTAGCAGTTCTGGACGTGTGGGGTGTCACCTTGTCTGCTCAAATTGCCCAAGCCCGTCGGAATTCACAACGGACATAAATGGAAGCAAGTTATCAGACAGGATGCTTACGAACGTGTCACGTGTCAGGGTGAAAATGGGGTATCAGGGCTCCCATATTACTCCAACTGAAAACGCCCCACACCGTTACAGAGCCTCCACCAGCTTGAACAGTCCTCTGCTCACATGCAGGGTCTATGGATTTATGAGGTTTTCTGATAAAGTACTGAAATATTTAGAAAAAATCGATTTTGTTCCTTTTTTTACTAACTTGTACAATCGCTTTTTGGCGTATATAGCTGTACTATGTAGTTGACAAACCCTTTGTCAATATATCCATTTTTTCTAAATATTTCAGTATTTTATCATTATATTTTACCTCATTTTGTATGTCATTTCTTCTTCTCATTTCTATTTTAACTGTATCTTTTCGCATAGAGGGCGGATTTGCTTTGCAACGCTCCCTTATGGTTTCTAGTTGCCAGCCAATTCTAGATGTATCACTTTATGTTTGACCTCTGCTTAAGACAGTGTTACTGCTCAGGGCACATATTCGTTGAAAGGTAAATTTGTATGTGTGTTTTAAATGGATTAATGCGTCTATATACATTTAATTGGTTTTACGTTGCTTTGTGTACATTTATTCATTTGGTCACTGTTATTAATTATTTTTATTTTTATTCTTGTATTTGTAGCACCGATGAATGCTGTTAATCAGTTGAAATCGATTTGAAGAAGTAAATAAAGAAAACATGATTTTGCGACTGGTTGCTGCTTATTTGGTAATTTTAGAGGAGAGTGTTGTTAGGGTCATGAAAGAGTGTGATTGGCGGTCAGGCGGTCAGTAACTCGGAATAGTTTCTGCGAGCTGTTGACAGCCAGTCGCTACAAAACAGTTTATAGTTAGTAGCTGAGAAGTGGTATTGCTAATCCTAAGCGTTGATATTAGGTATTCATCCGTGTACAACACTGGTTGCTTTCTTGGCAATATTGCCCGCACGTTACACTACATTTATTAACTATTATTTGACTAATGCGTACAATTTGTCAGTGGATTGTGGCATGTTGTGTCTGATCCATAATTCCAATATGGTATTATTGCAGGAGGCGTTAAGTTTAGGGTTAGCTGGCCAGGATCGAAGATGGAAGGCGCTGACTGGTGTTTTGGACGAGTTTGTATTAAGAAAGTTGTTTTTATAATACTCTGACATTTCTCTAAGAGATTTCTCAGGCTTCTGTTCTACATCCTCTAAGGTCATCCCCTGTGGTGTAATTGCCAGGTCAACAGCATACAGAATATGTTTTCTATGCTTCGGCATCGTTTGGTCGTTGGTGTACAGGTTAAATAGGGAGGGCGCCAAAACGCTTCCTTGGGCCATACCATTTTTCTAGTTCCCATCTGCTCTTTTTCCCATTTAAGACAGCATAAAATGGTCTATTTTGTAAAAGGGACTCGATAATTGTAACGAACTGATAGTATCTTAGTTCATTATAGAGCTTCTGGAGCAGCAGTCTGTGATTAATTGCATCTTATGCAGAGCTAAGGTTGACCTGTTATCTTTTTATTTTGTATCCATCCTCTATGCGTTCTGTTAAGAACAGAATTTGGCTAATACACGATTTTCCAGGTCTATAACCAGCTTGTTGAGGAATAAGTTTCATCTCAATAGAGTCTGTCATATGATTTAAAATAAGTCTCCCATACAGTTTGTAAAGATGACACAGGAGAGAAAACGGGCAATAGTTCTTTGGTGAATCTGATGCTTTCCCAGGTTTCAAGAGTGCCATTATCCTTGCCTTCCTCCATAACTTGGGATCTTACATGTTTCGCGATATTGATTGAAAAGTCGTAGGGTCCAGTTCTTTGTGCCCGGTCCAAAGCATTTGGTGTGCTCCTTGCACGTTATCCACCCCAGCTGATTTGCCGCTTTTCATATTGCTGAGACCCTTGTTGAATTCCTTCATTGTAAATGGTGCTAAAACCTTTTAGTTTCTGATTCTAAAGTTCCGTTAATTAATAGCGGACAAGGAAGGAGCCTCCGCGAGAGCATGCTATAGCAACGTCATCAGATTATACCATGCCGGCGTCCCCTGGAAACGTTATCACAACGATAACGGACAATCCTCCCGCCACCGGAAACCTTGGAAGAAGGTAACAAATAGGCACTTTTCAGAGCCAATCCTGAAGACTGGCAATGCCATATTTGTTAGGCCTGAGATGACGGTGACTCAGAACATCTGCACTCAGTGATATCGAAATACTAACAGCTGAAATTGGGAACTATACAGTAACATCCGTCTATAAATCTCCAGGAAAAAATTTGCTCTCACCCCGACAAAAAACTTCAATAACCAAAACATCATATTTATTGCAGGAGATTTTAACTGCTACAGAACCACCTGGAGATATAGTGAAACAGACGAGAACGGACATTTGTTGGAGGAATGGATAGAACGAAACAAGAAACGTCAGTATTCTCCACGATCCAAAACTTCGCCCCTCCTTCACAAGTAAAACATGGAAACGTGGATATAGCCCCGACAATTGCATTAACAGCTCAAACATACAAGACTGCTGTACTAAAGCAGTATATCAACCTATACTTCGAACACAGCGTATATCAGTAGGGATACAGGTGTATACAGCAGTGAAGGCCAATGCAGTACCGTTTCGCAGAAGATTTAATTTTAAAAGTCCAATTGGGAAACTTTCCCAGAGGAGCTGGATAAAGCCAGAGTAAACCTCGCCCTAGCCCCAGAGAACCACCAGGCATTTGTACGAATGCTGCAGAGAACAGACAAGGTATACCACGAGGCTGCAGACAGCAGTACAACCCAGGTCTCCCACAGGACTCCAGGCATCTTACAGCCAAGTACGAGGAATTATACCAAAAAGACCCCTTTAATCAAGAAACAATAGCATGTTATACGGCTCTGATAGAAATGCTAAGTGAAGCTCGGCAAAGTAGATGGCTGGGGACCCTGGAGAGAATGGATATGACACATCGTAGCAAAATAGCCTGGAATCTCATTACAAAACTTGGTGGAAACCCAAATGGTCCCAAACAGTCTGCCGCGGTAACGCCTAATCAAGTGGCTCATAAACAGCTCCTGAATCGAAAGACTAATACAAAACAACAGAAAGTAAAAATTAACAGGGCTTTAGAATCAGAAGGTAATGGGTTTTCAACACCCTTTACATTGTAAGGAACTTAACGCGGAATCGACAGCGACGAGCGAAAATGTGTGCCGAACAGAGATTAGAACACGGGATCTCCTGCTTTCTACGTAGCTGGTTCCCCCCCCCCCCCCCCTTCATTTTGTTCGTAATTATTCTAGGCATTTGGTCCCTGCGGACATCACAAGACAGCCCTTAAAGTTCATCGTTGAATGTTTCACTCTGTTTTTTTATATTATTATAGAGGGCAGCCCACCCTCTGTCCGAAAATCCTGAGCTACCGTGTTGGCATTTAAGCACTGCGCCACCCGGACACAGTATTTACGGCAGCTGCACGGACTACCTCGGTATGCCCCCTGGGCGACCCGCATTCCCACCGAGCCCTACCTATGCGCAGTCCCCGTCCAAGTCCTCCATGCTCGCTACTTTGAAGTTCCCGCATGAGGTCGAACGTAATTGTGTATTCGCACAGAAAGTGGTGGACTCATTGCCCCTCGAGGTGTATCAATTCTATGGGTGCGTGGTATCTGTTCTTTTGGACACGTCCGAAAGAACAGACACCACGCACCCACACAATTTAACCAATATCTTGAAGCTCCGTATTTGATCGTATCAGTCATATTACGAGCACCACCACACAGTTCATTCACTGCGGTGGTGCCGAAGGCTCCTGGTAACGTCAATGAGACTCACGCATTATTGGTGACTATGAGTCCACGTGCTAGCTTCGTAGCTGAGTACTGATTCGAAAAGCGTACAGTGGTACCTTACGTGTTCGCGGAAATTTAGTTTCTCATCTATGTGTACCCTTAGATAGCGTGTTATATATGCTTTGTTGATGTTTGAGTCTCCTATTTTAACTACCGAGCGAGGTGGCGCAGAGGTTAGCACACTGGACTCGCATTCGGGAGTGCGACGGTTCAATCCCGCGTCCGGCCATCCTGATTTAGGTTTTCCGTGATTACCCTAAATCGCTCCAGGCAAATGCCCGGATGGCTCCTTTGAAAGGGCACGGCCGGCGTCCTTCCCTAATCTACATCTACATCTACATGACTACTCTGCAATTCACATTTAACTGCTTGGCAGAGGGTTCATCGAACCACAATCATACTATCTCTCTACTATTCCACTCCCGAACAGCGAGCGGGAAAAACGAACACCTAAACCTTTCTGTTCGAGCTCTGATTTCTCTTATTTTATTTTGATGATCATTCCTACCTATGTAGGTTGGGCTCAACAAAATATTTTCGCATTCGGAAAAGAAAGTTGGTGACTGAAATTTCGTAAAAAGGTCTCGCCGCGACGAAAAACGTCTATGCTGTAATGACTTCCATCCCAACTCGTGTATCATATCTGCCACACTCTCTCCCCTATAACGTGATAATACAAAACGAGCTGCCCTTTTTTGCACCCTTTCGATGTCCTCCGTCAATCCCACCTTGTAAGGATCCCACACCGCGCAGCAATATGCTAACAGAGGACGAACGAGTGTAGTGTAAGCTGTCTCTTTAGTGGACTTGTTGCATCTTCTAAGTGTCCTGCCAATGAAACGCAACCTTTGGCTCGCCTTCCCGACAATATTATCTATGTGGTCCTTCCAATTGAAGTTGTTCGTAATTTTAACACCCAGGTACTTAGTTGAATTGACAGCCTTGAGAATTGTACTATTTATTGAGTAATCGAATTCCAACGGATTTCTTTTCGAACTCATGTGGATCATCTCACACTTTTCGTTATTTAGCGTCAACTGCCACCTGACACACCATACAGCAATCTTTTCTAAATCGCTTTGCAAATGATACTGGTCTTCGGATGACCTTACTAGACGGTAAATTAAAGCTTCATCTGCGAACAGTCTAAGAGAACTGCTCAGATTGTCACCCAGGTCATTTATATAGATCAGGAACAGTAGAGGTCCCAGGACGCTTCCCTGGGGAACACCTGATATCACTTCAGTTTTACTCGATGATTTTCCGTCTATTACTACGAACTGCGACCTTCCTGAAAGGAAATCACGAATCCAGTCGCACAACTGAGACGATACCCCATAGCTCCGCAGCTTGATTAGAAGTCGCTTGTGAGGAACAGTGTCAAAAGCTTTCCGGAAATCTAGAAATACGGAATCAACTTGAGATCCCCTGTCGATAGCGGCCATTACTTCGTGCGAATAAAGAGCTAGCTGCGTTGTACAAGAGCGATGTTTTCTGAAGCCATGCTGATTACGTGTCAATAGATCGTTCCCTTCGAGGTGATTCATAATGTTTGAATACAGTATATGCTCCAAAACCCTACTGCAAACCGACGTCAATGATATAGGTCTGTAGTTAAATGGATTACTCCTACTACCCTTCTTGAACACTGGTGCGACCTGCGCAATTTTCCAATCTGTAGGTACAGATCTATCGATGAGACCGATGACCTCGCTTTTGGTCTCTTCCCCCAAACAACCCAACCCATTTTAACTGAAAGATTTCTTTGGAGCGATCCTTTCAGTAGTGTCGGAAAAAGTGTTACGGTATTGTTTGTTAAACGGCGATACGCACTTCTGTGGCTTCGGCCTGTTGGTGGAGAAGACCGTCGGTAGGCGGCGCGGCCGGGCGGCCAGGCTGCGACCCCGCGGCTGAGCGCGCAACCTGGCGCGACGTGTCCGGCGACACTTTGTTTTTGCCGCCGCGTGACCCGGGGCTGGGCCAAGCCGCGGAATGCGCGCCGCCGCCGTGATGGACTGCCCGCGGCGCCGCAAGAACTTTGACTGATGGCCGGCGATTTAAATGGCGCTGTGGCCGCGCCCGCGCCCGTGCCCGCGCCTGCGCCGGGCCTCGCTGCTGCCACTGGGCCAGGCCAGCACGCGGCCGCGCAATAAACCTGTCATCCCCGAGGCCGGCCTAGCCGGGGAGCCGGGCCGGCGGCAGCCGCAAGCCGCGGGCAGCGCCGACCTCCTCACACCTGAGCGCGCACACCGCACGCACAGTGCGCAAGGCACGAGTGTTGACAGCCCGGTCTCTTGCGCTTCGTGCGGCCCTCCGGAATACGACTAAAATAACATTTGACGAGCACACAAGAATCTCGAACGACCAATCAACGAAATCAAAGTAGAAATTGGGAAGACTGACTCACTTATTTATATATTAATATCACAATGTGTTTCACCGCTTTCGTAGCTGTGATGTTTCTTTAACTGCTAAAAACTACAGGAAGAATTGTGTTTCATATACACACCCCATTTTTCCACGTAATCTCCATCCTGTTCTACCGCTTTCCTCCAGCGCGAAACAAGGGCGTTCTAATGCCGCAAATGGCTCTAAGCACTATGGGACTTAACATCTGAGGTCACCAGTCCCGTAGACTTAGAACTACATCTACATACATACACCGCAATCCACCATACGGTGCGTGGCGATGGGTACCTCGTACCACAACTAGCATCTTCTCTCCTTGTCCCATTCCCAAACAGAACGAGGGAAAAATGACTGCCTATATGCCTCTGTACGAGCCCTAATCTCTCTTATCTTTGTGGTCTTTCCGCGAAATATAAGTTGGCGGCAGTAAAATTGTACTGCAGTCAGCCTCAAATGCTGGTTCTCTAAATTTCCTCTGAAGCGATTCACGAAAAGAACGCCTCCTTTCCTCCAGAGACTCCCACCCGAGTTCCGGAAGCATTTCCGTAACTCTCGCGTGATGATCAAACCTACCAGTAACAAATCTATCAGCCCGCCTCTGAATTGCTTCTATGTCCTCCCTCAATCCCACCTGATAGGGACCCCAACCCTCGAGCAGTACTCAAGAATAGGTCGTATTAGTGTTTTATAAGAGGTCTCCTTTACAGATGAACCACATCTTCCCAAAATTCTACCAATGAACCGAAGACGACTATCCGCCTTCCCCACAACTGCCATTACATGCCTGTCCCACTTCACATCGGTCTGCAATGTTACGCTCAAATATTTAATCGGCGTGATTGTGTGAAGCGCTACATTACTAATGGAGTATTCAATCATTAGTGGGTTCTTTTTCCTATTCATCTGCATTAATTTACATTTATCTATATTTAGAGTTAGCTACCATTCTTCACACCAATCACAAATCCTATCCAAGTCATCTTGTATGCTCCTACAGCCACTCAACGACGACACCTTCCCGTACACCACAGCATCATCAGCAAACAGCAACTCATATTATCCACCCTATCGAAAAGATCATTTATGTAGAGAACAACAGTGGACCTATCACACTTCCTTGGGGCACTCCACATGATACCCCGACCTCCGATGAACAGTCACTATCGAGGACAATGTACTGGGTTCTATTACTTAAGAAGTCTTCGAGCCACTCACATATTTGGGAACCAATCCCATATGCTCCTACCTTAGTTAGGAGTCTGCAGTGGGGCACCAAGTCAAACTCTTTCCGGAAGTCAAGGAATATGGCATCCGTATGATACCCTTCATCCATGGTTCGCAAGATATCATGTGAAAAAAGAGCGAGTTGCTTTTCGCAGGAGAGATGCTTTCTAAAGCCGTGCTGATCATGGACAGCAACTTCTCTTTCTCAAGGAAATTCATTATATTCGAACAGAGAATATGTTCGAGAATCCTGCAACAAACCGATGTTAAGGATATTGATCTATAATTTTGAGGATCCGTCCTTCTACTCTTCTTATACACAGGCGTTACCTGCGCTTTTTTCCAGTCGCTCGGGACTTAACGTTGGGCAAGAGATTCGCGATAAATGCAAGCTAAGTAAGGAGCCAATTCAGTACAGTACTCTCTGTAAAACCGAATTGGAATCCCATCAGGACCTGGAGATTTATTTATTTTCAACCCATTCAGCTGCTTCACAACCCCAGGGATGTCAATCACTATGTCCTCCGTACGGGAATCTGTACGACACTCAAACGGCGATATGTTTGTACAATCCTCCTGCGTGAAAGATTTCTCAAATGCTAAATTTAAAATTTCAGGTTTCGTTTTGCTGTCTTCCGTTGCCAGTTCAGACTGATCAGTGAGTGACTGGATGGAAGCCTTCGACCCGCTTACCGATTTTACGTAAGACCAAAATTTCCTTGGGTTTTCAGCAAGATCTTTTGCTTAAGTATGACGGTGGTGATTTACAATGTGTTTAAAATTTGCCCATAATTCTTCCACGTCCATCGTACCGGAAGTAAATGAAGTCGATTCATTTATTAAGTGGGATGCTGACAACTGATTATCTGCTCTTTCTAGTAAGAATACTCTCCTAACCTTCTTCACCGACTTTTTAACTTCCGTAACCGTAGTCGTAATGACAACATCATGATCACTAATCCCTGTCTCCACACTGACACCGTCGATGAGGCCTGGTCTGTTCGTGCCTATCAGATCTAAAATATTTCCTTCACGCGTTGGCTGTCTATTCAGTTGCTCAAGACAGTTTTTGGACAATGTGTTCAAAAGTAATTCACACCACGGCTTGTCTGTACCACCTGTAGTGAATCCATAGACGTCCCCGCCTACACTGGGTAGGTTGAAGTCCCCTCCGACTAATATAGCATGATCCGGGTACTTCTGCGATACATAGACTCCCTTTGAATGATTCTAGAACTGTCACGGTGGAACTTGGTGACCGGTAATAACACCCAACAATTAATTTTATTTCTCCTCCAGATAACTTCACAATCACACTTTACTTCGACCTCAGTAGACACAATATTTTTGTCAACTGCAATGAAGACACCACCTCCTACGGTGTCTAATCTGTCTTTCCGATACACATTTGGGTGAAGGGAGGAACTTGGTGCCACTAGCAGTCTCCCCCTTCTTTCCTATCCCCTCCTTCCCCCACCCCTTGCCCGTGTGAGGCGAGGGGACTGAAACAACAACAAAAGAATAAACATAAAATGGCTTTCGACAGTGTTCAGCCATTCTGGAACACCAGACGAAATCTGAAGAATGTCGAACCAGAGGGATCGAAAAGTTGACCATTGAGGCAGTTTGATGAGGAATACGACGTGACATAACGACTCAGAAGGTTTTACTATCAATCACAATGGCCACGAAAGCCTGCAGACTTATATAAAGATACTTCTACTGTCACAAAAATCTCACAGTCATACAGTTTTGCCAAAAGGGCTACTAACTTATGTTCTAAGAAGTTTCAACTTCCTGTTTGAGAGATGTAACTCGAAAATTGTGTCGGCAGATCACTGCATGTGTAGGAGGAGTGTCACAAGTAATCACTGTAAGTCAGTCATATCCTCGGACATCTCTGATGTCAGGTCACATTTTATTAGGGGATATATGATTAAAATTCTTTATATCTAAATGAATATCTGAATTGGCCCCTGAAATTAGTGACTCTGAAGCAGCTGTTTGATTATAAAAGTACCGCAACGAAAGTGACTTGTTCGGTAGAGTGTTACACTCCTCTGACGATCAAGTGAAAGACGCAGCTTCTGTTGCTGTCAACCTCTGCGTGTTGTCCACTTTATCACAAGGAACTAGTAGCGAAAGAACAGCGTTGAATATTGTTGTCGTGGGAATGTGTGCCAAGAACTGACAAAATTAACATTTAGGATAGAATGTCCAGGATACAAAAAAGTCAAGAGTATTACACGTAAAATGATAAAAGAAGTGCAAACGTTATTTCGATTTTCAACGAAGTGTCTAATATGATAATCAAGGCTGTGAAATCAGTACCAGTTTCGTACGTTGATAGTTGGTGCGCAGAAGTAAACCGAATAATAATAATTTAAAATTAAAAGAAGACAACTAATAGCCAGTTATCTTTAATTAAATCATCTCCCCGAAAAAACTATAGGAACGAAAATTTACGATACCATCACCACGAAAGTAGTGATGCACTCAACCAGGATTCGCTATCATGACACAGGTAAATAGAGTACATTTTGGCTTTCTCTGTAAACCAGCGCTTCAATCGCAGAAGACATGGTGTGGCGATACCTGTAAGACACCGCTAGCCCACGCCTCTCGCGGTGTGCGTTTAACCCCATTTAAATGACGCGCCAAGCGCGCGCCCAGCGGCTGTACGATTAATTAAATAATCGGCGTGCGAATCATAGTTAAAATCTCTGGTCCAGAGGGACGTGAAGAGGCTGTGGTCCAGAGAGAGAGTAGAGTCAGTCGAGTCTTGTGCAGTCTTAAGAGTCAGTCGAGTCTTGTTCAGTCTTAAGAGTCAGTCGAGCTAGAAAGTGTCTTGTGAAACGATCATTCTGTGCATAATATTAGTGTGATGATTTCTTTTATATGTGTTGTGTTGTCTTCTTCGATGAGTAAAAAAAAAAAAATATAGGTAAAATCAATTTTTGTGATGTCCATCAATAAATTCATTCCAGTACAAATAGAACCACTTCCCTTCACCTTTATTCACCCTTTTTTCTTTCTTTCCTTTCAACTAAGCAAAAAACAAAAAATTACCACCCTCCTTTTTTTTTTTAATTCCGGACATCACAATGGTATTGAGTACTTAAAGGGGACCACACCGTGGTTCAGGTCGAAGAAAATCGGTTTTCGGTTTTCATCATATTTCGATAGATTAAGCTATTATTTAAGTACTCTGAAAAGGATGTTGCCGAATTTATTTATTTTTTCTAGCGTTTAAAGAGCTTTTTTCTACTACTTGTGTTTATTTGTCACGCCCACTTTTCTGTCACCTAGTTTTCAGCATTATTTTAGATCTTTATATCACCTACATTGCACGGTAAGGATTTTTTTTACTGCCAAATGTGTTGGTTGTCCTTGGAATGCAACGGTTGGTATTCTTTTGTTTCTGCTGTTTGTAAACAACATGCTTTCAAACACGTAGTTAGTTTTGTTCAAGTGTGATTGCGAGTAGTTGTTATACTTACGTTTCACGGCTTGTTTACGTGTGTCTTGTGTTTATTGAAGATGACGAAACGTAAAGGCATTTTCAAGAAACGACAATTTAGAGGAAACAAGTTTAGAAACCTTTATGTACAAGAGGTTATGTCGCGTGGCAACGATGGTTCTAATTGTAATTCTTCAAGTGCGTCATCAAAGAAGCTCTCACCATTTCAAGAGAGTTACAAAGAATTTACTGTAAGTGAGAATATTATCAGATGTAATTTCTAAATTCGTACAATGTAGACAGTGTGGTGAGTCACAGAGAGCGAAAATTTGTGTGAGTGCCACTGGGAGAAAAGGCCTAGCAATTGTTTAGGATTTAATTTGCACTAAATGCTCAGCTGTGATTTCATTTATGAGTTCTTCAAAACCAGATGCAAGTGGCCCTTATGAAATCAATACTAGATTAGCAATACTAGATTGGCAAGGGTATAGCTGCAGGGAGAACATTTTGTTCAGTGATGAACTTACATCAACCACCAAATAAATTTGAGAAACTGACTGCAATATCAGAGAAAGCTGTAAGTGAGGTCAGTGAGGAAAGCATGAAACTGGCAATAATTTCCAAGAATTATTGCCTATCGAAGTCGCGGTGTCCAAACGATACACATCGAACGTGCGATTGGAAAATCGATCAAGCGACTCTGGTGGCCGGCGTTATGATCAATTATTCGTGAGAGTCATTTTTATCTGTTTACCGTCGTTCCCGTAGTTGCTTTAAATTACGTACCTCCGTGAATTATTTGCGAGTTGCTAGTGAAACCCAGACGATTTATGTCGATAGTGAGTGGGATTTCTGCGGCGGATTCTCTCACATGGAAAAATCCAATTCCATGCTTATCCCCCATAGAAAATTGGCCGGCCGCGGTGGCCGAGCGGTTCTAGGCGGTGCAGTCCGCAACCGTGAGACTGGTACGGTCGCAGGTTCGAATACTGCCTCGGGCATGGATGTGTGTGATGCCCTTAGGTTGGTTAGGTTTAAGTAGTTTTGAATTCTAGGGGACTGATGACCTAAGATGTTAGGTTCCACAGAGCTCAGAGCCATTTGAACCATAGGAAATTCTTCGACTTTTTGTCACAAATATGGAGTACTACTGGACGACGAAAGGAGGGAATGTGTAGACTGTGGTGTTTCGAAGTGTGAAAAACTTCGCAATAACAGTTTCGATGCTGAAATACCGTTGCAATTTCATTGCGGACAGTGCGGAAATCGAACGAGTATAAGGAAGAATATGTGGTCCGACTCTTACAAATTATCCATCCAGACCATCGTAATGGCCTTTCACATGACGACAAGACCGACAATGAGTAAGGTAGGTCGTCTCTTTTGTAATTACAAGTATTTTTGTAATGCTCTTATTTTGTCGTTGCTGTAGTGACCACCGTAAACATACTCATAACGCCTGACACTAGAGTCGCATGATCGATTTACGATCGCAGGTTCGATGTACATCGTTCGGATCCCGCGACTTCAATAGGCAATAATTCTTGGGAATTACCAAACTGACTGCTAGGGAAGCAGTGGAAGAAAATGATGGATGTTCGGATATTGCAGTTGCACTTGATGGAAGTTGACAGAAAAGAGGACATACTTCTTTGAATGGAGTAGTGACTGCCACGATTGTAGACACCGGTAAAGTGTTAGATGTGGAGATAATGTCTAAATATTGCAAATGCTTTAATATCAATGAACATAAACGACAGAACTGTGTGGCTAATTTTAGAGGAACAAGTGGTGGATGGAAGTTCATGGAGTACAACAAATTTTTCATCGCTCCGTAGAAACAAGAGGCGTTGGTGACAGTAAAACATACAACAATGTGGTGAACTCTAAGCCATATGGAGATGCCATTATTAGCAAAATAGAATGTCTAGGAGAGATACTGAATGTCGCAGTTTCTTTCACTAACACTTCCTTTTTCAGTCAGATTCGATCTTATAAAACGAAACCGTTATATAAATAAAAAATGAACTATCGTTTGCAAGAACATATGGATTAAGAAAGAGCCGTTATAGTGCAGAATATACATTCAAAAGTGACGTAATTAATTCAAAACACTTCCAGCTCAAAACTGCATTCATCGTATATTGCTGTTATCGTACTGTACAGTGAACAATGTGTAAAACATGAAACAGTAATGTTATGTGGCGCTACAACATGAAATAGAAGACACAACATGGAAACAATAGGTACTACGTTCAGAGTATTTGACTAAAATTTTCTTGAGCACTGTTTGAGAACACTATCGGAATGTTTCCGCAAGAGACTTCATATCCCAATCTCTTCAAGTATGTTCATAACTCTGCCCTTGCTGACTTTGCGTAAAGCATTCAATGTCGTAGTAACGTTCTTTGGCGCATGAATTTCAGTGCTTAGGTCAGTTTGAAAGGAAGGCACGTTGTTCTCGCTTGGTATTGTGCGTTCGCTCTGTCGTACCTTAAAGTTACATCCAGTACGTCCTCTGTAAAATTAATCACAGGCACCAACAATTAATTTTGTATGTACCTAATTGTAAAAATGGCAGGCCATTATTTGAAGTTCGCTGAATATACGTCCCCAAATAGCTGCCAGTCTGGAAGCCTATTAAGTATTAGCGTGATTGCACATGTTTGCTACACTGCCTGAAATAATAGGGTAGCACAACATAATTAGACTTATATCGTATAGATTCCTTCCATAATGCGATTTCATCGTATGGAGACGATTTTCCTTGAATTTCCTCGCATATAATCTTCCAATCATTTTCGTATCATATCCATTATTCGCAGCTACATCCCGAATTAGTGGTTGGGAGATTAGTATCCTCATTAGTCTAATATGCAATGGAAGAAGGCCTTCTTAAGTGATTCTGGAAGGCATGAAGTTTTGGCTGTAACTGTATCCATTCTTGTTGTTTTACTGTAAGTGCTTAAGAGGCGTATATGGTCTCTGTCTGTTGTTCTTGTTTTTTATCGATTTACGCTGGGGAACACCGCAACTGTTTGTGTAAATTACACAGTAGGAAATACTGCAACCAGCCACAAGTTTTTTTGAAATAACTTTATTGTACCATTACTACATTCGGGCCTGAGCCCATCGTCAGATCTTAGCGTTGGCTTTTTTGTAAGTTTTACATATGTGTCCTAAAATACAAGAAAATTTTTGTGATGCAGAGTTCGCAAAATATTTTATATTTGCGTCCAAAAATATAATAAAAGTTTCCTTATTACATAGTTTTATATTTATACACTGCTGGAAATTGAAATAAGAACACCGTGAATTCATTGTCCCAGGAAGGGGAAACTTTATTGACACATTCCTGGGGTCAGATACATCACATGATCACACTGACAGAACCACAGGCACATAGACACAGGCAACAGAGCATGCACAATGTCGGCACTAGTACAGTGTATATCCACCTTTCGCAGCAATGCAGGCTGCTATTCTCCCATGGGGACGATCGTAGAGATGCTGGATGTAGTCCTGTGGAACGGCTTGCCAAGCCATTTCCACCTGGCGCCTCAGTTGGACCAGCGTTCGTGCTGGACGTGCAGACTGCGTGAGACGACGCTTCATCCAGTCCCAAACATGCTCAATTGGGGGACAGATCCGGAGATCTTGCTGGCCAGGGTAGTTGACTTACACCTTCTAGAGCACGTTGGGTGGCACGGGATACATGCGGACGTGCATTGTCCTGTTGGAACGGCAAGTTCCCTTGCCGGTCTAGGAATGGTAGAACGACGGGTTCGATGACGGTTTGGATGTACCGTGCACTATTCAGTGTCCCCTCGACGATCACCAGAGGTGTACGGCCAGTGTAGGAGATCGCTCCCCGCACCATGATGCCTGGTGTTGGCCCTGTGTGCCTCGGTCGTATGCAGTCCTGATTGTGGCGCTCACCTGCACGGCGCCAAACACGCATACGACCATCATTGGCACCAAGGCAGAAGCGACTCTCATCGCTGAAGACGACACGTCTCCATTCGTCCCTCCATTCACGCCTGTAGCGACACCACTGGAGGCGGGCTGCACGATGTCGGGGCGTGAGCAGAAGACGGCCTAACGGTGTGTGGGACCGTAGCCCAGCTTCATGGAGACGCTTGCGAATGGTCCTCGCCGATACCCCAGGAGCAACAGTGTGCCTAATTTGCTGGGAAGTGGCGGTGCGGTCCCCTACGGCACTGCGTAGGATCCTACGGTCTTGGCGTGCATCCGTGCGTCGCTGCGGTCCGGTCCCAGGTCGACGGGCATGTGCACCTTCCGCCGACCACTGGCGACAACATCGATGTACTGTGGAGACCTCACGCCCCACGTGTTGAGCAATTCGGCGGTACGTCCACCCGGCCTCCCGCATGCCCACTATATGCCCTCGCTCAAAGTCCGTCAACTGCACATAAGGTTCACGTCCACGCTGTCGCGGTATGCTACCAGTGTTAAAGAGCCCGATGGAGCTCCGTATGCCACGGCAAACTGGTTGACACTGACGGCGGCGGTGCACAAATGCTGCGCAGCTAGCGCCATTCGACGGCCAACACCGCGGTTCCTGGTGTGTCCGCTGTGCCGTGCGTGTGATCATTGCTTGTACAGCCCTCTCGCAGTGTCCGGAGCAAGTATGGTGGGTCTGACTCACCGGTGTCAATGTGTTCTTTTTTCCATTTCCAGGAGTGTATATGCTCTGTACTTTGTACTTACTTCCTGGAAAGCCCTTTACGTATTATAAGACAGAGGTTTGATTTTATTTTGCGGTCGATACCGATCAATGAACTGAACTATATTCACCATGGCCGATTCATTTGTTTACATCGGTCTGGTCTGATGTGTCAATTTACGTGATATGTAAGTTACCTCAAAGATACTTTTACATAGCGCAGATGCTGCCGATGGGCAATAAAGAATTTTCTCTGTGGCAACTAATAATTGTTTCTAACGTTTAAAGTTATAAGAGTTGTATGAAGTTTTGGAGGTACATTTAGTTTTTTAATACTAGTTGATCATTCATTAATGCAGACAGTTTATTGCTAATGTCGTTATTTTTTTCTGATTCCCCCAAAAAATCCATCTGTATCCCTTTTCCGGTGAAATGTAATATTTTTAAGTTTTCTTCGCAGTTGATGTCTGTGTTTCCGTGTTGGGGCAAGTGAGGAGCGGAAGTTGACTCATTGAAGTTGCTGAGCCTGAGAGCATCCATGTGTTCACGGAACTGTACGTTGAAAACTCCTACCAGTTTGACGAATGTAAAACTGGGGCACACAGAACAATGTTTGTTAATGCAGGCCTGGCTGTGCTTCAGTTTTTAAATTAAAGCTGTGTAAAATATTGTGTTTAGTTTTATTGTTCCTGGAAAAACTAGTTTTGATATTTTGGCACGGAATGATTTTACAGTCTGATATGAAACTTCACCAATGAATGATATGCAGACGCATTTCATTTTCTAAGTCCAAACGAAGAGCACTTCAGCTAAAATAGCTCCTCCGAACACTGTGATCTGTGCATACATACCATTCATTGGTAATGACACTGAGGACAAGTACGGGTGCTCCTCGACTCTGGAGCAACAGTGGAACCGACTAAGATGTCATACACTATCAGGGGTGCCAGACTGTAGCTGTTTATTACGGCATGGTTTATGTGTGTGTCGTCCGCTTCTCTGCCTACCTTCGAAGAATGTGCAGAAATATGCTAGACGGAAATGGTGTGTGGGGACAGAAATGGCATCAGGCAGTGGTTTCGAACGAATCCAGGTTCTGTTCGACTGAAAGTGAGGAACGCATTTTGGTTCGCCGCTGACAGGTCGAGAGGCATCACATCAACAACTTTCGCACAAGACATGAAGCACCAACTCATGGCCTTATGGTTTGGGGTGCTATTGGGCCAACCACAAATCACATTTGGTGCGCGTACAGGTACTGTTACTAGTGTGACCTACGTGAATGATGACCTGTGACCCGTAGCCGTATCCTTTCTGCACAACACCCAGACGCAATTTTTCAGCAAGACAATGCGACCATTTGTTGCTGCACGAACACGTGCCTTCTTGGTATCGCAGGACGTCAGCCTTTGGCCCTGGCCTGCCAGATCACGAGACTCGTCGCCACTCAAAAATGTGTGGGATGTGGTGAAGCGACGGTTGCAGTGCTGTGACCCAATGGCAATAACCACAGATGAACTTCGGAAACAGATGAATGCAGCATGGATGGCTTTACCACAGGACGCTATTCGCGTTGATGCCATCACTCATGGAACAAATCATCAGGGTCCAAGGTGGACCCTGTGCCTACTAGAAAGAAGGACACAGCCTTAACTGAGGAGACTGAAATGCTCATGATTTCTGTAGAACATACTGATGTCCTGTGAATATGAACGGTCTTTCTCTAGTCATTCAAAGTTTTGTTTTGTAAAACTTACTAAGAAGTCAACGCTACCATCTGACGATGGACTCAGGCCCGAAACTAGTACCGGTATAATGAAATCATTTCAACAAAACTTGTGGCTGGTTGCAGTATTCCCTAAAGCGTTATTCTCATTTCTAAAAAAAATACTGCCTTGCACATTATACATATTATTATGTTATGTTAACATAGTATTTACTTCAAGAGGACCCTTAAACGGAACGAAAGTGTCATGGACATTCGCTGTTTGCATCTAACGAAAATTGATTCTCAGTGTAATTCACATAGATATCCACCATGTACTTTCTATATCGATAGTACTATAACATCCTTTGTCCGTATATTCTGACGGTTACACGGTTACATGGTTCCCGTGCATTCTTGTACACAAGTGGCAGTACCGTGAACAGCTGTATGTATATGTACTTTGTGGTTATGTATCGCGAGATTTGTCTTATCACTGACTATATATGGCTTTTCAATTGTGTATTTACGCTATGGATATGACAGTCACTATCATTCCATGCGCTTTATGTTTTAGATCATACATTTTGATGACCTTGCTATGCACAACTACGCATGGTGCGAGCTTTTCGTTTTACAAGGATGATATATCCATATGCGTTATGAGTAACCATTGTGGTTGAGAAAACTCTACATTCATTACAGCTGTATAGGCTTTGGATCTTATATCCATATGCATAATGGGTGACCATTGTGTTTGGGAAAACTCTATTTTCATTACAGCTGTCTAGGCTTTTATACTGTGAATTTCATTTTGTTGTGGTGTGTTATGTTTTTTGTGCGTTTTAGAATGAGCCGTAAGAAGTTGTTGTTGTCGTGGTCTTCAGTCCTGAGACTGGTTTGATGCAGCTCTCCATGCTACTTTATCCTGTTCAAACTTCTTCATCTCCCAGTATGTACTGGAGCGTACAACCTTCTGAATGTGCTTAGTGCATTCATGTCTCGGGCTCCATCTACAATTTTTACCCTCCACGCTGCCCTCCAATATTAAATTGGCGATCCCTTGAAGCCTCAGAACATGCCCTAGCAACCGATCCCTTCTTCTAGTCAAGTTGTGCCACAAACTCCTCTTCTCCCCAACCCTATTCAGTACCTCCTCATTAGTTGCGTGATCTACCCATCTAATCTTCAGCATTCTTCTGTAGCAGCACATTTCGAAAGCTTCTATTCTCTTCTTGTCCAAACTATTTATCGTCCATGTTTCACTTCCATACATGGCTACACTCCATGCAAATACTTTCAGAAACGACTTCCTGACAAATCTATACTCGATGTTAACAAATTTCTCTTAATCAGAAAAGCTTTCCTTGCCATTGCCAGTCTCCATTCTGTATCCTCTCTACTTCGATCATCATCAGTTATTTTGCTCCCCAAATAGCAAAACTCCTTTACTACTTTAAGTGTCTCATTTCCTAATCTAATTCCCTCAGCATCACCCGAATTAATTCGACTACACTGCATTATCCTCGGTTTGCTTTTGTTAATGTTCATCTTATATCCTACTTTCAAGACACTGTCCATTCCATTCAACTGCTCTTCCAAATCCTTTGCTGTCTCTGACAGAATAACAATGTCATCGGCGAACCTTAAAGTTTTTATTTCTTCTCCATGGATTTTAATACCTACTCCGAATTTTTCTTTTGTTTCCTTTACTGCTTGCTCAATATACAGATTGAATAACATTGGGGAGAGGCTACAACCCTGTCTTACTCCGTTCCCAACCACTGGTTCCCTTTCATGCCCCTCGACTCTTATAACTGCCATCTGGTTTCTGTACAAATTGTAAATAGTCTTTCGCTCCCTGTATTTTACCCCTGCCACCTTTAGAATTTGAAAGAGGGTATTCCAGTCAACATTGTCAAAAGCTTTCTCTAAGTCTACAAAAGCTAGAAACGTAGGTTTGCCTTTTCTTAATATTTCTTCTAAAATAAGTCGTAAGGTCAGTATTGCCTCACGTGTTCCCATATTTCTACGGAATCCAAATTGATCTTCCCCGAGGTCGGCTTCGAACAGTTTTTCCAATCGTCTGTAAAGAATTCGCGTTAGTATTTTGCAGCCGTGACTTATTAAACTAATAGTTCGGTAATTTTCACATCTGTCAACGCCTGCTTTCTTTGGGATTGGAATTATATTTTTCTTGAAGTCTGAGGGAATTTCGCCTGTCTCATACATCGTGCTCACCAGATGGTAGAGTTCTGTCAGGACTGGCTCTCCGAAGGCCATCAGTAGTTCTAATGGAATGTTGTCTACTCACGGGGCCTTGTCTCGACTCAGGTCTTTCAGTGCTGTTTCAAACTCTTCACGCAGTATCATATCTCCCATTTCATCTTCATCTACATCCTCTTCCATTTCTATAACATTGCCCTCAAGTACATCACCCTTGTATAGACCCTCTAGATACTCCTTCCACCTTTCTGCTTTCCTTTCTTTGCTTAGAACTGAGTTTCCATCTGAGGTCTTGATATTCATACAAGTGGTTCTCTTTTCTCCAAAGGGCTCTTTAATTTTCCTGTAGGCAGTATCTATCTTACCCCTAGTGAGATAAGCCTCTACATCCTTACATTTGTCCTCTAGTCATGCCTGATTAGCCATTTTGCACTTCCTGTCAATCTCATTTTTGAGACGTTTGTATTCCTTTTTGCCAGCTTCATTTACTGCATTTTTATATTTTTTCCTTTCGTCAATTAAATTCAAGATTTCTTCTGTCACCCGAGGATTTCTACTAGCCCTCGTCTATAATCTTAAAATACAATCTGGTGTTCGTCCCCGGTAGCTGAGTGGTCAGTCGGCACGGTAGCTCAGTGTGCTCGGTCAGAGGGTTAGCCACCCTATGTAATAAAAATAGATTAACAATGAACTTAAAAGGGTGTCTTACGACGTCCGCCCTGATCAGATGCAACCAACGAAAACAAACAAAATGAAGTTTGAAAAAAAAAGTGGTCAGCGCGACAGAATGTCAATCCTAATGGCCCGGGTTCGATTCCCGGCTGTGTCGGAAATTTTCTCCGGTCTGGGATTGGGTGCTGTGTTGTCCTAATCATCGTCATTTCATCCCCATCGACGCGCAAGTCGCCGAAGTGGCGTCAAATCGGACGACTTGCAGCCGGTGAACGGTGTACCCGACGGGAGGTCCTAGTTACACGACATTTACGATACAGTCAGATGGAACAATATCTTTCTTCAAATGTATCGAGGCTGTGGTGCCAATCCAGAAGAAACTGAAGAGATAATAAAATTAGAATGAAATCCAGACCTTTAGCTGCTTATAGGCGTTGATAAATATCAACGGGGACATTTGAAAATGTGTGCCCCGACCGGAACTAACATGTCCAAAAGAACAGATACCATTTTTATATAGATAAGGCTTACCGGCCAATGATCTTCTTCCGTGTGGATGCACTCACATTGCTCAAACTCTTACAGGAATCGGTAGATTGACTGCCGCGAGTAATGAGTATGAGTATGCAAACGCAGTGTGTGGAGAGTAAGCTGAAAGTGTGGGTCTCATGTGGAGCGTGGCAGACATAAATCCTTGCAGTCGCACTATCCTCTATGTCCTCGGTGGCTCAGACGGGTAGAGCGTTTGCCATCTAAGCAGGAGTTCCAGGTTCAAGTCCCGGTCGGGGCACACATTTTCAGCTATCCCCGTTGATACTTACCAACAGCTTAAGACCTAGATTTCATTGTAATTCTTAGAGAGCTGCAAGATCACTAAATGTCAGAAAGAACAGGTACCATCTTCACATGAAGAGAAGATAGTATCAGAACCCAGTGTCGTTCGTGCCGAGGTGAGCCGCTATCGGCAGATGATTGTACCCAGTGCGTTCAGTAGCCACCTGCGGAGCCGACTCCATATCACGAACGAGATCTCATGGCAAACATACTGCTGCACACTAGCATCTTTCCCGATTTTCCTTCCGTTTCTTCTAGCGTTCCACTAACCGCCTAACGTTGCCTAGGATCAACGTATATACTCTTTATGATGATGAATTGGGTGGAATCAGCCATGTGCCCAACAGACGACGCATCCCGTGTTGGCTCAGATGTTGTATCAACACAGGGCAGCTCCTCGTAGCTGCTGCTAGGACGTAAGGTGGCTTGGAATGCGGCCGGTTCCCACTTTCGCTTCCCACCGAAAGACACACGAACGCTCCCAGGTCCGGCACTTACCCTCGAACGAGGACAAACCGTTCACATGATGCACATCGGAAGAAGCAGCGGCACTGGAGTTGCCAGGGGCTTGCCAGAGGCGTTGCAGCTTTCGCCACTGGTTCCTCAGCATCGTCGCAGCTTGCAAGAAGAGGCCACGACTCGCGATCACGAACTTACCTCAAACTTTTGTACACCTTTAGTATGCCATTAAAACAACATAACGTGCTAGTGGTAAGATACACTACTCTGGCCCGAATCTCGTGGTCGTGCGGTAGTGTTCTTGCTGCCCACGCCCGGGTTCCCGGGTTCGATTCCCGGCAGGGTCAGGGATTTTCTCTGCTCGTGATGGCTGGGTGTTGTGTGATATCCTTAGGTTAGTTAGGTTTAAGTAGTTCTAAGTTCTAGGGGACTGATGACCTAAGATGTTGAGTCCCATAGTGCTCAGAGCCATTTGAACAATTTTTGAGCACTACTCTGGCAATTGCGAGAAAATCACAAAATAAGTTTTACGCGTCTATAATGCAACTGCTGTATCTATGCGTAGCTGCGGGACGTTAGACTTCATGATTCACAAGTGGTTAGCGCTAGAGCTAAGTAAGGTGAACGTGTATAAGGTGACGGTTCGACTTTCGCTGGAACCTTCATTTTTGCAGTACAAGTGTAAATTCTGTAATATTCCAGAAATTTGCACCTACACTATTCGTTCTTTCTGCTTTAGCAATGTCACGCCGCCACTCATGTTAATTGCCAAATTGGGCCTGCCTCTGTGTTTGCAGCTCGAAGTCTCGGAAAAAATGGCTATTAGAACTATGGGAATTAACATCTAAGGTCATCAGTCCACTAGAACGTAGAACTACCTAAAACTAACTAACCTAAGGACATCACACACATCCATGCCCAAGTCAGGATTCGAACCTGCGACCGTAGGAGCAGCGCCGTTCCGGACTGAAGCGCCTAGAACCGCTCGACCACAACGGGCAGTTTCGAAACCTGGAGGTGCGAAGTACTTCCAGGTACCTTACCATATCGCATGTATCGCATGTATCAGGTCGGATTGAGGGAGAACATAGAGGCAATTCAGAGGCGGGCTGCTAGATTTGTTACTGGTAGGTTTGATAATCACAAAAGTGTTACGGAAATGCTTCAGGAACTCGGGTGGGAGTCTCTGGGGAAAGGAAGCGTTCTTTTTTTGAGTCGCGACTGAGGAAATTTAGAGAACCATCATTTGAGGCTGACTACAGTGCAGTTTAGCTGCTTCCAACTTATATTTCGCGGGAAGACCACAAAGATAAGAAAAGAGAGGTTAGCGCTCGTACAGAGGCATATAGTCAGTCATTTTTCCCTCGTTCTGTTTGGGAGTGGAACAGGTAGAGAACATGCTAGTTGTGGTACGAGGTACCCTCCGCCACACACGGTATGGTGGATTGCGGAGTATGTATGTAGATGTAGATGTAGATATAACGGATTCGCAAATCACGACAGGCACACATTTTCAGGAAAACTATGCATTTCTTCATTTAGCGCTTGTCGATAGTTGTAAATATTTTTTGTTCTAATAAGTAAATTTAATTTACTCAAGTAACATGAAATTCATAAAAAATTTTGCACAGTGGTTTTCTAGTTATATTACCTCTCAGAGACATATAAATAAAATAATATGACAAGTGACGAAAAAAATATTGATTAAAAATTAAGTCTGAGCGGGAGTTGAGACGTCGATTCATACACGTCCATGTTACGATGCATTTTTTTCTAAAAAATTTCCATTCGTTTGTAGTTTTTCTCTGCGTTTTTTTTTCTTTGGGGCGGACGTTCCACGAAAACCGTTCATCGTTAATCCGCCCACAAACTTCTTTGATTGCACACAGGAGCTAACCCTCTGGCCAAACACGCTGAGCTAACTACTTGATCACTATGAACTCTATGTCCGGCTCCTACGCACAGATACATCAGTTGCGTAACAGACGTGGTAAAACTTCCTTTGCGATTTTCTCGGAAATGTCAAAGAAGTGCACCTTTCTACTTGCACATTATGTTGTTTCAATGGCCCACGAAAGGTGTACAAAGTTTGAAGTAAGTCTGTGATCCCAACTTCGTCGTCTTCCATGCAAGAACGTTATAACCAAGCTAAAACAAAAATAATGGTAATAAAGTCATAATGGCACGACGGCACGGTGCCAGTCTTTCAATTGGACGGTCCTGGGTGACTTGCATGTCGTTTAACCAGCGGTGAACAGTTTTCCCCGGATGGTCACCCAAAGTTGCATAACTTACACGATCGGACGGAAACGAGTTACCAACGTGGTAACGTTGCGCGTAACTGTGTGAAGTCATTAGTTTTATGTGACTGTGGGGTCTGCCTTGATGCAAAACACTTTTGTTTTTATTTATTTTATTTTCTTTGCCAAACGACTTTCAGCGACAGTATCGCCATCATCAGTGGGTTTTTTAATTCCAAAACGTGCAAAAAGAGCATTGTTATAAACATTATAAAACGTTATTTTACGTGTATCCGTTTGGTTCCAAAAATTGTATTTGTTGAATAGTTTCTTAATACTTTATTTACTTGAAGTCACGCCGTGATTTTTACGTATGTTGCCGTTATTTCCGGCATATTTTCCTTCGTTTTGTTGGCGTTTTCTTCGGCACTCAACATGTGATCCGCAGCTGTATGAGTGGCTGTTATTAAACAAATATAAAAAAATGAGCTTATACAGGGTGATCCATTGATAGTGACCGTGCCACATGTCTCACGAAATAAGCATCAAACGAAAAAACTACAAAGAGTGAAACTCGTCTAGCTTGAAGGGGGAAACCAGATAGCGCTATGGTTGGCCTGCTAGATGGCGCTGCCATAGCTCAAACGGATATCAACTGCGTTTTTTTTTTAAAATAGGAACCCCCATTTTTTTTATTACATATTCATGTAGTACGTAAAGAAATACGAAAGTTTGAGTTGGACCACTTTTTTCGCTTTGTGGTAGGTGGCGCTGTAATAGTCACAAACATATAGCTCTATTTTAGACGAACAGTTGGTATCAGGTAGGTTTTCTAAATTAAAATGCAGAACGTAGGTACGTTTGAACATTTTATTTCGGTTGTTCCAACGTGATACATGTACCCTCATGAACTTACCATTTCTGAGAACGCATGCTGTTACAGCATGATTACCTGTAAATACCACATTAATGCAATAAATGCTGAAAATGATATCTGTCAACCTCAATGCATTTGGCAATACATGTAACGACATTCCTCTCAGCTGCGAGTAGTTCGCCTTCCGTAATGTTCGCACATGCATTGACAACACGTTGACGCATGTTGTCAGGCGTTGTCGGAGGATCACGATAGCAAATATCCTTCATCTTTCCCCACAGAAAGAAATCCGGGGACGTCAGATCGCCAAGGTCGCTGATGTTCCACTTGTCGCAGACATCGTGGATTTTCCGTTACCCAATAGTGCATATTATGCCGTTTTACGTTACCGCTGTTGGTGAATCACGCTTATCGCTAAATAGAACGCGTGCGAAAAATCTGTCATCGATCCGTAATTTATCTTGTGCCCAGTGACAGAACTGTACACGACGTTCAAAGTCGTCGCCATACAATTCCTGGTGCATATAAATATGGTACGGGTGCTATCGATGTTGACGTAGCATTCTCAACAACGACGTTTTTGAGATTCCCTATAATCGCGCAATTTGTCTGCTACTGATATGCGGATTAGCCGACACAGCAGCTAAAACACCTACTTGGGCATCATCATTTGTTGTAGGTCGTGGCTGACGTTTCACATGCGGGTGAACACTTCCTGTTTCCTTAAATACACTCCTGGAAATGGAAAAAAGAACACATTGACACCGGTGAGTCAGACCCACCATACTTGCTCCGGACACTGCGAGAGGGCTGTACAAGCAATGATCCAACGCACGGCACAGCGGACACACCAGGAACCGCGGTGTTGGCCGTCGAATGGCGCTAGCTGCGCAGCATTTGTGCACCGCCGCCGTCAGTGTCAGCCAGTTTGCCGTGCCATACGGAGCTCCATCGCAGTCTTTAACACTGGTAGCATGCCGCAACAGCGTGGACGTGAACCGTATGTGCAGTTGACGGACTTTGAGGGAGGGCGTATAGTGGGCATGCGGGAGACCGGGTGGGCGTACCGCCGAATTGCTCAACACGTGGGGCGTGAGGTCTCCACAGTACATCGATGCTGTCGCCAGTGGTCGGCGGAAGGTGCACGTGCCCGTCGACCTGGGACCGGACCGCAGCGACACACGGATGCACGCCAAGACCGTAGGATCCTACGCAGTGCCGTAGGGGACCGCACCGCCACTTCCCAGCAAATTAGGGACACTGTTGCTCCTGGGGTATCGGCGAGGACCATTCGCAACCGTCTCCATGAAGCTGGGCTACGGTCCCGCACACCGTTAGGCCGCCTTCCGCTCACGCCCCAACACCGTGCAGCCCGCCTCCAGTGGTGTCGCGACAGGCGTGAATGGAGGGACGAATGGAGACGTGTCGTCTTCAGCGATGAGAGTCGCTTCTGCCTTGGTGCCAATGATGGTCGTATGTGTGTTTCGCGCCGTGCAGGTGAGCGCCACAATCAGGACTGCATACGACTGAGGCACACAGGGCCAACACCCGGCTTCATGGTGTGGGGAGCGATCTCCTACACTGGCCGTACACCTCTGGTGATCGTCGAGGGGACACTGAATAGTGCACGGTACATCCAAACCGTCATCGAACCCATCATTCTACCATTCCTACACCAGCAAGGGAACTTGCTGTTCCAACAGGACAATGCACGTCCGCATGTATCCCGTGGCACCCAACGTGCTCTAGAAGGTGTAAGTCAACTACCCTGGCCAGCAAGATCTCCGGATCTGTCCCCCATTGAGCATGTTTGGGACTGGATGAAGCGTCGTCTCACACGGTCTGCACGTCCAGCACGAACGCTGGTCCAACTGAGACGCCAGGTGGTAATGGCATGGCAAGCCGTTCCACAGGACTACATCCAGCATCTCTACGATCGTCTCCATGGGAGAATAGCAGCCTGCATTGCTGCAAAAGGTGGATATACACTGTACTAGTGCCGACATTGTGCATGCTCTGTTGCCTGTGTCTATGTGCCTGTGGTTCTGTCAGTGTGATCATGTGATGTATCTGACCCCAGGAATGTGTCAATAAAGTTTCCCCTTCCTGGGACAATGAATTCACAGTGTTCTTATTTCAAATTCCAGGAGTGTAACTTAACTATCCGGCGAACGGTCCGGACACTTGGATAATGTCGACCAGGATACCGAGCAGCATACATAGCACACGCCCGTTGGCATTTTGATCACAATAGCCATACATCAACACGATATCGACCATTTGCGCAATTGGTAAACGGTCAATTTTAACACGGGTAATGTATGAGGAAGCAAATACCATCCGCACTGGCGGAATGTTACGTGATACCATGTACTTACACGTTTGTGACTATTACAGCACCATCTATCACAAAGCGAAAAAGAGGTCCAACTGAAACGTTCATATTTCTTTACGTACTACACGAATATGTAATAAAAATGTGGGTTCCTATTAAAAAAAAAACACAGTTGATATCCGTTTGACCCATGGCAGCACATCTAGCGGGCCAACCACAGCGCCATCTGGTTTCCCCCTTCAACCTAGACAAGTTTCGTTCTTTGTAGTTTTTTCGTTTGAAGCTTATTTAGTGAGATATTTGGCCCAGTCACGATCAATGGACCACTCTGTATACTTCAGCGTTATACTATTGGGAATTGCGCTAGTATTGTGGATACAGTTTAGGTGGGCACAATTTTGTTACGGAATTTGTCGTGTACTCACTTTCGTTGGCCTTCTCGCAACTGCTTGTAAACACAGAAAAACATAATTTTTGCACCTTGGTTGTAATCCAAAACATTTTCCCATCTTGTAGTGGGAGTTGTGACGACTTTCGTCCCTCATTTGTTTCGCTGGGTGTGATAGGGCAGTGATTATGCGTGCGTGTGTGTGTGTTCTTTCTGTTCTGCGTCCCGTGTCAGTTCTCTTAGAGCGGTGAAGTGTATGTTGTTGTAAAGTGTTGTGTTTTCATTTATTAGTTTATCCCTTTCACTAAAGCCTTTTGTATGTAATAATTTTGTTTTACTCTTCTTGTTTCTGCTTGGTTGCTCTGTGTGTTGGACTCGACGGGAATTACATGTGAGTTTGTACATTCCTGCATTGCTGATTTTTCTGATGTTGGCCTTTGTTGAACTGTGTTGTTAGTTGTGAATGTTACTGGGATCCCTTGCGTTTTCAATATGTTTCCGATTCTATTTCATGTTTACCAATTATTTGTTTTTAGTGATGTGGTGTGGTCTGCTGTTTCCTGTGTGTCCTGCCGCTGTGTTTTCACACCCTTCGATGGTGCTCTTGAGTGGTCAGACACTATAATTTTTTTTCATTTTTACCTTGTTGTTGAGCTCGTTTATGGTATATGTTTTACATTTCAGCAGCAGTTTGTTTGATTATATTTATCTCCTACGTGAAGTTTAATAACAGCCACTGACACGATTGCAGGTGACTACAACAAAAAACGGAAAATATTCCGATAATAACGGCAACAAAGGTATAAACCGTGCTGTGGCTTAACGTAAATAAGTTATTACGAAACTATTCACAGAATGCAGTGTTTGAAACCAAACAGTGCACTAGTAATAATGTTTTATAATAGCCATTTTTTCCGTTTGCCGTCGTTCTTTAGTTGCTTCAAAATTCATTGAGTTATGTTCCTTCCGCGCAACTAAATGAAAGGCAGTTAGCTTTTTCCAAACGCGTTTCGCTTCTTTCATAGATGAAGCATCTTCATTGGTTTGTTTGTTTTTGTACATTAATAAATGTGTTATTTAGTAGCTACAGTATGTTTCTAGGATACATTTTATCATGTCTTTCTCTTTTTTTCAGATCAGAAACAACTTTTGTAGCACGATTTCCATGAGGTTAGTCATCGTTTGGTATTACTTACGTTTTCCATTGTTGTTGGTCCATATGAGTGGTCCTGGAGATGTGATCATTCGATCCCCAAGCTCCAGCTGGCCGATTCTGGCGAGTTTTCACAAAGTTTATTACAACATATTACTTGGACTCTTCATTTTGTGATAAACATGTGTGTGTTTCACAGTGTATAGTGTTGCCAACTATCGCTATGTGTTTTCCTCTCGTCTTTTGTTTATGTTGTGTGTGTGGTTTGATATTTTTCATCTGTTTTGTGTGTCTGTGCGTGTATGTGTGTGTATTTTGTTATGTGTGAATGTGTCGTTACTTGTGAGAGCGGCTTTTTTTTAAGTAAGCGGATATGTGTGTGTGTTTAAGAGAGAGGGAGAGAGAGAGAGAGAGAGAGAGAAACAGAGAGAGAGAGAGAGAGAGAGAGAGAGAATGTTTATAACGATGCTATTTTTGCATGTTTTAGTACCAAAAATTCACTGATAATGGGGATATTGTCACTGCAACTACTTTGGGAAGTAAAATAAAATAAGTGAGAACAGAAGTGTTTTGTATCAAGGCGGATCACAATCCCATACCGTTGTTTTTATGCAAACACAAACCAATGGAGGAGTTTCACGCAAAAATGCTTCCTATTACTATTATTTTAGCGGTGGTAATCCTACTGTATTCTCTTGGAATAAGAGCAACATCTAAAACTCATCATCGATTTCACCTAAGAGGATTAAGTCGTGGTCAAATAAAAGAGGATTAACAAAATAATTATTATTATATCTCTGACCTAAAGACGCTTGTATTTTCCATTCTTTCAACACAGTTGATATACAAATTAAGAGATGTTGGTGATAAACAGTGCTCGTCTCTAAATTCCATACTTGTTGTTATGTAAGTTCTTCAGTTCTGTATTCTCATTCTACTCTCACAATATGAGCTCTTGATAAGTAAGGTAAGACGATTTCTTGCATCATTTTACATAGTGTACCTCCGTTTAGTAAGTGAAAGGTTTATGGAGACCTACAAATGCAATGTGAGTTTCTAATGAGTACTTTCTCTTCTTTTCAATAAGTTGTTGGACAATAAACAAAGTATTTGTGCAGAAGTGCCCAACCTAAATATAACATTGTTCTTCTATCGAAACTGAACCTGCAGTGCAATATAGGCTTCGAAATTGAACCTGCAGTGCACTATAGTCTCTCCAAAATAAGCCTGGAATGCAGTCCATATTCTGAATACAACAAATATTTCGAAAAAATTGTTCTGACTCCTAGTTAAACAACAGACACAGTAGTACTTTCCAATAATGCGTGCTAGATATCGACTTCCTAACAACAGAACTTAAACAATGTGAAATAACTGTTTCAAGCGATGTGTAATACATTTAGATAAATCTGTCAGTATGCTGTATGCGTCAAATATTTATTGATATTTTTACTCAGTGTACTCTGATTCTGGTTCAAATGGCTCTGAGCGCTATGGGACTCAACTTTTGAGGTCATCAGTCCCATAGAACTTATAACTACTTAAACCTCACTAACCTAACGACATCACACACATCCATGCCCGAGGCAGGATTCGAACCTGCAACCGTAACGGTCACGCGGTTCCAGACTGTAGCGCCTAGAACCGCACGGCCACCCCGTCCGGCTCTGATCTGGATGTCTGTTACATATCCATATGTCGAACAAAAGTGTTGACTGAAGTCACCTGCAAATGGACTTGTACTCATTTGAGATAAAAAGAAATAAATGTTATCGTGTATGAACAGTAGTGTCTGTAGCTTTATAAATTTGAATTAACTATGAAAAAAGGAAGGATTGTGTTCAATATGAGACACTATTGAAGTTAATAGCAGTCTTGACAAACAATGTTATAAAATTTCGTCCACTTCTTACAGTTGACGACGGACGAAACTAGCTACGGAGACATAATCAAGTACTGGTTCTTGGTTCGATGCTAAATAAATGTTCATTGACCACAGGCTGCCCTCTCCGTTTTCCACGGATCTACAGAATGCTAATCCGAATTTGAATACAAGTGACACCAAAATGTGAGGGCAGAACAAGTTAAATTGCGATGCCACGTGAAGAAACCTGGCACAGACTGCTTTCAGGTTTCCCTCAGCTGCCCTACTGCGAGTTTCAGAGACCCAGGTAGAATGTTTAAACAAGTAATATATGCCGCCTAGGCTCTGATAGCCGCACTGATTTACGCCGGTACGGTAATGAATTGAACTGCCTCATTGTAACGCAGAGAGGACTGGTGTATCTTTCCCTCCGTCCGCTCAAGAAGGAACGCGCCATCTAAGGCACCGGATTAACGGCCACTGTGTTGGTTAAGAATTCATTTAACTTCAGCGAGCGCGCCAGAGGCGAACTACTTACACAAATAACGGCACTCGTGTCTATTCATTAGGCACCGGACGCGCCGGCAATAGCTCTTTCGCGCCAGGTGAATACTATCAGCGCATTGACGAGGCGGCGCAATTATATGTATTTTAGTCGGCGCCACGGCGCAGTAAGCGGTGGATGGAGGGTCAGACGGACTCGACCTTAATGCACGACTTACGTGCCGCTCGGCTTCCACAGATGTCTCCAAATATAGAATGCCGCTCTTCTCCGCTGCCGCAGCTGGTGATGTTAATGCGATATGAAAACGTCGAGCCCAATCAACTTTATTTATTGTCGGCCGGCAGTCATAAACCTGCGATGCCGTGCCCTTTGTTTTGATTGCCGGTGGGCTGATCCCCGCGTTTTGACTTAACGCTATCTGAGAGAACGGGCGATGGCGGCAGAGCGGGGACCGGCCGCTGCCGGTGCCGCCGTCTCTTTTATAATGAGCAGCCAGCTCTCCTGACCGGAATAATTTAAGCCATAGTCTCGGATCCGGCGCGCTGCTCGAGCAGTCGTTTGGGACGACAAGACAGTATTTCGGCCCGCGATGTCCCCAGAAATTCGTCTAATTGGATGTCGTGGGTCCCGGACGGGACGGCGGTAGCATGCGGTCGCCGTGCTCGGGTATAATATAGATTTATGTGGCGGGCGGGCGCTCTGATTTGTGTGGGCCCTCCTGGCCGGTTCGTTTGTCGGGTCTGCTGGCGTCGAGGGGCGCTGCAGGCCACACAATCCAATCGCGGGCCTCATCGGAGCGTCAAGTCGCACGTCCTCGGCTCGAACGATAGAAACGTGCCACTCCAAAATGAGGTCACTGAAAGCCGATTGTATCGCTCGCATTCGCAGCGATTCACCACTGAGGCAAACACTTTGGCTGCTACAGGTATTTCCGTCGTCTTCTTGGAGACAGAGAACAAAGGAGTACAATGGAGACCTCTAACATTCCAACGTAAGATGTTTCAGTCTGCAGTGGAGTGGGTGAATGGGTGCTGATGTGACACTCTTTCTAGCAGTTCAAAACTGTATGGCGGACTGAGACTCGAACTGGGGACCTCTGCCTTTCGCGGGCAAGTGCTCTACCAGCAGAGCTACCCAAGCACGATTCTAAACAGAGTACGCGAAAGAACTTGTCCCCCTTCTAACAGCCGTGTACTGCAAGTCTATAGAGGAACGAAAGGATCCAAATAATTGGAAAAGAGCAAATGCAGTCCCAGTCTTCAAGAAGGGTCGTCGAGCAGATGCGCAAAACTATAAACCTATATGTCTGACATCGATCTGTTGTAGAATTTTAGAACATGTTTTTTGCTCGCGTATCATGTGATTTCTGGAAACCCAGAATCTACTCTGCACGAATCAACATAGACTCCGGAAACAGCGATCGTGTGAGACCCAACCTAGCTTTATTTGTTCATGAGACCTAGAAAATATTAGATGCAGGCTCCCAGGTAGATGCCATTTTCCTTGACTTCCGGAAGGCGTTAGATACAGTTCCGCACTGTCGCCTGATAAACAAAGTAAGAGCCTACGGAATATCAGACCAGCTATGTGGCTGGATTGAAGAGCTTTTAGCAAACACAACACAGCATGTTGTTCTCAATGGAGAGACGTCTACAGACGTTATGGTAACCTCTGGCGTGGCACAGGGGAGTGTTATGGGACCATTGCTTTTCACAATATATATAAATGACCTAGTAGACAGTGTCGGAAGTTCCATGCGGCTTTTCGCGGATGATACTGTAGTATACAGAGAAGTGGCAGCATTGGAAAATTGCAGTGAAATGCAGGAAGATCTGCAGCGGAAAGGCACTTGGTGGAGGGAGTGCCAACTGACCCTTAACAGAGACAAATGTA
The DNA here is from genome assembly GCF_023897955.1 of Schistocerca gregaria. Classification (NCBI taxonomy): domain Eukaryota; kingdom Metazoa; phylum Arthropoda; class Insecta; order Orthoptera; family Acrididae; genus Schistocerca; species Schistocerca gregaria. The sequence continues at coordinate 218,272,451 of NC_064924.1, forward strand.
ACGTATTGCGAATACATAGAAAGAAGGATCCTTTATTCTAAGAATATATGACAGCGGAACAAACACTGGTAGCAGTTACTTCTGAAAAATATCTGGGAGTATGCGTTTTAGTTTTAAGTGGTTTTCATGCAAATTTTAGCTTGTTTTAGGACATATTGTCCACTTTGGGACTGGCCAGTTACAAGCTTATCCATCACACTGATCTGGGCTTCCCATTTCCTTTAAATAACTGTGGTGAGATTGTAATTTTGATATTCTAAAGATTTGGGTAGTACCACGGTTCAAGAGCACAAATAGATTGCAATGAAAACAAGGTCAAATCACAGCCACACTGGAATATATAATAAGCACGCCTCCAAATTCTTAAGGTGCAATACTCTAACATTACCCGTCTCCCAGTACATTAGAAGGAAACTTGGAGATCACTTCCAGTTGCCTTCAGGCACTTTCAACATTAAATAAACATATCAAATGATTAAACCACTAACTCTACGGATGGCAAGCACGTACACAACCGCAGCCAGTCCCAAAGCGGACAATATGTCCTAAAACAAGTTAAAATTTGCATGAAAACCACTTAAAACACTCACTCCACTGATGGTCAAAAACGGAATGAGGAACATCAGCCTCCTTAAAATAGCCACTGTGGAACCAAGTTCAGAATCATCTCCGGGAGCTAGCCATGCCACAATAAGTGTCAACAATCTTCTTAGTTAAACACATAATAAAAGTCATTCATAACTTGGAGCTAGCAAATTACGAGCAGGGAAGCTGTTCAGCGTGGGACGACGAACCCACCACAATGTTGCAAGTCAAGGCACCCAATGATCGGCACCGTACATCCGGCGCGCGCCAAAAGTCAAGGGCGGCGAGCACTGCGAGGTTAGGGACGCGGGCTTATTTTCAACACAAGTTGGCTCGTTGAACGCCGACCGGAGACTCACTCGTCACACGTTCACCCGGAAAACCCGCCGGTGGAGCAGTCAAAGATAGCAGGACAGCCGAATATCGATATCAGTGATGCAAGTCGAACACCCTAGCGCCAGCCGCCACGGCTCAATATCATTAATATTGCGGCCGATAAGATACCAGCGTCTTCGCACTCTTTAAGAAATACAGGTTTAGCCTAGCAGGACATCTTTTTCGTCGCTTGTATGGAACACGACATGCGGGAAATGTTACAACGCAGACGCCTAAACAAGCGCAGAGAATAAAAATGCGACTGGCATGTGGATAACACTGTTACTGAACTTCAGCAAAATAACAGAAGCGACTGACTCAACCCTGGTTACTTGTTTCTCTTTTACAGCATGTGTTTCCCAACTGTTGCATGTAATTTAGACCAAGGATTTAGTTAGTACATGCTGAGAGAACATTACGAAAGAAGACAAATAGCGTTTCAAAATATTATGGCAGAAAACGGAGAAACAAGGAAGTAAATAAGATTATTACTGTCGAACAAGCAGACAACAGACTCAGTTACACTGTTTAGTGTATCTCAGTGCATTTCGAAAACTATAAATGTGTTAATGCGGCTTTTAACTATTTAGTGGATCTTTCTCAAAATTTCACATAATGATGCTTCTTGGAACAGTGGCGTTGTATTCTGATGAGATTGTTTCGATATTCCAGGCGAAAATTTTCAATAAAGTGAGGGCACGGTAGAGGTAAATGATCCTGGTAATTATATAATACTGTGGATTGTACAAAAAACTTATATAAAATTAACAGTGACTAACACCTAGCATTAAAAATATATTGATCTCTTTCGTTCCTAATTTAGCAATTGCAGGAATTTTGTATATATAATTATTTCAACAACAGCGATTGAGACAGATTATCATCATCAACATCATTATCGTCATCGTTAACCATTTGACGATTGTTCTTGTTGTTGTTGCCTTCAGTCCTGAGACTGGTTTGATGCAGCTCTCCATGCAACTCTATCCTGTGCAAGCTTCTTCATCTCCCAGTACCTACTGCAACCTATATCCTTCTGAATCGGCTTAGTGTATTCATCTCTTGGTCTCCCTCTACGATTTTTACCCTCCACGCTGCCCTCCAATGCTACATTTGTGATCCCTTGATGCCTCAAAACATGTCCTACCAACTGATCCCTTCTTCTAGTCAAGTTGTGCCACAAACGTCTCTTCTCCCCAATCCTATTCAATACCTCCTCATTAGTTACGTGATATATCGACCTTATCTTCAGCATTCTTCTGTAGCACCACATTTCGAAAGCTTCTATTCTCTTCTTGTCCGAAATAGTTATCGTCCATATTTCACTTCCATACATGGCTACACTCCAAACAAATACTTTCAGAAACGACTTCCTGATAACATAAATCTATATTCGATGTTAACAAATTTCTCTTCTTCAGAAACGATATCCTTGCCATTGCCAGTCTACATTTTATATCCTCTCTACTTCGACCATCATCAGTTATTTTACTTCCTAAATAGCAAAACTCCTTTACTACTTTAAGTGTCTCATTTCCTAATCTAATTCCCTCAGCATCACCCGATTTAATTTGACTACATTCCATTATCCTCGTTTTCCTTTTGTTTATGTTCATCTTATATCCTCCTTTCAAGACACTGTCCATTCCGTTCAACTGCTCTTCCAAGTCCTTTGCCGTCTCTGACAGAATTACAATGTCATCGGCGAACCTCAAAGTTTTTACTTCTTCTCCATGAATTTTAATACCCACTCCTCGACGCGCAAGTCGCCGAAGTGGCGTCAAATCGAAAGACTTGCACCTGGCGAACGGTCTACCTGACGGGAGGCCTTCGTCACACGACATTATTAATACCCACTCCGAATTTTTCTTTTGTTTTCTTTACTGCTTGCTCAATATACAGATTGGATAACATCGGGGAGAGGCTACAACCCTGTCTCACTCCCTTCCCAACCACTGCTTCCCTTTCATGCCCCTCGACTCTTATGACTGCCATCTGGTTTCTGTACAAATTTTAAATAGCCTTTCGCTCCCTGTATTTTACCCCTGCCACCTTCACAATTTGAAAGAGAGTATTCCAGTCAACATTGTCAAAAGCTTTCTCTAAGTCTACAAATGCTAGAAACGTAGGTTTGCCTTTTCTTAATCTTTCTTCTAAAATAAGTCGTAAGATCAGTATTGCCTCACGTGTTCCAACATTTCTACGGAATCCAAACTGATCCTCCCCGAGGTCCGCATCTACCAGTTTTTCCATTCGTCTGTAAAGAATTCGCGTTAATATTTTGCAGCTGTGACTTATTAAACTGATAGTTCGGTAATTTTCACATCTGTCAGCACATTCTTTCTTTGGGATTGGAATTATTATATTCTTCTTGAAGTCTGAGGGTATTTCGCCTGTCTCGTACATCTTGCTCACCAGCTGGTAGAGTTTTGTTATGACTGGCTCTCCCAAGGCCGTCAGTAGTTCTAATGGAATGTTGTCTACTCCGGGGGCCTTGTTTCGACTCAGGAATTTCAGTGCTCTGTCAAACTCTTCACGCAGTATCTTATCTCCCATTTCGTCTTCACCTACATCCTCTTCGATTTCCATAATATTGTCCTCAAGTACATTGTCCTTGTATAAACCTTCTATATACTGCTTCCATCTTTCTGCCTTCCCTTCTTTGCTTAGAACTGGGTTGCCATCTGAGCTCTTGATATTCATACACGTGGTTCTCTTCTCTCCAAAGGCCTCTTTAATTTTCCTGTAGGCAGTATCTATCTTACCCCTAGTGAGATAAGCTTCTACATCCTTACATTTGCCCTCGAGCCATCCCTGCTTAGCCATTTTGCACTTCCTGTCGATCTCATTTTTGAGACGTTTGTATTCCTTTTTGCCAGCTTCATTTACTGCATTTTTATATTTTCTCCTTTCATCAATTAAATTCAATATTTCTCCTGTTACCAGCAGCCCTCGTCTTTTTACCTAATTTATCCTCTGCTGCCTTCACTACTTCATCCCTCAGAGCTACCCATTCTTCTTCTACTGTGTTTCTTTCCATCATTCCTGTCAATTGTTCCCTTATGCTCTCCTTGAAACTCTGTACAACCACTGGTTCTTTCAGCTTATCCAGATCCCAAGTCATTAAATTCCCATCTTTTTGCAGTTTCTTCAGTTTTAATCTACAGGTCATAACCAATAGATTGTGGTCAGAGTCCACATCTGCCCCTGGAAATGTCTTACAATTTAAAACCTGGTTCCTAAATCTCTGTCTTACCATTATATAATCTATCTGGTACCTTTTAGTATCTCCCGGATTCTTTCCTGTATACAACCTTCTTTTATGATTCTTGAACCAAGTGTTAGCTATGATTAAGTTATGCTCTTGCAAAATTCTACCAGACGACTTCCTCTTTCATTTCTTAGCCCCAATCCATAATCACCTACTATGTTTCCTTCTCTCCCTTTTCCTACTGACGAATTCCAGTCACCCATGACTATAAATTTTCGTCTCCCTTCACTACCTGAATAATTTCTTTCATCTCATCATATATTTCTTCAATTTCTTCGTCATCTGCAGAGCTAGTTGGCATATAAACTTGTACTACTGTACTAGGCATGGGCTTTATGTCTATCTTGGCCACAATAATGCGTTCACTATGCTGTTTGTAGTAGCTTACCCGCATTCCTATTTTTTTAATTCATTATTAAACCTACTCCTGCATTACCCCTATTTGATTTTGTATTTATAACCCTGTATTCACCTGACCAAAAGTCTTGTTCCTCCTGCCACCGAACTTCACTAATTCCCACTATATCTAACTTTAACCTATCCATTTCCCTTTTTAAATTTTCTAACTTACCTGCCCGATTAAGGGATCTGACATTCCACGCTCCGATCCGTAGAACGCCAGTTTTCTTTCTCCTGATAACGACATCCTCCTGAGTCTTCCCCGCCCGGAGATCCGAATGGGGGACTATTTTACCTCCGGAATATTTTACCCAAGAGGACGCCATCATCATTTAATCATACAGTAAAGCTGCATGTCCTCGGTAAAAATTACGGCTGTAGTTTCCCCTTGCTTTCAGCCGTTCGCAGTACCAACACAGCAAGGCCGTTTTGGTTAATGTTGCAAGGCCAGATCAGTCAATCATCGAGACTGTTGCCCCTGCAACTACTGAAAAGGCTGCTGCCCCTCTTCAGGAACCACATGTTTGTCTGGCCTCTCAACAGATACCCCTCCGTTGTGGTTGCACCTAAGCTACGGCCATCTGTATCGCTGAGGCACGCAAGCCTCCCCACCAACGGCAAGGTCCATGGTTCATGGGGGGAGGCATTTGACGATATCTGCTGGATAAAGGCCTGATATAGACTTTCAAAAACGTCACAGTTATACGTACCCATATGATCTTCCATGTTTTCTAAGGTCATCCACCCAACTTTCGTGACATCGCCGCCTCGATCGCTCCTTCTGCAGCAAATTACTTTCTTGGTCCATCCACCATCCATTCATTTGGCTACATATCCCATCCATTTACACATTCTTTTCACTAGGTCATTATTATATCTTCCAACACAGTCGATTCTTTGATGCAACTCTTTATTTTCGTTGTGCCTGGAATGTCCTGAGCTGCTATCATGTCAAAAGTGGGATGAGAAACTGGAAACCTTCTGATAAATGGGACTGGAAAGGTTTTCAGAAATTACTGCAACCAGTCGCCTTTTATGTAGATGAATAAAATACATCTACATAAAAGGCGACTGGTTGCTGTAATTTCTGAAAACCTTTTCACACCACAGTCGCAGTGTTCCACATCCACAATGGATAAAAGTCTCAAATGGGACTGGACTCACACTAACCACGGTTCGAGGCCTGTTGTAGTAAGGCAAGATCCAGCACCTGAGTTAGTTCTTCAGTTGTTTCGTGCTCATGCAAGTCGAGAGGTGAAGTTTGAAGCACACTGTCAGACGTTTTGCGTACCCAGATGTGATAATAGTAAGTGTTAGTAAACATGCATTTTTAGTTAATACTCATCAAGCACATTAAGCCAAAATAAAACATAAACACGTGAACTGTAACACGTAACATAAACTATTTACCGAAAACAGTAAAGCTCAGAACCTTCACAAATGAACTGGACAGGCAAAACCTCATTATAACAAGACTCCAAAAAATGAGAAATAAAAAAGAAGATCGATTTGACTCTAAAGGTTATAGAAATGACAATAGAAAACCAGGACAAAGAGTTATACGAAACAATGCCCACAATTCGAAACACGATTTATAGTAAATTTGAAAATGATGGATTCAATAACTGATTTCAAAGTCATTTATTCACGAATCGCAACTTTAACTCTGAAAACCAGTCACAAGATCTATACCACCATAAACGCCCATACCACTACCAATGAGAAAAAGTTTCTACCAAGAACTTTGGTAGAAGTAAAAAAATCGGGGATCTGTTTGCCAGGCACTTAAAAGTGATTTTCAGAGTATCCATGTAGATGTAGTTGTAGCAATCAATAAAAACAACGTAAATACTTTAATAGTGGATTTTAATGCCCAACAGCGGAAGGAAGTAAGAGATATAGCTGGAATATGGGCTCGACATAAACAAACTCATAGAAACGGGTAAAGACTTGTTGAAATTTCCAGAACACAAGTACTCATCTCTAAATCTACATATTTTAAAGAAAACCAAGTAAACTTATGACATGAAAACATCGTGAATGGACAAGAGGAGACTGGCAGATGGACCATGTCTGTATAGACAAATTCTTTCGTAAAGAAATTCGAAATGTTAAAGTACTGAGAGGAAGAGACACAGGTTCGAATAATTGTTTGGTCAAAATCAAAACCAAATTCATTGCGTTAAGGAAAAAAGACAGAGAGCAATTGGAGATAAAAGAAAGCGCGACCAACATAAATTAGTCAAAAATGACAAATATCACAAAATCACATAAAAGACATTAGTAACGGATAATCTTAAGGAATTAATACTAATTTAAAAAAGTACGCTGAAGAATGGGCCCAGTAAATCAACGTAAACGGCATGTATGGTGGACAATGGAATGTGATGAAAATCATGATGAGAGAAATCAAACTTGGACAAAATTTCAGACTCAAAAAACAGAAGGAAGTGGAGTTGATCTCAAAAAAATCTGAAAAAAATTCTCTCATATTATAAGAAAAACAGAGCGGAAACATGAAATGGATTCGCTGAGTTCCATTAAAGAACGCTACTACAAAACCAATTCCAAAGATTGTTTCAAAGCCTTTGATAAACAGTTACGTAATTACAACCGTCCCACACTATTGATGAGAAATAAAGATGGAAGAATAGTTCACAATAACAAGAAAAATGCAGAAATCATGACAGAAGTAATCAAGAAGCTGTTGAACTGTGACGAATCTTAAAAGCTTTTAAAAATAGACACAAGCACACCTGTACAAACCAAACCAGAAAATACAAACCTATCTACAATACAAGAAATATTGCACTTTAAAAAATGAGAAGCTACAAAGAATGTGGTGAAAATCACGTGTTTGCTGAAATGTGTAAGTATACTGGTAAAACAACTCAGGTATCTTTCCATATTATGTTACAAGAAACTTAAGCAACAGAAAAATTCCCAGAAGAATGGATCACAGCTATAATTAACCCGCTTCATAAAAAAGGAGACAGAAGTGATCCAGACAACTATAGAGGAATCTCGCTCATTGACCTTATCCACAACACTTTTTTTAAAGATTTTACACAATAAGATCAAAGAACAACTGGATAACGAACTGGGGCAATACCAAGGACGTTTCAGACCTTGGAGAAGCTTTGCCGAACAAATAATTGTTCTGAAATTAATCATGGCCTATTGCCGCAAACGAAACAAGCCTCTCTCAATTACATTTACATATTCTAACGAAGCAAGTGAGTCAATCCATAGACCCTCACTGTTAAAAGTTTTGAGACATAACCGACCACGCCCCAATTTAATTAAATTGTTAGAACTTACCTTAACAGATACAAATTCGAAAGTTAAGTTCAAAGGCGAATTTTCTGAATCATTATAGGTAAAAACTGGTTTAAGTCAGGGAGCCGGCCTGTCACCGCTTCCTTTTAACTGTACAAGGACACTCCAAAGAACTGTAAGGTGGTAACACAAAAAAGTGACACATAGTAGAAATGTTTAGGATTTGCTGATGACATCGTTCCTCTCGCTAGCAACATTCAAGAAACCAAACAACAAATTCAGTCATTATAGGAAACAGCCGAGAGTATTCGCCTTAAAATATCTTTTGAAGAAACAGAAATAATGCTAACAGAACTGCCACTGGCAAATTAAATTAGAATTCGAGAACATGACATAAAATTGTTGAGAAGTTTAAATACTTGAGAGAAATAATAACACACAACCTGAGCGAGAAACCACCGTGGCAGCGAAGAATAAATACACTACTTAAAATACATCGTGCTATCAAGAACACATTTAACAGAAAATGCCTCTCAGTAGCTCCAAAACTGAAACACAACAAAATAATCATACAACCCTAAATAACATAAGGTAGCGAAACTATATTTAAAACAACCAACACTGTAGCAATAGATAGATTACCCAAAACAGAAAGAAAGATAGTCAGAACATTTATAAATAAAAAATACCGAGAACCAGTGAAAAGTACAATGAAAAAGAAACGGATCTCTTTCCTAGGACATTTGATGAGGACAACAGAAAAGAGAATTACCTCGAGAATAATTGAGAAGATGGACCGCAGAAATCAAGGAGGACATGATGAAATTACAGATTACATGGCGGATTTGAAAGTCAAGACAGACGCGTTCAAGATTCTTCAGGACAAACATATCACACTAACAATAAAAATTAACAAACAGGGAATGGAAAGGGTGGTTTTGAATGAGAAGAGAAGGACATGATCTGAAAGAATGAACAAGTATTGGGCCAACAAAAAACAGAAGAACCTAATTCGTAATACTGAGTAAAGTGGTCCAATGTTGGCTATAAAAGCATTTGCATTGCTAAGTTTCTTTTTCTATTTCGGTTTCCCTATTTCAGCTAATAATAATTCAGTTATTTAATACACTGAAAGGGTTAAGAGGTGATAAAAGTCATGGGACAGCGATATGCACTTATACAGACGGCGGTCGTATTGCGGACACAGGGTATAATAGTGCATTAGCGGAGCTGTCATTTATTCTCAGGTGATTCATGTAGAAAGGTATCCGAATTGATTATGGTCCCACGACGGGAATTAACAGCCTTTGAGCGCGGATTAGCAGTTGGCAGCATGGGATATTCCGTTTCGGAAATCGTTAGGAAATTCAATACTCCGAGATCAACAGTGCAAAAATGCACCTCGAATACAAAATTTCAGGTATTGCCTTTCAACACAGACAACGCAGTGGTCGACAATCTTCGCTTCACGACCAAGAGCAGCAGCATTTGAATGGAGTTGTCAGTGGTAGCAGGCAACCAAAACTGCTTGAAATACCGCAGAAATCAATGTGGGGCGTACGACGAACGTATCCTTCAGGAGAGTGCGGCGAAATATGGCGTTAATTGGCTACGGCAGCAGCCGACCGACGCGAGTGCCTTTGCTAACAGCACGTCATCCATCGCCTGCAGCACCTCTCCTCAGCTTGTCATCATATGGGTTGGACCCTAAACGACTGGAAAGTAATGCCCTTGTCAGATGAGTTCCGATTTCAGTTGCTAAGAGCTGATGGCAGAGTTTGGATATGGCGCAGACACCACGACACCATCGACCCAAGTTGCCAACAAGAGACTGAGCAAGTTGACGATGGCTCCATTATGGTATGGACTGTGTTTACGTGGAATTGACTGGGTCTTCTGGCCCAACTGAACCGATCATTGACAAAAAAATAGTTATGTTCGGCCACTTGGAGACCATTTGCAGCCATTAATGCGCTTTATGTTCCCAAACAACAATGTCACATTCACTGGACCACATTTGTTTGCTAATGGTTTGAAGATCATTCTAGACAATTCTAGCGAATGATTGGGCTACTCATGTTAATCGTCACGAATCCCATCGAATATTTATGGGACACAATCGAGAAGTCAGTTTGTGAACAAAATATTGCAACGGCAACACTTTCGAATTTATGGACGACTATAGAGGCAGAATGGCTGAAAATTTGTGCATGGGACGTCCAAAGACTTGTTGAGTCCATGCCACGGAGAGTCGCTGCGCTATGGCGGGCAAAAGGAGGTCCGACAAGATATTAGGGTGTATGCCACGACTTTTGACACGTCAGCCTATATTCAATATAATGAGTAAATGAAGCAGTCTCATAAAAAAGCGCGGAGCTTCAGTTCGACTAGTGATGTACGAATCACAATAGATGGACACCTACGAGTCACCCGACTGCACACGGAGAAACTGATTACCGCTAAATGAGATGTAAACTCCAATCTATAGCTAACATATAATATATTTCTGCTATATAAACAGAATAAGAGAGCTCAAAACTGGTTATGTCCGAAAGAACATATTCCACACATATAGATGAGTATTTGCTGTGACGGCTAATGTAATCAGAGCAGTCTTCGCCTGACCTAGTGTGGAACTTCACGTGATGGGGGGAACTAACAGAGAAAAATGGACTAGGGGGCGTTACTTTAATGGTGTACGACCAACGGGGATACAGATTAAGGGGGGAGGCGGGCGTGGGTAGTCCGCGCAGTTGTATGTAACCACTGTACCAAGGTGGTGTAGACGGTTAACGCAATTGCCTAAAAAGCAGAGGACCCAGGTTTGAATCCCGACCTTGGTACAAATTTTCATTTGGCGCCAGTGAATTCTTCCATTGTCCAAATGCGTAGAGATCAGAATTTCTCCTTTCTGAACTTTTTCTACGTCCGGCCATGGGATCAGAACCAGAAATGGCGCTGAAATTAGAATTATATTAATGCCTCCAGCTGCTGACGGACGTTGATGTATATCAACGGAACAGGTGAAAATGTGTGCCCCGACTGGGACTCGAACCCTGGATCTCATGCTTACATGACAGATGCTCTATCCATTTGAGCCACCAAGGGCACAGAGGTGAGCGCCACTGCAGGGACTACCTCGCGCACACCTCCCGCGAGACCCATTCATTTTCGCGCCTTTTATGTTCACACACTACATTCGTAGTGTCCCACCCCAACACACTCATTACTCGTGGAACACATTCTTACTAAGTCCCGTAGGTGTTCGGGGAATATGTACGAAAGAACAGACACCATATCCATAAAAGTATGTAGAAATGGTGCTTGTTCCTTCAAACGTGTTTGAAAGACGACACCGTTCAGACAGTCATAAATTTTGTTGGTGAAACTCGGTTTTTCAATCTTTCCAACCATACGCAAGGCGTACCTAGTACCCGAAAGGACTACAGATCCCAAGAAGACACGAGATAAGGCCAGGGAGGAAAAGAGGAGTGTTGATCTTGTAGGGGGCCTTTAGAGTCACGTGGAATTGAATTCCCAACGAGATGACCCTGAACTGAGTAGGGTCGTTGGATGCTAAGAAGAGTGAGCTGGGCGAGGTGCCTTGGAGGAAGGTAAGGGAGGTGACCGCCTAACGGTACCTGCGGCTGGGATGTCTGAATGGAGCGGCGCGTCCCGCCATATCGCACCGGCTGCCGGGCCGGTATGCAGGGCGCGTGCAGCAGAGCTAGATGATGGCTGGCGCGTTTCTTGTGCCGCCGACCGCACGGGAGGGGCAGGGACGCGAAAAAACCGCACCGGGGGGTAGCGGCCGGGGGCGGCGGCGGCGGCGGCGGCGGCGGCGGCGGCGGCGGCGGCACCCCATATCGGGAGGCGAGCTGCGCGCACGCCCGCTCCATACCGATACGGCCGCGGCGCGCGCAGGCTGCCTCATTTGGAATTAATCGGCTCGTAACTAATTGAACATTATTGGACAGAAATGGCGGCCGGGGCGAGCCAGACGGGACCGCTCGACTGGCTCGTACAGAGGCGCACAGGGCGGCGGCGCGGCGCTGATTAGCGTTTTGAAACGGTGCCTGTCCTACCTGCCGCGACACGCCCACTGCCTGCCCTACACCCTCGTCTGCGACGCAATTTCAGGCCGAAGTGCGCCCAGGCTTCTATTTTACCCTTCATCAACCTCTCCCATTCGCTTTCGTGTGCCTTTTTAGATCGTCGATCGCCTGTCAGGCCCAGTGATATGTCATGAAATGGTGACATCGTCACTACGATGTAACAGTCGAGATACTAATTAAATATTCCAATAATACGGGTCACTAATGCAGAAAATGGGTTTTCCCAGAGACCTGATAACAGTGAGGTAGAGGGCCCAAATTTCACAACCTCAGTTCGTCAGTATTTGTATAATTCCTGAAAGGTTATGGAAAAGTCCACAAATTGTTATATGTATACAAGGTGGCCAATTGATAGTGACCGGGTCAAATATCTCACGAAATAAGCGTCAAACGAAAAAACAACAAAGAACGAAACTTGTCTAGCTTGAAGGGGGAAACCAAATAGCGCTATGGATGGCCCGCTAGATGGCGCTGCCATATGTCAAACGGATATCAACTGTGATTTTTTAAAAATAAGAAACCCCATTTTTATTACATATTCGTGTAGTACCTAAAGAAATATGAATGTTTTAGTTGGACCACTTTTTTCGCTCTGTAATAAATGGCGCTGAAATAGTCACAAACATATGGCTGACAATTTTACACGAACAGTTGGTAACAGGTAGGTTTTTTAAATTAAAATACAGATCGTAGGTATGTTTGAACATTTTATTTCGGCTGTTCCAATGTGATACATGTACCTTTGTGAACTTATCATTTCTGAGAACGCATGCTGTTACATCGTGATCTGATCATAAGTGTTCACTCAAGGACTCACAGGCTGCTAATTTGACAACTGAATTAACTCACCTCAGCATATAAGACTTAATTCCCTTGTACGTAGAGGCTACACGAAAATCAGGAAATCAGGCACAAGTACATAACAGCGATCTCAGAAAGGTACCAGTTAGTTGAATGTAGTCAATTATAGTCATTGGAAAACGAATGGGCAAGGTACAGGGACACAGTACTAGAAGTGGCTAAAGAATGTCTTGGAACAGTAGTGTGTAAAAGTAGGATGAAGCAAACAGCTTGGTGGAATGACACAGTCAAGGCAGCCTGTAAAAGGAAAAAGAAGGCGTATCAAAAATGGCTACACACTAGAACTCAGGTAGACAGAGAAAGTTATGCTGAAGAAAGAAACAAAGCCAAACAGAAAATTGCAGCATCCAAGAAGAAATCTTGGGAAGACTTTGGACACAGGTTGGAGACGATGGGTCAAGCTGCTGGAAAACCATTCTGGAGTGTAATTAGCAGTCTTCGAAAGGGAGGTAAGAAGGAAATGACAAGTATTTTGGACAGGTCAGGAAAACTGCTGGTGAATCCTGTGGATGCCTTGGGCAGATGGAGGGAATATTTTGAAGAGTTACTCAATGTAGGTGAAAATACGATCAGCAATGTTTCAGATTTCGAGGTAGAATGCGATAGGAATGATGAGGGAAATAGGATCACATTTGAGGAAGTGGAAAAAATGGTCAATAGATTGCAGTGCAATAAAGCAGCTGGAGTGGATGAAATTAAGTTGGAACTCATCAAATACAGTGGAATGTCAGGTCTTAAATGGCTACACAGGATAACTGAAATGGCCTGGGAGTCGGGGCGGGTTTCATCAGACTGGACAAAAGCAGTAATCACACCAATCTTTAAACATGGAAACAGAAAAGATTGTAACAACTACAGGGGTATCTCGTTAATCAGCGTTGTGGGTAAAATCTTCTCAGGTATTGTTGAAAGGAAGGTGCGAGTATTAGTTGAGGACCAATTGGATGAAAATCAGTGTGGGTTTAGGCCTCTTAGAGGTTGTCAGGACCAGATCTTTAGCTTGCGGCAAATAATGGAGAAGTGTTGTGAGTGGAACAGGGAATTGTATTTATGTTTTATAGATCTAGAAAAGGCATATGACCTGATTCCTAGGAGGAAGTTATTGTCTGTTCTACGAGATTATGGAATAGGAGGCAAACTTTTGCAAGCAATTAAAGGTCTTTACATGGTTAGTCAAGCAGCAGTTAGAGTTGACGGTAAATTGAGTTCATGGTTCAGAGTAGTTTCAGGGGTAAGACACGGCTGCAACCTGTCTCCACTGTTGTTAATATTATTTATGGATCGTATGTTGAAAACAATAGACTGGTTGGGTGAGATCAAGATATGTGAACACAAAATAAGCAGTCTTGCATATGCGGATGAGTTAGTTGTGATGGCAGATTCGATTGAAAGTTTGCAAAGTAATATTTCAGAGCTAGTTCAGCAATGTAAGGACTATGGTATGAAGATTAGCATTTCCAAAACTAAAGTAATGTCAGTGGAAAAGAAATATAAACGGATTGAGTGCCAAATAGGAGGAACAAAGTTAGAACACGTGGACGATTTCAAGTACTTAGAATGCATATTCTCACGGGATGGCAACATAGTGAAAGAACTGGAAGCCAGGTGTAGCAAAGCTAATGCAGTGAGCGCTCAGCTACGATCTACTCTCTTCTGCAAGAAGGAAGTCAGTACCAAGACTAAGTTATTTGTGCACCGTTCAATCTTTCGACCAACTTTGTTGTATGGGAGTGAAAGCTGGGTGGATTCAGGTTACCTTATCAACAAGGTTGAGGTTACGGATGTGAAAGTAGCTAGGATGATTGCAGGTACTAATAGATGGGAACATTGGCAGGAGGGTGTCCACAATGAGGAAATCAAAGAAAAACTGGGAATGAACTCTATAGATGTAGCAGTCAGGGCGAACAGGCTTAGATGGTGGGGTCATGTTACTCGCATGGGAGAAGCAAGGTTACCCAAGAGACTCATGGGTTCAGCAGTAGAGGGTAGGAGGAGTCGGGGCAGACCAAGGAGAAGGTACCTGGATTCGGTTAAGAATGATTTTGAAGTAATAGGTTTAACATCAGAAGAGGCTCCAATGTAAGCACTGAATAGGGGATCATGGAGGCATTTTATAAGGGGGCTATGCTCCAGACTGAACGCTGAAAGGCATAATCAGTCTTAAATGATGATAATGATGATGATGCAGAGTAATGAAATTTCGGTAATGCATTTGTCTGGGGAACATATGTAAGCAATTCGCACTGTAAGATCACAGGTCAATGTAAGCGCGAGATAGAGCATTTCAAATGTGAAATGCTGGTACATCAATAATTGGTGTAACCACCAGAATGTTGAGTGCATGCATGCAAACGTAAATGCATCGTATTGTACAGGTGCCGGATGTCAGTTGCGGGATGCAATTCCATGACTTCTTACTTTCTAAAATAGACTACGTCTTTCCTAACGTTTCAGACTATCTTCATATCATATTTCATCAAAATTGGTTCAGCGGTTTATTCTTGAAAACATACAAGACAGAGTTACTTTCGACTTTAATAACCTACCTGTGGAAGTATGAATTAAACACGCCCATCATTGTATCAGCATTGTATTAATTACGTGGAATCGTATTACACTGCTGGCCATTATAATTGCTACACCATGAAGATGACGTGCTACAGACGCGAAATTCAACCGACAGGAAGAAGATGCTGTGATATGCAAATGATTAGCTCTTCAGAGCATTCAGATAAAGTTGGTGCTGGTAGCGACACCTACAACGTGCTGACAGAGGAAAATTTCCAACCGATTTCTCATACACAAACAGCAGTTGGCCGGCGTTGCCAGGTGAAACGTTGTTGCGATGCCTCGAGTAAGGAGGAGAAATGCGTACCATCACGTTTCCGACTTTGATAAAGGTGGGATCGTAGACTATCGCGATTGCGATTTATCGTATCGCGACATTGGTGCTCGCGTTGGTCGAGATCCAATGACTGTTGGCAGAATATGGAATCAGTGGGTTCAAGAGGGTAATACGGAACGCCGTACTGGATCCCAACGGCATCGTCTCATTAGCAAATGGTTCAAATGGATCTGAGCACTATGGGACTCAACATCTTAGGTCATAAGTCCCCTAGAACGTAGAACTACTTAAACCTAACTAACCTAAGGACATCACACACACCCATGCCCGAGGCAGGATTCGAACCTGCGACCGTGGCAGTCCCGCGGTTCCGGACTGCACCGCCAGAACCGCACGGCCACCGCGGCCGGCGTATCACTAGCAGTCGATACGACAGGCATCTTATCCGCGTTGCTGTAATGGATCTTGCAACCACGCATCGATCCCAGAGTCAACAGACGGGGACGTTTGCAATACAACAACCACCTGCACGAACAGTTCGACGACGTTTCCAGCAGCATGGACTCGGAGACCATAACTGCGGTTACATCACAGACAGGAGCGCCTGCGATGGTGTACTCAACGACGAACCTGGGTGCACGAATGGCAAAACGTCGTTTTTTCGGATAAATCCAGGCTCTGTTTACAGCATCATGATGGTCGCATCCGTGTTTGGCGACATCGCGGTGAACGCACGTTGCAAGCGTGTATTCGTCATCGCCGTACTGGCGTATCACCCGTCGTGATGGTATGGGGTGCCATTGGTTACACGTCTCCGTCACCTCTTGTTCGCATTGACGGCACTTTGAACAGTGGTCGTTCGATTTAAGATGTTTTACGACCCGTGGCTCTACCCTTCATTCGATCCCTGCGAAACCCTACATTTCAGCAGGATAATGCACCTCTGCATGGTGCAGGTCCGTTACGGGCCATTCCGGATGCAGAAAATGTTCGACTGCTGCCCTGTCCAGCACATTCTCCAGATCCCTCACCAATTGAAAACGTCTGGTAAATGGTGGTCGAGCAACTGGTTCGTCACAATACGCCAGTCACTACTCTCGATGAATTGTGTTATAGCGTTGCAGCTGCATCTGCAGCTGTACCTGTACCCGCCATCCAAGCTCTGTTTGACTCAATTCCCAGGCGTATCAAGGCCGCTATTACGGCCAGAGGTGGTTGTTCTGGGTACTGATTTCTCAGGATGTATGCACTCAAACTACGTGGAAATGTAATCACATGTCAGTTCTAGTGTAATATATTTGTCCAATGAATACCCTTTTATCATCTGAATTTGTTCTTGGTGTTGCAATTTTAATGACCAGTAGTGTATGTAGAACATATCAGGCAATTCGAGCATTTTCACAAAGATGGTAAAGTTCAAAAGTCAAAGAGTTAACAGTATTGACAATGAATAAATACACCCTCAGCGTTCAAAAAGAATATAAATTCCAATTCCAGAGGAAGAAAGTGCAGACAGGTGTGAATATTACCGAAATACGTACACAATAAGTCATGACTGTAAATTCTATCAGGAATTCATTACAAAAGGTAGGAAAACTGGAGAAGCAGACGTCGTGGAGGATCAGTTTGAATTCCTTTTATATCATTTGTAGACATGAATAAAGCCTTTGTCAGCGTTGAGTGAAGTACGCTCGAAGGTAACAGGGGTAAAATACTGGGAGCGAAATGCTATTTTGAAATTGCACAGTAACCAGACAGCAGTTATAAGAGTCGAGGGGCATGAAACATTAAGCAGTGGTTGAGATGGATGTGAGAGAGGGTTGTAGCCTATCCGAATACTATTTAAGCGGTACACTGAACAAGCCATGAAGAAAACCAAATAGAAATCTGGAGTAGGAATTCAGGGAGAAGAAATAAAACCTTGAGGTTTGTTGATGACATTGCAACTCTTTCTTGAAAGCAGGAAACAAGATAAACATCAACAAAATCAAAAAAGAATAATGGTATATAGTCGATTTAAATCAGGACACGCTGAGAGAATTAGATTAGGAAATGATACACTTACAGGAGTAGATGAGTTCTACTATTTGGCCAGTAAAATAACTGATGATGGCCGAAGTAGAGAGGATTTAAAAGTACACTGGCAATGGCTGGAAAAGCGTTTATGGAGAAGAGAATTTGGTTAACATAGAAGTCTTTTTCTGAAAGTATTTGTATGGAGTGTACAAGCCGTCAAAAACAAGCTCAATGAGTCCCTCCAGTCGGAATTACATTCACTTCAGTGTCAATACGAACATGTCATCGTAATAGGTGACTTGAACATAGATGTGCTAAAAGACACTCCCTCCGCAATAAACCTAAGAAGGCTGTTTAGTTGCAATAGCATGAACATTCTGCCATTACAACCTACACACCATTCGGCGCACAGTCATACTATTATAGACGTAATCGCAACGAAACAGACTGACAAAGTAAGAGATGTTGGTCAAACATCGGCCCCTGGCCTCTCAGCACATGATGTAATATTCCTGGCCTACTCTGTGCAGCCCCCAAGGATCAAATCGCGTTACATAACTTGTAGGAACATGAAACGTATTGACCTTGACGATCTAACAGGCGATTGCTCAGAAATCTCATGGCATCAGATAACCAGAGAACCTACAATCGACGACAAAATTAATGAACTAGGTGATAAACTCACTGCCCTCTATGACAGACATGCGCCTGTACGCACAATCCGTGTAAGAAAATCTGCTCCATGGCTGACAGCTGAATTACGTCAAATGATGACTAATAGGGATACTGCCCACAGGCGTTTCAAGGCAGATCCGAAACCCAAGCGTTTCGAAGAATGTAGAAGGCTACGGAACATAGTAAAACAATGCATTCGCAATGCTAAAATCAGGCACGCTCGCTCCCTTGTATGCAGCGATATGACGCCCACGACTCTATGGAAGAATCTCCGTAGCTTGGGTGTCGGAAAGGCAAAATCGGAAACTGCTTTTCATGTGTCAGCTAACGAATTAAATGAATTCTTCTCTGCATCTCTGAATACTTGCACGGCTGATAATTACCGTCCACAAGAATCTCCAAACAGGATAACTAACAACGATACCTTCCATCTAAAACATGTAACAACAAATACGACAAGAAAGGCAATAATGAGAATCTCTTCAGATGCAATAGGCAACTACAGTATCGGTATAACCATGATTAAGAATGTTGCCGGTATCTTAGTACCTGTCTTAACTGACATTTTTAATTTTTCCCTCATGAACGGAATATACCCCACTGCATGGAAAAGAAGCATAATTCGACTCATCCCTAAGATCAAAAACCCGCAACTGCCTAGTGATTACCAACCAATTAGAATACTGCCTGTTGTTTCCAAAGCACTTGACTATATTTTTCATGACCAAATCACTGAACACTTGCATGAATTCAGCCTGTACGACAAATTTCAATCCGGTTTCCGTAAACATCATAACACAAATACTGCTGCAATTAAAGTAACTGAGAACCTGAAATATGCCATCGACAATCGAAAGGCAACAATATTGACGCTACTGGACTTCAGCAAAGCTTTTGACACTGTTAAATTTGACATATTGCTCAGAAAAATGCAACAGCTTAATTTCTCAGGTAGTGCAATGAGATGGATTGAAAGCTACTTAAAAGACAGACAGCAATGTGTTGTCTGTGTAAATGAAAAATCTTCCTGGAAACATGTTTCCTCGGGAGTGCCACAAGGATCAGTCTTAGGACCACTTTTGTTTTCTTTATATGTTAACGATATTTCGTCTGTTCTGTCCTCCTGTAAATATCATTTCTATTCCGCCGACCTCCAGCTCTTCCTAAGCGTCAGACCTGAAGATATAAACGCTGCAATCGCTCAGATGAATGATGATCTGTCATTAGTAGTGACCTGGGCGAAAAACCTGGGGCTTCAACTAAATGCAAAAAAGACGCAAGCAATCTTAATAGCCTCAGAAATTAATAAGTTCAGATTTCCGCGAACGGCTACCTCCTATTCTGCTCGACGGTACTCCAATACCATATCAGAAAACAGTTAAGAACTTGGGTGCAACTTTGGATGAGCATCTCAACTGGGCGGAGAATAGAGTCGCAGTGTGCCGAAAGACGTCTGCTTGTCTCTATGCTCTCAAAAAGTTTCGGGACATATCTCCACAGGACTTGAAACGCCAGCTCGTGCAAGCACTCTTTCTACCGAACCTCCACTATTGTGATGTAATTCAACAACTCATGAGTAGTGAAAACAAAAGACGGCTAGAACTAACCATGAATGCCTGTGTGCGTTACACCTGCAACATTCGCCGATATGATCATGTTAGTGCTTCATACTCCGAGCAAGGGTGGCTGCGGCCGGACAAATTGCGTGACTACCACACTCTATGTCTACTTCACCGACTCCTCCTCACGCAAGCACCCCAGTACCTTGCTTCAGAGATTAAAAACCTGTCATGCCATCATAATCAAAACACGAGGCCACTCTAATTTGGTATCCTAACTGTGGCCAATCACAAAACAAAAAGTTTTGCAAACTCCTTCTCAGTTGTCGCTGTCCGCCTCTGGAACAAACTTCCCCTTACCTTGCGCAAAATTCAATCTCCTGCTGCTTTTAAGAAGACGTTTAAGCATTTCCTACTACCATCCTTATAACCTTCTCCACAAAATTCATATACAAGGCCAATCCTCTCATCTGTCGAATAGCAAAGCTAGCGTCTCCTATCTTGCTCCTGAGATTTCTTCCTCTTCATCTATCTCTATTAGGCACGCAATCTTATTTTCCTTTATATTTCCTTAATTATGTTTCATCATGTCTCTCTATTCTTCTCCTCCCTTCACCATGAGTCTCCCTCATACTCCCTGATGCTAGCACTCTTATCTCAAATCTGTCTCTTCAATAATGTCTAATTATAACAGTACTTATGATCTACGAATATAAACTCTATGCGTATGTATTTTTCCAGGTGTGCCTTTCTATTTGTTTATTTCACTTTTTGTAGTAGATGTAGTTTAACATGCCCACTAAAACATCTAAATGTAAAATAAGTAGAATGCCTGGTTAGATGTAAGAGAGGGCCTGATGGCCCTAATCTTGTCAGGTTAAATAAATAAATAAGTAAATAAATAAATATAATCATGTCTTGATGATAACCGGTTTATAAATGAAGAGAATAGAAGGTTTTGAAACGTGGTGGTACAGAAGAATGCTGAAGATTGGCTGGGTAGATCACGTAACTAACGAGGAGCTACGGAGTAGAATTGGAGAGAAAAGAAATCTGTGGCACAGACTGACTAGAAGAAGAAATCGGGTGGAAGGACACATTCTGAGACGTCAAGGGATCACCAATTTCGTTTTGGAGGGAAATGAGAGGGGTAATAAGAGCAGAGAGAGACCAACAGATGAATACAGTAATCAGATAAAGAAGGATGTAGGTTGCAGTAGTTATTTAGAGATCATGAGGGTTGCAGAGTAGCACAGAGAGTGGCATCAAACCAGACATCGGTCTGAAGACCACAACAACAATAATAAAAACGAATATTTCCCCATAATCCGTATAGTATTCTTCAGATCAATAAATATCTTACACTACACACTTTCCAAAGTAGCCCATGTTCTTCCTTAAAATTCAAACTCCCTCCATACCACGCAGTGTGCGATTTGTGCTTTTACCAGTGGTGGGATGTCTTAGGAGGTTAGTATAATTATATACACTCCTGGAAATTGAAATAAGAACACCGTGAATTCATTGTCCCAGGAAGGGGAAACTTTATTGGCACATTCCTGGGGTCAGATACATCACATGATCACACTGACAGAACCACAGGCACATAGACACAGCCAACAGAGCATGCACAATGTCGGCACTAGTACAGTGTATATCCACCTTTCGCAGCAATGCAGGGTGCTATTCTCCCATGGAGACGATCGTAGAGATGCTAGATGTAGTCCTGTGGAACGGCTTGCCATGCCATTTCCACCTGGCGCCTCAGTTGGACCAGCGTTCGTGCTGGACGTGCAGACCGCGTGAGACGACGCTTCATCCAGTCCCATACATGATCAATGGAGGACAGATCCAGAGATCTTGCTGGCCAGGGTAGTTGACTTACACCTTCTAGAGCACGTTGGGTGGCACGGGATACATGCGGACGTGCATTGTCCTGTTGGAGCAGCAAGTTCCCTTGCCGGTCTAGGAATGGTAGAACGATGGGTTCGATGACGGTTTGGATGTACCATGCACTATTCAGTGTCCCCTCGACTATCACCAGAGGTGTACGGCCAGTGTAGGAGATCGCTCCCCACACCATAATGCCGGGTGTTGACCCTGTATGCCTCGGTCGTATGCAGTCCTGACTGTGGCGCTCACCTGCAGGACGCCAAACACGCATACGACCATCATTGGCACCAAGGCAGAAGCGACTCTCATCGCTGAAGACGACACGTCTCCATTCGTCCCTCCATTCACGCCTGTCGCGATACCACTGGAGGCGGGCTGTACGATGTTGGGGCGTGAGCGGAAGACTGCCTAACGGTGTGCGGGACCGTAGCCCAGCTTCATGGAGACGGTTCCGAATGGTCCTCGCCGATACCCCAGGAGCAACAGTGTCCCTAATTTGCTGGGAAGTGGCGGTGCGGTCCCCTACGGCACTGCGTAGGATCCTACGGTCTTGGCGTGCATCCGTGCGTCGCTGCGGTCCGGTTCCAGGTCGACGGGCACGTGCACCTTCCGCCGACCACTGGCGACAACATCGATGTACTGTGGAGACCTCACGCCCCACGTGTTGAGCAATTCGGCGGTACGCCCACCCGGCCTCCCGCATGCCCACTATACGCCCTCGCTCAAAGTCCGTCAACTGCACATACGGTTCATGTCCACGCTGTCGCGGCATGCTACCAGTGTTAAAGACTGCGATGGAGCTCCGTATGCCACGGCAAACTGGCTGACACTGATGGCGGCGGTGCACAAGTGCTGCGCAGCTAGCGCCGTTCGACGGCCAACACCGCGGTTCCTGGTATGTCCGCTGTGCCGTGCGTATGATCATTGCTTGTACAGCCCTCTCGCAGTGTCCGGAGCAAGTATGGTGGGTCTGACACACCGGTGTCAATGTGTTCTTTTTTCCATTTCCAGGTGTGTATGTTACTAGCTTGGACCGTGGCGTTACCCATGGTTAAACAGTTATTTATAAATAGATATTAATGCCGAAACTCGCTATTCATGCGTATGCACTATCGGAAAAGCCATCCCTTGTTATATCTTTAAAAGAACATTATAGGTAAAGCTTATTTAGAAAATCATCTACGAGGCACATTTTTGAAAGTTGTACTTATTCTGATGATAGAAAACTGAAACATGCTTTATTTTTCTACGTAACCTCCCTGGACTTCAATGCACATTTCCCGACGTTTTATGAGTTTTTTTTTATTTCATCAGAAAATACTTTTTTCGGTTGCAGCTGTAACCAATTTTGCACCGCAACAATGACGTCTTTATCAGTTTCACATCTTCTTCCCTGTAGTGCTTCCGTTAAGGGTCCAAACATGTGAAAATCGCTTGGAGCCAGATCTGGACTATATGGTGAATGTTCCAGCACCTCGAATCTCAACTCCTTTATTGCGTCGGCTGTCCGTTTGGCAAAATGTGGGCGAGCGTTATCTTGCTGCAGGGTGGCATTTCTTCACAGTTTTCCACGACGTTTGGATCTGATTGCAGGATTTAGTTTCGTACGCAACACATCACATCCACCATACAATAAAGACCTGGCTCTAAAACCTCGTTTACGCTGGGGCGACGTCTTGCAACATTGTGGTATGTTACGGAAATGTGGCGTGCGTCATCTTGTAGCATGCTACAACAGGCAACATCTTGCGGCGTATGTTGCATGCGGCAGGTTAATTTATACCAAAGCAACAGAATTTGTGCCACACGTGTGTCGGTCTTGCAGTATAATGGATAATAAAGTGATCGTAGCGATGGCCTAATTGGTATTTGCACATGCAGCTAACAATGGAAATGAAAACCAAAGGAAAAGAAAAGGATGGTGGAAGAGAGTATTTAAAGCAGGTCCACGAAATAGTAATTTTACGAGAATGTCGACTGAAGACTTTAATTACTTACTGCAGTTAACTACACCTCTTATTGTAAAGAAAAAAACTGCCAAGACAGTATTTCACCAAGAATTCGATCGACCATCAAATTAAAATTTTTAGCCACTAATGTTCTTATTTAAAGTATCATATTCTGCTATTTCCCTCATAGTGCCACAAGTATGTGAAGCTATTTCATTGGTGTTGAAGAATTACATAAAGGTAAGCATGCAACATCCAATATTGATTTCATTTAAGTAATGTCTTATTGGCATTTTTAAGCAAATTAAAAAGGATACTAAAGAACTGTTAAAAATACTTATTTCAAAACTAGAATAAATTCGAGCTTTTCTGTTTCTGCTTCAACAAATTCGTCACAATTATTATTATCCACATATACAATATCACAGCTAGGTTTTGCAACCAATGTTTCGATGCTCGGAGTTGGCTGTTCATACTCCCCCAAGGCCGCTTTGAAAAGAACATTTGAAAATATGTGCTTGACATATGTGGGAGGTACATGTTCTTCAAGAGCTACATCGCCGTCATCTTGTGGTACTGTGTCCTATGTGTCATCAGTCTGAATAAATAGGGAAAGTAATGAGTATGTTTTACTTTTCAGATTCCAAAGGATACTGAAGAATGGCAGAAGGTAGCAAGAAATTTCGAGGTGAAGTGGAATTTCCCCCACTGCATAGGAGCCATATATGGCAAACATGTGCAAATTATGTGTCCTCCGAATACTGGAAGTGAATACATCAACTACAAAGAAACATTCTGCATTGTCCTTATGGCAATTGTAGACGCAAATTACTGCTTTCAATATGTAAATGTTAGCTGTCACAGGGACAGAAAGAGAGGGGAGGAGGAGATTGACTTAGAGGGGGAGAGAAATTGGCATTAGTGAAGGAGAGAGTGACGGAGGGGGTGGGAGGTGATAGAGGAGAGAAGCAGATGGACAGAGAGAAGGGCAGAAGAAGATGGGGAGTGGGAAATGGAGGAGATGGACATAAGGGGAAGGTAGAGACATCCGGGCAATGCCGACTTTATTTACCTCATATATAAAATTAATAAATCTTCATATGTTGTTAATTAACAACTTTGTAAATGACTCATGTAATATACGATACTCAAACTATACTAAAATATGAGATGAATAAAATGTTTGTGTTTTTTGTGCATAATTTTAACACTCTGAAATTATAAGTGAATGTTGATTTGTTAAATCATTGTTTTATGACAAAGCCACAGCAAAGTGTGGCCGGTCCAACTAGTACTACAGTATATAATTGTCATTTTAACTTACAGAGTTTAGCTGAAGAGCCAAGATGAATGAGACTCCTCCTGGAGATTCGAGGGTTTGCCTGTTGGTTTGTCAAGCGCGCTACTGAGCTGAGACTTGATCCACCGTGCTGCAAATTTTTGTGCATCGAAGCAGTGCAGTGGAGGTCCATTTATTGAAATGAAAAGTAGATTTGAAAGTGATTTCTCTGATCAGTCAGTGTTAAATTTATGGCACTAAATCCGCGTTCTCATTCAGCCGTAGATATAGATATAACTTCGACTGCTTTCACAAGTTCCTTCACAGAATTGGGCATATGTTGAGGATTTTCTTTATAGATTCGAAAATCTTTAACTAGTGACGCACACGTGCTTTCACGTAATTTAAAATCCACCTTGTAACAAAAGCGAGAAATTGACATGTCACCATAAAACACACGTTCATAATCATCTGAAAGCCATGTATCTGAATTTAATACGCCTATATCCGAAAAGAAATCCAGGTCCTCAAAGTGGTTTTTTATACTGTCTACGAGAGACTGAAAAAATTTCTTCCGAAATGTCTGAAATCAGTTATACTCATCACAAGATGGTTCTTTAATTAATACCCCTTTGAATCTGCGCTTTTCCTCCAACTCTTGTACTATCATCCTATTCGTGGCGAGTCATTTGTTTTCAGTGTTTTAAGAGTTCTTATAGCCACGTCAATTTCCTGTTTTGCTTTAAGGACTGAAGAATTTCTGTTCTGCATAAAGAATGACAATACTTGCAGAACTTCTAGGGCCTCATAAAGCATAACTAATTCTTTTACAAGCAACCACTTTGTGAGTTGTTTTAGTAAACCTTCAAATTTAGATCTCTCCTGAGTTGATCGGGAACCACCAAGTCCCAGTTTTTCAAAAAGATGGTCAAGATAACTGTGACTTTCCAGAAGAGCTCGAACATCATTAAATGAGGAAGCACCCCTACGTACTTGAAAAATACGGCCTAGTTTTAATAGCTGCGGGGATGATTCTTGTGGAACACTTTGTAGTAGTCTCTGACTTTTGGGTCTTCGAGAAAACACAGAATGAATCTAAAAAAACCTGTATATGGTATACATCTGCTACATGATTCATAACATCGTGGACAGCTAATTCCATTTCGTGGTTCATACAATGAACGGCAGTTAAACCCTTATGTAAATGACTACGCAGTAGAGCGGCTACCCTTTGTAAGGTGCAAGCATTGTTGAGGCACCATCTGTTGCGATACCTACAAGGTGGTTTTCCCATACATTTGTAATGCCATACTTTTCAAGAGCTGCTAACAGTGTGCTGAAAATGCATTCTCCTGTCCCTTTTTCTAATTCAACAATGTCAAAAAATAACATGTTTCATTGGAAACCGTTGCACTTTCGTCCATCATTTGTACCAGATTCTACAACGAAGTGAGCAAGATTCTTTTTCATTTCTTCTCCTACAAACATAATGATATTTCGGCATGCATGGTCAGAATGAAGCACATTACCGAATGATAAACCATTAAGCTTTTGTAGTTCAATTACTGCAGGATAAGATTTGAATGATAATTTCTTTTTAGTTATTACATATGCAGATCTGAACAACGAAGCAGTTGCGATTACTTTTTCTTGATGCTGCTGTTGTGGTTGGCAGGAGAGCCAACCGTGTTCCTAAAGGAGGCCGAAACGCACGCGTTTCAGCTCACGCAGGCTGACGTGAGGTCTGGAACATGACAAGGGAATTAGAATTGAGAAAAACGGACGTAGCTGGTTGAATACTTAACTTTAATCCATTAATGGAGAACGTCGCTCTTTATGGTACATGATTCAGAGTATCGATAGCAACAGATAATGGCGCCTTGGTAGGCCGTAGCAAATAACGTAGCTGAAGGCTATACTAACTATCGTCTCGGCAAATGAGAGCGTAATTTGTCGGTGAACCATCGCTAGCAAAGTCTGCTGTACAACTGGGGCGAGTGCTAGGGAGTGTCTCTAGACCTGCCGTGTGGCGGCGATCGGTCTGCAATCACTGATAGTGGCGACACGCGGGTCCGACGTATACTACAGGACCGCTGCCGATTTAAAGGCTACCACCTAGCAAGTGTGGTGTCTGGCGGTGACACCACAGCTGCTTTCCCTACAAGTTTTCACTTTCACTCACCTATTTTTCTAAACTTTTCTTTTCTTTTATACTCATGAATTCTACGCACTTCATGTGTGATTTGCGCTTTGCATGATCCGAAACATTATCATTTAGTTTTTTGGCGTTATTAGCAGAAACACCAGCTAAGAACGCGTCATTGATACGCAAACGTTCACTGAATTCCACTGTAAGTTCACGAACTTGTGAACACACTGTGCGTATTATTAAATTTTTGTCATTTATTGACAGCCACGGCTTAGTCTTTTGCCAGTTTTGAAAACGTGATAATGTAACACAAGTTCCTACTATATTCTTAGGAGTACCCTTGCTCCCATTCCTACCTTGAGACGTGTCACGGTTTTCAGTCACCGGAGATTCAATCTCTTCCCCTGTATTAGCACCATCATTAGCGTTTTCTTTTTTACATTCACTGTCTATTTTAACTCTTTAAGCACCACTGTTAGTGTCCTGACTGCCAGAGTTTGTACAAGTATCAGATAATGCACTGCTCTGAAGGAAATCAGACACTTTGCTTTGTTTGGATGACATCCTGAAATTCCGTAGTTCTTACAGGCCCCGACGCAGTCAACTCACTAATGAAGCTACTGAAGCGGGAACGCGTGAAGAACGCCCTGTGTTTGGCGGACGCGAGGCAAGGAACGAACGGCACCAGTTAATTTGGAGTACGCGATGCTGGGTTGCTCTCTTCGCACTACTTTGTACTTTCGTCCCATGCGCGTTAGTCCGCGCCATACGGTTGCCATAAGGCGGCCTAACGGTAAATGTTCGCACAGGTACCGCTCACTACCCTGTGTCAGGGCCCGGGGTGGGAATTTCAGCCCCCATCTCACCCAACTCTGCTGTACGTCTGCTGCGGCATGACTGCCACACAAATTCCCTCGTAAACTCGCAAGTAAACGGAAGACGCACCTTAAACGAAAGCAACAATGACAACGTGAAAATGATTATTTAGTTCGAAATGTTTTGAAATTGTTAACAACTGCAAAACGCTTTATCAAAATTAATGAGAAAACATATTAATAATATTAATAGTACGACTGTATTATATACTTTCAGTGTTCGGCTCCAAAAATTTAAATTGTATGTAAAATTTTACTCCAGTGCGTGGGAAATAAACGTCCCAGGTTGGGATGCATAAACTAAAACCAGAAGAGGTTCAAATCAAATTGCTCTGAGTACTATGCGACTTAACATCTGAGGTCATCAGTCGCCTAGAACTTAGAACTAATTAAACCTAACTAACCTAAGGACACCACACACATCCATGCCCGAGGCAGGATTCGAACCTGCGACCGTAGCAGTCGCGCGGTTCCGGACTGCGCGCCTAGAACCGCTAGACCACAGCGGCCGGTACCAGAAGAGGGGATGGTCTGATGCAGAGGGGGAGAATCCCCCCACCCCCCCTCTGAAATTGCACACTGATACCACGTCACAGAAATGGATTCAGTGGTTTGGTTGTGAAAAGGTAACAGGCAGAGGTACTTTTGCGTTTATTATATTGATATGGACTACAACGTTATTTTATGTATGCTGGATCTTCTTGAAACAGCTCTCTGTTATTAAAATCAGGATGGTTGATGGTGATCGCAACGAACCACAAAGAGCTTTCTTTTATTGCCACAACGGGTTTAAAGCTATCACGCCCGTCTGCAGATGGCTGCATGTTTTGCTGCAGATAATTGTCAGCAACATGTCATACGCTCCTGCAGTTTGGTCTGGTTAACGTCATTACGTGTCGTTTTTCTCCTTGTGCACTTCTGGGAGGATGTGCACACAGCTCAAACAACGGTGCTCATGAACCCTTCACAATATTCTTTCTGTCAGTTGCAGCAGTTCGTGTCTAAACATGAAGAATGCTGGAAATCTTGCATGTGTGCCGCAGTTGTTTGTATGACCAGAATTGCTGAAAGGAAAATGGTATGGAACGACATTCACTAGAACAAATTGCAGGGGCTGGTCGACATGCTGTTGACAAATATAATGCACTAGTAAAAGCAGTTATCCACCGGAAGGTGGAACCATACTGCTAAACACAGACCCTCCTCCGTCTCTCTTCCATCCCCAACGAATTGCATAAAGCACACCACTCCCCCCCCCCCTCCCCCTACTTCCCTCAATCAATCAACTGCCCCCCTCGCCCCCTCTCTCCACACACTCTTACTATAAGCGACCAGTACCTCTCCTCGATTCCAGTCATATATCGGGATTGTAATTCCACAGGAACTGAGAGTGTGTTACACCATGAAGCAATACTCCGATTTCTATCAAGGTATTTGGAGATATTCTGTACCGACAACATGGTAGAGATAATTTTTTTTAAATCTATTTAATTTTCTTTTGAATATATCCAGTAGCTGAGAAGCACTAGGAAATTCATAAAATATTCAGCCGGCCGGTGTGGCCGTGCGGTTCTAGGCGTTTCGGTCTGGAACCGCGTGACCGCTACGGTCGCAGGTTCGAATCCTGCCTCGGCATGGATGTGTGTGATGTCCTTAGGTTAGTTAAGTTTAAGTAGTTCTAAGTTCTAGGGGACTCATGGCCACAGATGTTAAGTCCCATAGTGCTCAGAGCCACTTGAACCAATAAAATATTTATATTCCAAACAAATGTGTAATTAAATTATACAGAGTTTGAACCATTTTTGAACCCAATCTGTTATAAAACTCTCCCCCTTGAACGAAATCATGGGAGGAATATAATGTCTTAAGACATTTGCACGTGTAAAAACTGTTGTATTCTCAGCGTGTTCTAGAGCTACCAAGTGAACTCATTTAGGTCCTTTTCAAATGAGCAGTTGTTGTTGGTAGTGTAACGGAAGTCTACAATCTTTCTCATCGATATTGTGTATCAGATCAGGATTATCATCTACACCGATCTGATACATTATTAGTTTCAGCTTGATAAAGCAATGAGTCACAATAAACTTATTTAATTTGAAAGCCCTCCCGGGATTTAGGTTTTGCGTTCTGGGTCGTTCTATTTCTGTGAGGCGCTTTAAAAACTGTTACATCCTACGGTGTCCTGTTTTATTTATGTTTCCATTGCAAGGATTTGGAATTGCGTTCTATACACAGAAGGTGAAAAATTCTACGACGTAGTTCCTCCTCTTGCTCTACACTTAGAGTAAAAGGTCGTTATAATTTCCTTGCAGCTCTCCCGGAAATAATGTGGTTGCGAAGTGTCCGTCTGAGAATGTTGGACGTTCTTGATGGTTTCATTACCGACAAGTTATCACGAACCTTCAGCGAAAGTTAACTCCATCTGCTCCTTTGCCCACAGGGCTTGCTTCTGTTACTGAACTATTACATTATATGCCATTAATTACTATTATATCATACGCTGTGAATTAAAATCAGTTGCAACCCTTATAAAAATTAAATTTATGAAAAAATCCTGGATTCGAACTGCAGACAATCTAACTGGAATCCACCGATTGAAGCCCATGGAGTAACGTAACAAAACACTGTAAAAACTTTGAAATTCTATAAGTCCTAGGCATTCTCCACTAATTAACTTTCGAAGATGCTAGGATGGACATAAAAATAAATAAGGCCATCAGACTACCTAACAAGTCCACACCTGGCCTTACTGATAGCACTGCACCATGACCAAATGTCTTTGATTTTATGTCTAAATGCCTGAATATTAATGCATTACACAGAAAAATACTGAATAGCATTAAATAAGCTTTGAAATCATCCACAAACAATTTAAGTAGGACAACTGTTTCCTGTCCTTTATTCAAGAAACGTTGCCACACAAATTACAAGCAACTCCACACGAAACCAGCAAGTCAACATACGGCGATACTGAAAGCTGCTGGAAGGAACAAACTCGCATCAGGTTACTACAGTTACTTCATAACTAAGTAATTGCTGCCTTGTAGAAGTTCTCTTTATCCACAGATGACCACTGGCATAATTACACACTTGGTTTTATTTGGCCACCAATCTTACCACGGCGGATTTTTTAGTGGTGTAGAAACAGTGACAAATCTGTCTCGCGTGTCAAAGGGATGTTGACGACCCTTATTTAGACTGATTTCATAATTTAGTAGAGCAGATAATTAATCTGCATTCGCCAGTAAGCGCTACCAAGTAAACCGGGGGAACATTGCGTCTCATGATCTGTCTCGGCGTGAAATTTACCTGCGGTCAAGAGTATGACATCGCGCGAACATCGAGAGGAAATATATGGAAAACTGAGTGAAAGCAATGCACTAAATAGCAGCTGACTGAAACACCAATCAGGGACACGAAACAGGACTGAAAATGTAAGTACAGAAACGTACATAACCTCTACCCTCGAAACAGCTCTCCACAAATACACAATAATTTTCTTCATCACTAGTTTGCAGATGACATGCTGTCAAAAAAAAAAAAAACGACGAAAACGAGCACTAAAGTCGATGTAAAATAATACAGTTCAGTTAGCGCTGTAATTTTAAGGTGAGTGTCCAAACAAAACGAAGCAAATTGCAAATATTGTATTTTTTAGGGCCACAGCAGTTAAATAATTACAAATGCGGTATGATACTTTACAGAAATAAAAATTTGAGCCACAGAAGATGACACATTGGTGTCGAAACATGTCTGGGGAAATATAAAAAAAACTAACTGAATTTGCAATAGGCTGATTTCCAAAACAACCCAGTTTTTAAATCGCAAGCACGGAAGAACGGAAAGAGGAGCTTCAAACCTTAGTAAAATGAGTGACACATTTATTAACAGTCAGGGATCTGGTATGGGAGAAGAAATATGGCGTAGCAATGCCTGTGTTGTTAAGAAATACCATGTAATGTTCCTTCGGACCTGCATGCGTGTTTGAAGAAACATTGGATCCTACTTCTTAATAATACAGGCATTGCTATTAAGTTGTTAGATACAATTATTAGAAAGGGTTGTTGCTCCTTCAAAGTAATATTTTTGGTGAGAGAATTTTACGGGTAGAGTAAATGACTAGTGGTCTTCCAAATTGGATAGCATTGATCAATCTCTATTTGATGACGACAGCTATACAATTCCAGACTGTACTTCGCTCAAAATGTTGATTACATTAACTTCAGTAAATACATTAACGTTGCGCAAGTATATATTCCGAATCAGAACCGTCATCATTAGCTGCTATTCATAAACTCCTTCGTGATACACGAGGTGGGAATTTTGGACGCACAACTTCACGCTTCAGGACTCCAAGAGACACGATAACAGCTGCCTGCACAGATGTACAGGATGAGCTCGAACTCTAGCGACAAAATGTAGAAGGTTGTTCATCGATATTTTTTTAGATATTTAGTATAAGGGTAAGGTGTTCTCCGCTGGCACGTTAGGGAGTAATTGCTTTTGTTTGATTTTTTACCCCTGTTAACTCAGCATCTGCGTTCCACTGAAAATGTGTGCACACCAGTGCAAACGTTGACGGTATGCTCAGGCGTGTGGTTTGGATACAAACTTCTGGCATTCACGCACGGCCCTTCCAACTGACAGCAGATATTACCCACTTTAATTTTCGCCGTAAAACTTGGATTCAGTACTGCTCGCTTCTGCGTCGTGTTTTCTGGCGGTGTTAATTGTACGTTAACGTGATAGACAGCAGTATGGAGAAGTATACTCATGAATATTTGCAAACGGATAGATGTGAAAGTTCTTGCTCTCATATCGTCACTCTCAGTATGAGATCGTTGTGCTGATCGTCCATTGGATTCTGTGAACTCACATATCGGCCAACTCTTCATACGGGTGTATACCATTGTTAACGTAGAACTAACATTGCTGAAAGGAAACAAACCCGAGGAGTTCTGAATGCAAGCCTTATGGCGAAGAATATTGATTTGGTGTTGTACCAAGAGTAAATCGAATAACTGTTTCAAAACAATACACAGAGCGCAAACTGCACTGTGTAATGGGGTCTTCAACGGTTAATGTTCAATGATCTGTCTTTTAACAAGCCGTTGATAATTATTTAAAGCGATTTACATCCTATTGCAGATACACGTCTAAGAGTCAAAGAATATATATATATATATATATATATATATATATATATATATATATATATATATATATATATATAACTGAAGTTGTCACCGTCGGTTGCAGGTTCGTGGAATTCACTCAGCGTCGCGCCGATCTCATTCACGTAAAATCTTAAACTTCCCATAGGTATTAATAATGAATAGAAATAAATACTTTTTTCTTCGGTAAGGGTGATACTTTCATTTTAGAACAATGATTATGTCCTTCATGTAATTAATAGCCTTTCCAAACATTTGTTTTTATCATGCCCAAGTACAGAACATAAAAAGTCCTAATAATCTTCGTCTTATTTACTACGTACGGAGCTCATGCTCTCCCAGAGACAATATTTAACCATTTTCCATTCTGTGAGCTGAGTCACAGAGTAATATCTTTGTTTTCAGCCCTCGCTACTCAGTTTTTGCACACAAACACACGATATTCAAATGATGTTTCAAAAAATGGTTCAAATGGCTCTGAGCGCTATGGGACTTAGCATCTATGGTCATCAGTCCCCTATGACTTAGAACTACTTAAACCTAACTAACCTAAGGACATCACACAACACCCAGTCATCACGAGGCAAATGATGTTTAACAGTACGTACAAGATGAACATTTAAACATGAAATAATTTTTAATGAATATGTACATATATGCAATGGTATTTATTTGCAACTGGAGATATCGATACCGATTGGTATCGTACTTTTCTTATCGAATTATTGACTTGATTACAACTGAATTGCACTGTTTAGCAAACATTTCCAGTTCAAAGGAAAAACAGAGGAAAGCAATATTATAGTTTAATCACCCGTCGACAGTGTCATCATTAGGGACGGCGGACAAGCTTGCATTGCTAAAGGAATCATCCTGGCATCTGCATGGAGCGTTTAGGGAAATACGGAGAAACTAAATCTGTATGGTAGGAGTGGTATTTGAACCGTAGTCATCCAGAATTTGGTCCGGTTTGCGCCACCTCGCTCGGTACTTTCAGTGCAACACTGATATGAAGATAAATTAGGGCAAGTAATCAAAGGAAATGCGTTTTATCTATAACGAGGTGGGGGAAACCACAGATCCCTATTCCAAAATGTCTCTGAACAGCCTTCAAAAGTTTGTGGGTATGGTTCGGGTTTACCCTGTAGATATCAGGAAAGATAATGACTCGGTATCCAGTCCGCGCTGTAACTCTCACCATTTGCCCTTTATAAGAATTTGAACTTTTTTTACTATCCTTCGAGCACAGTAGAAAGAATGGCGCTAATATGCATTAAAACCATGAAGGATACACACGGAGGATGAGTTGCGCAGCATTTTTATGGTCACGTTGGGACAGAGCGTAGCCCATAAGAGTGAGCTGCCGTCCTCGCAGATGGCAGCGGCTTCCCTAGAAGGCTAATGCGTCGGCCGGTGGCGACAGTTCTTGCGGCGGCTACGCGGAACTAATCTGCAGCGTGCCACGGGCGATGACGAGTTCCTGACAGCCGGGCCGGCGCGAGCGCGCCGCCAGCAGGCCACAATTACTGCATAGCTGCCTGCCCGCCGTATGAAACTGGCGCGCCACTCCGACGAGACCAGTTCTTGTGCGACGCCGGACTGGTTATGCGCAGCCTTTCTCAATATGCCGTGATTGCGACATGCATACTTCACCGAGCCACCTGTATTGTACCTCAGGACAACCTTCGTTTTCTAGCGGTGGAAGAGTATCTCAATCTGACGGCTGTGCGTAACATATCATTTCCTTTGGTTAATTATCCATATTTATTAGATGATTATCGGATTGGGATATCAGCTTTTGGCACTGACCGACCAAAAACGTGAAGCACCCGGAAGGGGTGGAGGAAACAAAATGAAACTCCACTGGTGATGTTCCAAGATGCTACTACAGGCGGGTTTAAAACGAATGTGCACAGCGATAAATAATAAACGCTAAAATGAAGATTTGGCCCTGTCTGACAACCCCCTGAATCAGATCTTAGGATCTCTTAATTCTATACATTACAATTTAAACATAAATGAATGATTAAGGCAACTAATCCTACTAATGAAGCCGGACGCGGTGGTCTCGCGGTTAAGGCGCTCAGTCCGGAACCGCGTGACTGCTACGGCCGCAGGTTCGAATCCTGCCTCGGGCATGGATGTGTGTGATGTCCTTAGGTTAGTTAGTTTTAAGCAGTTCTAAGTTCTAGGGGACTGATGACCACAGACGTTAAGTCCCATAGTGCTCAGAGCCATTTTGAGCTGATGATCTATGGAGAAAGTGCGTTGACAGGAAATAATTTATTAACTTGCCTTTCTAAGTTCAGTACTGCTAGAGAACATTACGATTATTATATTATTATGTCTATCTTGCAGTCTACTGTACATACATGTACTGTAATTTGGAGTAGGCGGGGGAAATTCTGTTCAGGCACAACTACTGTACAGCAGACGATTCCCTGACAAGCAATCGCTTTCTCACTTAATGTCTGGTCGTCTCGTTTCTCGTCTGCGTGAAATGGGAAGTTAAAAATGCAAGATCTCGAAATCGTCGTAGTACACTAACAGACGAAGCTGCTGAGGTCGCTGTGCTGTCAGCCGTAGCCCTCAATCCTCAAGCCAGCACACAACGAATTCAACATGGATATCTCGAAAAGAAGAGCACATCACATTCCGCAAAGTCATTAATTCCTTCCTTACCACGTTAATTTACACCAAGTTCTAGGGGACTGATGACCACAGACGTTAAGTCCCATAGTGCTCAGAGCCATTTGAACCATTTTTGAACCTACTAATCATAAACATTGTTCCTGCTTATATATTTATCGTAGATTTAAAAAAAAACATTTATATAACAAAGTTTACATTTCCTAAGTAAAATTACTAATCAATTGCCCAACTCCCACCCCTCATTGTGGCTGCGCGATCTAATATCAATAACGCGAAATGACTGACATCATCAACGTACCAAACACTACAAGACACTACTTTCAAAGATGATATACGGTGGTGTGGAACCTCAGTGGAAATAAACTAACTCCATCACAGCTGTTTAGCTTTTATAGCCCTAATAAGCCGAAGCAATTTGCGATATCACCGTATGTACTGCGTCCAGTGCGCCGAAGTGATGGTTCTCGTTCTCGTCTGCGACGGTGGAAGAACTCCAGCCACAAATAAACTGTTTCAATAACTAGTACGGTAGGAGGCGGTCCTCTGACTAATATACTCTAATACTGTCTTCTCCACTCTGTGTTCTACAGACGAGAAACGCGAACTCTCAGCCACAAGCACAGAGTTCAGATGACGTTGTAAGTAGGCTGTTTAGGTTTTTGTGTTGGTAACACCACGTAGCGCTCTGTATGAAAATCACTGACTGTGCTGTGTGCAGTCTGTGGGTGGTTGGCTTTGTTGAAATAATAGTTACTGTAGTGTTGGGCAGTTGGGTGTGAACAGCTCATAGCCTCATAGCGTTCCGCAGTTGAAGGTGAGCCGCCAGCAGTGGTGGATGTGGGGAGAGAGATGGCAGAATTTTAAGAGCGATTTGGACGGGTGTCCGCCAGAAACAGTAAATTTGTAATACTGGATATCATATATATATATATATATGGGGTAAATACATTGTTTGTTCTCTATCAAAATCTTTTATTGGCTAAGCATGCCTATCAGTAGTGAATGCCTTCAGTAGTTAGAATCTTTTATTTAGCTCGCAGTACTGGCGCTCGCTGTATTGCACTAGATCGCGTAACGAAGATTTTTGTGAGGTAAGTGATTCATGAAAGGTATAGGTTGTTAGCCAGGGTCTTTCTTTTGTAGGGGTTATTGAAAGTCAGATTGCGTTGCGCTAAAAATATTGTGTGTCAATTTAGTGTTGATCAGAATAAGTAACGAGAGTAATGTCTGAGTACGTTCAGTTTCGCCCAGCTGTTTGAAAATCAAATAACATAGAGGTTTATCAGCACAGTAATTCATAAATTTTTCTAAGGTGACGTTTCAACGTCTCAACGTAAGAATAGGCAGAGGAAGTGCCCTCAATTTCTGAATGCTGTGTGCTCAACGACGACTTCCAATCTGGAGGTAAAGTCCAAAAGCGTGTAAGTTCGCAACAGTACAGTGCCTAGCTGTTCTAGCTATAAACACTCCTGAGAGAAAAGACAGGAAGTCCGTCTGTACCAACAAAGCTGATATCGAGCGACCGTCACACACGGGCGCTCACAACTAAACACCTCGTCTCTTCACCGCTGGCCTCCGAGCAAGGCTTGGCTCTCCACCCGCGTAATTCCGAAAACAAATCATATTCCCGAACCCACAGACTGTTCTCTTTCTCTACATTTTCTTCCGAACGCCGACCAACCATATCTTAGTCTTTTGGCGTCCAGCGCGGAAAGTTTGCGAGGAAAAACCTACACTCGTACAATGGTACGCTTCTGAGTAGAAATCCTTGGAAATAACCCAGACTGCGTGGTTTCCGAGGTGACGCTTCCTCGTTCCTCTCAACTGCGTCCAAGATTTTCGTAGTTTCATAAGTATAATCCTTCCCGTCTGCTACAATACAGGCCGGTCGAGACTCTATTGTGCTCCAGCGCTCAGGTGTCACAACGTCCGCCTTGCTACTTCCTGTGTTTAAGCAGGACCAACACACCTGTGTGGGCCTTCCACCGAGGGCTTAAATTCCACCTGCCGTTTCATTCCACTGTCGTTCCAACCTCCATTAGTATGACAATAAAGACACTCCGTCATCTTTCATGCAATAAGCATTAAAAATTATTTACAAGGCGTACGTGAAGATAAGGTGGATAGATCACGTAACTAATGAGGAGATATTGAATAGGATTGGGGAGAAGAGAAGTTTGTGGCACAACTTGACTAGAAGAAGGGATCGGTTGGTAGGACATGTTTTGAGGCATCAAGGGATCACAAATTTAGCATTGGAGGGCAGCGTGGAGGGTAAAAATCGTAGAGGGAGGCCGAGAGATGAGTACACTAAGCAGATTCAGAAGGATGTAGGTTGCAGTAGGTACTGGGAGATGAAGCAGCTTGCACAGGATAGAGTAGCATGGAGAGCTGCATCAAACCAGTCTCACGACTGAAGACAACAACAACAACAACAACAACACGATGTACAACCTATCAAATGATATCTAATTGTAATTGTAGTTCACGGCAAAGTATGTGGATGAGTGCTTGTAAGATGCGAAATTATAGCCACCGTGCAATGTTGCTCAGTGATTATAAAATCGAGTCAGATTTACATAGGAGTTGCTAGTATGAGACCAGTGATTCCTATGACGTTGCGCCCTCTCTCACCTCGATCCGTTCACTGATTTGATTGGGAAGGGTGTCAGAAAACTGTTGTATCCTCTAATGAAGTAAACTGGTCCACAACTAGTGTAACTGGGCCTGGATATCGCGGATAATAACACTGGACAGAGTATTCGAGCTGGTCGCAGGCGTGTTCTGTTGGGGACAGATCTGGGGATCTTGCATACCATGGGAGTAGCTCAGCATCATACAGACAGTTCACATAAACCCAAGAGATGTATGGACTTGCATGGCCTTGATGAGAAATGACACTACTATACTGTTGCATGAGAGGTGACACAAGAGGACACAGTATGTCCATGACGTACTTTGGTGGCGTCAGACTTCCCTCAATCAATACCTGTCAGGACGTGACCATACCTGATAGTTCCCCACATCATACTGCTGTGCCTCTCCAAAACACTGGAATAATAGGGACTCTCGCCACCATACTCGCCGACGATGGTCTTCCTGGGTAGTTCAGAACCGCGATCCATAGTTGAGCACAATGCAGAACTGTTCATCAGCAACTCATGCTTCCCAGCACTGCAAATGCAGCCGTTTTGCGCTGTGGTGTTAACCGCAACCTACACATCGGATGGTAATTCCCCAGTCAGACTGCTGCTAATCTCTGAGCAATGGCGTCAGATGACACAGAAAGTTGCAGGGACTTCCTTACTTGATCTTGGTTGGTAGGCGTAAATGTGAAGAGAATAGAATGTGTTTGGCCCACAATAATGTGATCCTCCCTGGTCATCAGGTGAGATCGACCAGAACCTTGACAGTGAGTATGCCTGCCCTAAACTCCCTTGTCCCACTGCCCCATCCGAATGCACTACAAATCTGGATATTGCACGAATCGACCAGCTGACGAAATGGAGACCCACTACGAGGCCCCTTCCAGACTCTGTCAACGTGTCCTTCACAGTGATCAGTCAGAATCTGAAGCTGTTCACACCCCTTATACACTGAGGTGACAAATGGCATGGGATACCTCCTAATACCGTGTCGATATTCCTTTTGTCCGGAGTAGTGCAGCAACTCGAAGTGGCATAAACTCCACATGTCGTTGGAAGTCCCATGCAGACATAATGAGCCATGCTGCCTCTATGTCCGCCCATAATTGAAAAGGTACGACCAGTGCAGAATTTTGTGTAGGAACTGACCTTTCAATTACGTCCTATAAAAGTTCGATGCTGTTTATGTCAGACAATCTGTTAGGCAATTATTCTCTCAAATTGTCCAGAACATTCTTCAACCCAATTGAGGACAATTGTGGCCTGGTGACATGATGCACTGTCATTCATAAAAATTCCGTCCTTGTTTGGGAACATGAAGTTTAGGAATGGTCTCAAACGGTCACCAAGTAGCCGAAAATAACCGTTTCCAGTCAATGATGGCTTCAGTTATACCATAGCATCCGGTTCATTCCACATTCACATCCCTGGAAAATTTTCAGAGATGCACCCTCAGGTAGCATCAGACACAGAAAAGAGGGCAAGCGCATCAGACATAGACGGGGAAATGACTGTGTCCATAGGTAGATGCTGACCAGAAACGATGACGGGTAGACAATTCGCGTCGTCTGTCAAGGAGTTGGAGGACAGCGCATCTTCAGTAGGTGGGTCGTCATCCTGTGCACATATCAGATGGAGGCATTCATCAGAAGGGAATTACGTCCCTTCCGTTTCGTTGGGTGCCGTTGCTTTCTAGCATGCTGTTCCATGTCGGATATTGCACAGCTTCGTCTGACATGCGGCCAGACGACAGAAAATCAGAGGTCGGTGATCGTCCATTGGTACTACCGCTAGTGGCGGTATAGGAGAGACAGGAAAAACGTTCATCGCGTCGTCAAGAGGAGTCGACGCCGGTGCGACTGATTCAGAGTGGGCGCAGCAGGCAGCCCTGCCACAGGAAAGATTTCATAATCAGGAAGGATTTTATAATCTTCAGATTATAAAATAAGAAAACGTGCAAACACAGTTAACATCACCAGCCACACACAGGAAGCTGCATGGAGAGCATGCGCAGGAGCTTTCTGAACGGACATGGCCCTCCTGGCTACAACGTGAACGGCTTCTTTCAGACATGTCGGAAACAACACACATCATTTTCATCCTGTCGCCACTATGAGTGTCCGAAAGAACAGACGCCACACACAGGAAGCTGCATGGAGAGCATGCGCAGGAGCTTTCTGAACGGACATGGCCCTCCTGGCTACAACGTGAACGGCTTCTTTCAGACATGTCGGAAACAACACACATCATTTTCATCCTGTCGCCACTATGAGTGTCCGAAAGAACAGACGCCACACACAGGAAGCTGCATGGAGAGCATGCGCAGGAGCTTTCTGAACGGACATGGCCCTCCTGGCTACAACGTGAACGGCTTCTTTCAGACATGTCGGAAACAACACACATCATTTTCATCCTGTCGCCACTATGAGTGTCCGAAAGAACAGACGCCACACACAGGAAGCCGCATGGAGAGCATGCGCAGGAGCTTTCTGAACGCACATGGCCCTCCTGGCTACAACGTGAACGGCTTCTTTCAGACATGTCGGAAACAACACACACCATTTTCATCCTGTCGCCACTATGAGTGTCCGAAAGAACAGACGCCACATGTATAATTAATGCGATGGTGACCAGTTACTCACTTCAGTGGACACCACGCTCGAACTCTTACAGGAACCCGCGAACTGCTTGAGTAATGAGGAAAATGAGAAAGGGGCAATACATCATTAGTGTGTGGATAAGTTGAGAATTTGAGTCTGACAGGACCCATGCTAGAGCAGTCTGTGCGATGACCACTGTGTCCAGATGGCACAGTGGTCAGTGCACGTGCCCAGTAAGCAGAAACCTCTGGTTCAAATACCGGTCTGGAACTTTTACCATTGATTTAAATCAGTCCCCACTGGCAGATAATATCATTAATTCATTTGTGTATTGGTTCATAGTTGCTGTAGGATCAAAATGGTGACCATTCTTTCAGAAGCATAGGATAAATAAAAAGCCCAATGTTAATCTTCAGATTATAAAATAAGAAAACGTGTAAACACAGTTAACATCACCAGCCACAGACAGGAAGCAACAACAACACTGTAGATATGACCACAGTTTATAGGTACTACTGTACAGTCATATATGTCAACTCAGGACAGAGAGAAGAAA
The DNA here is from genome assembly GCF_023897955.1 of Schistocerca gregaria. Taxonomy (NCBI): domain Eukaryota; kingdom Metazoa; phylum Arthropoda; class Insecta; order Orthoptera; family Acrididae; genus Schistocerca; species Schistocerca gregaria. The sequence continues at coordinate 218,314,203 of NC_064924.1, forward strand.
AGCTATCGAGATGGTAAGTTACAAGATATCGTCATCATAAAAAAAACTTTACCACTAACTCTGACGTCCTATACTCTTAAAGACGTCAATAACGTTGTTGAGAAAGGTTTTATTTCTTAAATCAGTTTGTTCATTTAGTATCCTTTCTGGGCGTACAATCATCCCTACACAGTGAGTTCATCATAAACCCTTACCTGCCCGGTGTAATAACTGCATTCGATCGAAGATGTTCGTCAAGGTGTGATGTTATGTTTTTAAGAGCATACCTAAAGCCGATGAATTTGTTGGGTATATATGCTTTTTAAACCTTGTTAGTAATTTCCAGTGTGTTTGGCAAATACAAATCTTATCACGCTGTAATCACGTAATACCATAAATACCAGACTGATTATAAATGGATACTTGTTCAAAATGTTATTGCAACTTCATCCCTAGCCCCATCTCAGTCCGAAATGCCACAGCAATATCAGTTATTTTAAGAATTTGTTTTAACTTGTCTGAGACAGTGCCAAAATATGGTAATACTGCATAGTTAGGAGCTGGTTTCTCATTAACTTTTTGTAAAATAATCTCATATTTTTCAGTCTTATCTTTGGTTTTACTTTCTTGTGGTATGCCGTATCTACTGACATTTTATTGTGACAACAGAAGTCAAATAATTGTATCATACTGTGTAAAAAACAGGCTTTTAGGATATTAGACAACAAGAGTTACTATTGAAAATGGCAACTGTAATTGTTGCTTTCTTGAATATGTTCATTTAGTGTGTACTTTTACATTTTTCAGTTCTCAAGTCTATGAAACTGATCCCACTATCTGTCTCAATTTCAGTGGTAAACTTCAAAGAATAATGCATGTTGTTGAAGGGGTGGTGTAAATTATTTACGTCACTGGTGTCACCACGTAATAATGTGATCGTATCGTCTACGTATCTTTCGTAGTATACTATTTTACTAACAATGTCGGAATTATTATTCAGCACTTTATGTTCCATATTATCTAAGAAGATACTATCCAGGGTGCCTGCAAGGCAGCAGCCCATTGCAAGCCCCTCGGGTTCATTAAAAATGAATGAATACTGTTGTCGTAATTCTTGACGTTACAGGTCTTATTGGTCACTGCATTTTAGTGTGTAACTTGTTCCGAACATACACTGCTGTTCTACTTACGCTCGTGTTAAGCAAACCGTTACGGGAGGAAATTATTGAAATGTGACAAGTTGGTGGTACGCTGTCAAGACGAAGAGCCTCGGGAAGCTGTTCACGGTGAAGTTTCCTTTCTACAACGTAGTGGCTCATTCTGCACAATATAGTCACATACGCTGTTTGCTTAGGTTGTCAAATTTTCCCCTCAGGGCCCGTATTCTCTTGATACGGCACTCGGTGACTACTTTCTTTTTCCTCACGTGAAGAAACTATAGCCTGGCACTTATTTCCAGAATGACAACGAGGCGATTTTCTAGGTCGGACGTATCGTGAACAACCAAAATGCAGACTTCTTCTTACAAAATCTCCACCAATCATCCATATTTAGCAAAAATTCGTCACGTCTGAATGTGAGTAGAACGACTGACACCACCAACAAGTTTCTAAGCCGCAGCTTGATATTTTAAGGGCGACCAACCCACGGAATTAGTAGTAAAGAAGCGATCGCAATGAGAGTGTTTCTTACAGAGACAGAATACAACAACTCTTTAATATCGGTGAATTGAAGAATAAATGCATAACATCGTCATGAATCTAGAAATCACAGATTTGGACGAGAACTACGCGAATACAAATGGGTAACGCTGGAATTCTTTCGGATGCGGAGAGCAGGCGATAATTTATAGGTTTATAGGAGGTCACATATTAAAGGTCAACTTGTGGTCCAGAGGAAGGTTAGATTACTCTCACGGGCAGGGATGGTGGAGTGCGCAATTGAGATTTAAATTAATGATGTGTTACACTTGGACAGCAGTCATGTGTTAATCTGAATTTGTTAAGAGCGAAATATCGAATGATCTACAATAGTTATTTAATTTATTTATTTATTTAATCGCCGGGCAGACCGGTCGCCGGGTTCAATTTGACGCCACTTCGGCGACCTGCAGTCGATGACGATGATAGGATGATGATGAGGACAGCACAACACCCAGTCCCTGGGCGGAGAAAACTCCCCGACCCAGCCGGGAATCGAACCCGATCCAGAGGATTGACAACCCGTCACGCTGACCATTTAGCTACCGGGGATGGACAACAATAGTTATTGGAAGCGGCTAACGGAATGCACGTCTACTGCCCATTACATCCCAGACATCTTTATTAGGCTTCGGATATGGAGATCTAAATGTGAATGGTATCTTCAGATGCGAGGTATTCGTGCAACAGAGCAGCTCTCTCTGAACGATGATTACATTTGTGGAGACGAAGTTAGTTCAACTACTCCTCCGAATTGTATCATGAGTGACTGCAGCGCTTCATATTTCTTCCGATCGGGAACAGCTTTCCTCCGACAGCACATGAAAATGATAAAATTTACATACAGATGATGCTTCCCTACGCCACTACACCGTCACCACAAAAGTTCATAACATTACTCTAACTTTAGTGGAAACTACTTTCCCTGTTACGTACGTACCACGACAGTAATTCTTAACACTCAGTCTGGAGTTCTGTGTGTAGAGCAAATTTCTTTCTTCTTAACCGTCTAATATTGATGTCTTATCAGACAGCTAGCCTGTCTCTGCACAACTGGGGATGGGGACACAATACCGGACGTCAGATAAACCGAACCTAGCCCCAAATACACTGTCTGTGGCGAAATCGTAGCTTCTGAGCTGAAAACTCTGTAGGCATCTGGCTTACATTCATTACTGTCTGCGTTGTACATTTAGGATTATACTTGTAGATTAAATTGTTGTAGCTCAGAAGCTGTATAGCTCTACCTCCATTCACCGTCATTTCAAATCGTGGAACAATAAATACAGTGACGCATTTTACGCTATAGTCTGAAACATAATAACTCCTCCAACATACTGTCTTCTAGTTTATTCTTGTCCATCATTTGCGCAACTTTACAAAATTCTGCAAGCCTACTTCACCAACAAGCGATTTCGCCTGACACGTGGAAATTACACCACGTACTCAGAATCTGCTATACATGCAGGTTTAGTCTCATTTTTAGCCACTGGTCTGTGTAGAAACCGCACAAAGCAGAATTATGCAAAGAGAGCATATTAAAAGTTGACTTAGAGAAATACACATGCTATAATACTCCTCTTCACCTCCAAGTACCTAATTATATACTTTATATTCATTTCATATCAGTTCATCTACAGTCAGTTTTAGTAACGTCCCGTAGGCCACGATACAAAATTTTACCCTTCACGCGGAATCTCTGAGACCATATGAACGTGGCGTGACTAATTAGACTGCTGATCAACGACAAAGACCCATTCCGATTTTCAGCTCACTACCGTTGTTCTTAATAACACGAGAATGCTACGTGAAAAGTTAGAATGAATATATAGCGACGGAAAAAAATCGCAACGCCAAAAAACAGTTAATGTAGACGAATGAAATTTCGAGAATACATTTGTCTAGATAACATATTTAAGTTGTCAACACTACAAGCTCACACGTTACAGTAAGCGCGAGATATAGACAATGCAAATATGGAACGCTTGTTTGTTAATAACCGGTGAAGTCGCCAGAATGTTGAATGCAAGCATGCAAATGTGCATGCATTGTGCTGTACAGGTGCCGCATGGTCAATTTGTTGCCTGGTGTTCCATGCCTGTTGTACTTGGTCGGTCAAAACGGGGTCGGTTAGTAATGTTTGTGGATGATGCTGGTGTTGTCGTCCGATATGGTCCCATATGTGCTCGACTGGGGACAGATCGAGCAGGTCAAGACAACATATCGACACTCGGTAGAGCAATTTATTTACTGCAGCTGTAGGCGTTAGGAGAGGATTATCCTGTTGGAAAACACCCACTGAATGGTGTTCACGAATTGCGCATAATAGGTCAAATCACCAGATTTAACTACAGATTTGCAGTCAGGGTGCGTGGGATACCAACGAGACTGCGCCTGCTTGCATATAAAATTCCACCCCAGCTTTCATCAGAAAACACGGCAGACCTCCACCCTGCCCGCCAATGAAGTTGCTATGGCAGTGGTTCGTGGTCAGTGGAATGCACGCTAAAGGACATCTGGCTCGTAGCAGTCCTCAACGTAACCAATTTTTAACAGTTCTTTGTGTCACTGTGGTGCCAGCAGCTGCTCACATTGCTCTGCAGATGCAATACGAGGTGCCAGAGTCCTATGGCGAACACAATGGTCTTCCCTCTCGGTAGTTCCACATGGCCGTCCGGAGCCCGGTCTTCTTGCGACCGTACATTCCCGTGACCACCGCTGCCAGCAATCATGTACAGTGGCTGCATTCCTGCCAACTCTTTCTGCAGTCTCGCACAAGTAACACCAAGTTTCTCGTAGCCCTATTACACAACCTCGTTTAAACTCAGTGTGGTGTGGATTATGGCGTCTTTGTAGCCTTAAAGGCATTCTTGACTAAGATCAACTCACCACCCCCAGTAAATTTCGCTCACGACCGTTACAGCGTTTATTTAAAGCAAATCTCTTCTGCATCCTCGACGTTACTAGCGCCAGTCTTACGCGACTGGCACGAAATTTGAATAGACATCTTTCGGAAACACGCCTACCAACTTTCGCTTATGTCGCATAGCTACTCCTCGGTGTTGCCATATTTTTTCAGTTAGTGTATTATTCTAGGTCCTATATTTAGAGAGCAAACCTGACCAATACATACGCTATGGCATTCAAAGTACGCGTACGACACAAAAGTCACAATTCAAAAAGATTTGTCAACGGGCAAAGATTCCTCTAAAATACTGAACATGGCTAAATATATAGCTACATCAAAATAGTGCTCATATTGTGTTAGCGTTAAGCAATAAGCTAACCAAAAATGCCACAAAAGATAAATATTCCGAAGCGGAAGGATACAGGACTCACATACATCCCAAAACTTCAAAAAATAAATTTCGCCCTGAATTCTATTGCAACATAACTTTTCAGTGTGAAAATAACAAAAAAAAAAAAAGGCCCCAGTGGACAGCAAATAGGCCCAGTAGATAAATATTATGTGATAAGTAGTTGATATATGCATAACAGAAGCAGATATCTAACAACAACACTTCAAAAAACAGGTAAAAATGGCAGCAGTGAATAATCTTCTAAATGTGGTATTCTAGAAAAATATAAGTGGGCAAAAGACAAAGATAAACGATTATTTGTCCCTAACGTATAACTGCAGCAATTAATGTGGATGTCACTATCAATCTATAGGGTGAAAATCTTTAACTGTCTTTCCACAAAGCAAATGAAGATGCATAATCAAGCAGTATGCCTACACTGAAATAGCATACAAAAGTATTCCCTGTTTCTTCATATATTATTTCTGTGTTTCACACAGAGGGACAGAGCTGCCATTCTTTTTTTTTTTTTTTTTTTTTTTTTTTTTTTTTTTTTTTTTTTTTGCAGAGTGTCTCTATATAACACTGCGAAGGGAACATGGTATTATTCAGCTCTACGGACAAACAGGAACGGGAAAGCAGACGATTGCCAAGTCCAGATCGTTTCGAATAAGCTGTATTTAGCTTGTATGCTACCTAAAAAAATATAGTTCTATGAAAATTGCCACATCCCTCAGATATCCCGTATTTTGCAAGCGAGAGAAAAGCAGACGGAAAATCATTTCTCTGTTTCTCGTGCCTCCCTAATTAGCGTACGTTGCCCGCTTCCAGAAGCGTGAAGTTTTTAAAATGCAAATCGTTTGTTATTCTCAACGAGGACTAACGTAGAGAGATCAAGTTCTGCGAGTTTTAACGCTCTCCTCGTACAAACAACGCTGTTACCAGCGAAAGGAAATGACTTGTTTTCTGTACCAGAAAGTGGTCGACTCTGGGCTATGCTAAACGTTTTCAGGTGGTCGAGTTGTTACAAATGCTAGCAGTAGCGTAAGAACGTTACGTGACTTACAACACACGGAAATACTCACTGTAAAGTTATTCAGCTTATAAAAGCATAAATTCGAATTGCAAACCATGTGTATTTTATTTGAAAAACCAACAGTTTTTTTACAACTGGTAACTCATTTTACCCAGCTTGTTGAGAATACGCTTTGTTATACGACTACATCTCTATATTATATACGAGTAAAAAGACAGTGTCCTGACTGACTTACTGTTTCATTATCGCTCAGCCAAAACCGTTAACGATAAAAACTTGAAATTTGGAGAGGGTGTGGATCGTATACTGCAGGACTCGTTTAAGAGGGGGCTGTTCGAAATTCCACTCTCAAAGAAGGTGAAATATGGGATGAAAGGCTTTTTGAAAATATGTCACTGTTAAGGTAATCTTGAAGATATGTAAGTAGACTGTTTAGGTGTTTATATTGGTAAAGTCACGTAGCGCTCTGTATGAAAATCACTGACTGTGCTGTGTGCAGTCTGTGGCTGGTTTGCATTGTTGGAATTTGCTATTGTAGTGTTGAGCAGTTGGCTGTTAACAGCGAGTAGCGTTGCGCAGTTGGAGGTGAGCCGCCAGCAGTGGTGGATGCGGGGAATGAGATGGCGGAGTTATGAGAGCGGATGATCTGGACGTGCGTCTATCAGAGAGAGTAAGTTTGTAAGACTGGATGTCATCAACTGATATATATATATTATGACTTTTGAACATTATTAAGGTAAATACAGTATTTGTTCTGTATAAAAATCTTTCATTTGCTAATAATGCCTATCAGTAGTTAGTGCCTTCAGTAGTTAGTCTTTTATTTAGCTGGCAGTAGTGGCGCTCGCTGTATTGCAGTAGTTCGAGTAATGAAGATTTTTGTGAGGTAAGTGATTCCTGAAAGGTATAGGTTATTGTTAGTCAGGGCCATTCTTTTGTAGGGATTTTTGAAAGTCAGATTGCGTTGCGCTAAAAATATTGTGTGTCAGTTTAGTGATGATGAGAATAAGTAAAGAGAGAACTGTCTGAGTACGTTCAGTTTTGCTCAGCTGTTTGAAAATCAAATAACGTAAGGGGTTTACCAGCACAGTAATTCACTAATTTTGCTAAGGGGACGTTTCATAGATAGAGCTACGAGAACTGGCATTTCGTTTCTCAGTCAGACATAAAAAATAGGTGTTTCAGTATTTTTGGAAATTCAGCCATTAAGAGATTAAAATAGTGGCTGAAAGTTTTTTTGGAAATAACTGATTATTAAAGAACTACTAAAGCATTTTTAGAGCTATGTCTATGAAAATTGGTTTTTAATTCTCTGTTAGAAATGGAAAAGGGAGTGAGACAGGGAATGAAAGGTTTTATGAAATCATTTCATTATGAAAACGTTTTCAAAGCTGTCTCTACGCAAAACTGGATTTGGCTTCTCTGTTAGAAATTAAAAAAAATAAGAGTTTCACTGTTTTTGAAAATTTTTAAGAAAACCTTTCGTTATCAAAAAGAAAAAGTTAAGTGCTAAATCCATAAAACTGATGTTTCACTTCTCGGTTAGATATAAAGAAATATGTATTAGGAAATGGAAGTTTCTGTGGAAGTATCACGACAAGAATGCAAAAGATATGATTTACAAAAACCAACCACAAATGCTTTCTGATTATAAGCACTGTAGAAAAAGACCATGCTTCTGTGGCCTTAATTAGCGTGAATAGTTTAGAAGGTGTTTCGGTTTGTGAACATATAAATTTGATTAAAGAAAGAAATCTCTTCATAACACACAGACTATGAAGGCAAAGCGGCGGACGCTAAGCTAGTCTAATATAAAATACAGATACTAGTTTCTAGAGACATAATTTTACTGATTTGACTTTTGCAGCTTTGATGTATTTGATGTAATAGTTCCAGTAAAGATCATTGCTAGAGTTTTGATTTTTTCTCGTTAATTTGAAGAACTATTTCCTGAGAATGATACAAATTTTCGCCTTACTTCGCGATATAGATATTGCCTTATCGCTTTAATGAAATTCTGAAATTAATCTTTATAGATTTCATTATTGTAGTTCTGAAATATTTGCATGAATAATGTTATACAATGTACTAATAATCATCCAATATTACTTTATTACGTCCCTGATTATGATTAAATGACACTGACATTACATTACGGCTGGGCCATGCTAACTGTCCCTCACTTCATGAAAGGTAACACAGCACAGGCTGCAATGGAGCTCTCATTAGTCGTCTACGGTCGTTGACAATGAAACTATACTTCGAAAAAAGATCTGCCTGCATCAACGTATGAAGAGGGAACCCAAAGAGACTTTCAGACAGTTCAGGTACAAGAATTTCAATGCTTGGAGTGACTGAATTATTTCAAACTGTTGACCAGGATTTTTTTCATTTTGATTTTGGAGAGTGCCTTTAAAAGCAAGGTACCCAGCGGTAATATCAGACGCTTTTAATACTTTAAAGTCATATAATTTTTGTGCTTTTTCACTTATTGCCGAAATGGTTGTATAGTTTGATTGAATTCCATTAGCTGGATGAAGTACTTCATTCAAAAGTTAAATAACGTGTTAGCATCACCTGGGGACTTGTGATTTTCAATTTTGTTTACAGTTAAAACACAAACATTTTGCAAGAGGAGGGCCTTTTCGCTTTTTAGCGAGTCACTAAATCCTTCAATAATCTTACTAACTAGTTGATCAATATGAGAAGAAGCAATTATATTCATGCTATTCTTCAGTTGTGTTATTTTCGAAAACAGCAAATGAAAATAGAGATAATTCGACCCTTCAAGTTCCAAAGTAACATTTGCAAGAAACTTGCAGTTTTCAAAAGCAAATGGTGCTTGAAAGTTTACCATGTTGCAAAATCTGGCATCTTCCATTTCTGCCAACCGGGTTTCTGTGGGAAAAGATTTTAGTGACAATTGCTTAAAAAGTTACTGGAGGGTATCTGAATTTGTATGTATATAACAGACGGCTTTAAACTAACTTTCCCATCTACTTAGCACAGGCTATGGATACGATAAAACTGACGTATCTGGGAAGTTTTCATGCAGGTATGAACGGAACTGAGTGAGTGATTTTCCTGAACACACGAAAACAATTTTATGCTTTCGACACAACGGGACTAAGCTCCTTCACATTCTTTTTCAAGACATCACCGAACAAACTGAATTTATAAGGCCAACAAGCGATGAAAATTAAACTTTCCGTCATAATTCCCCTCCTTTTATAACAGGTCAAAATCTACAGAGCTGAATCACTTAATTTCAAAAGCATGTCTGCAGCTCGTGGTCGTGCAGTAGCGTTCTCGCTTCCCGCACCTGGGTTCCCGGGTTCAATTCCCGGTGGGGTCAGGGATTTTCTCTGCCTCGTGATGACTGGGTGTTGTGTGATGTCCTTAGGTTAGTTAGGTTTAAGTAGTTCTAAGTTCTACGGGACTGGTGACCATAGATGTTAAGTCCCATAGTGCTCAGAGCCATTTTTCAAAAGCATGCAAAGCATGCAGGATCGTTTGAGAAGATGCTCTGTTGCTCGCGGCATTTAGTAACGCACATTATAACAAAAAATAATTCATGTTCAGATATTGGGCCTTGAGTTCTGGTCAAACATGCGACACACAGTGGCCTGAAGAGTCGGTAGTTTCGTCGCAGGTAGAGCCAAGTCCGATTTCTCTTCTAAAGACTGTTTTAATATGCTTGCTAGTACCTAGCCTGCACAGCGTGGAATATATTGTTTGCTTAGTTGGTTGACTGTCCTATGGTCTCCAGATACTACCCAATACAAAAAGAAAAATCAGTATCAGAAAAAGGCATAATAAATCCTAGTTAGTATCACAGCACACAACTGGGATACACATTGGAAGCTACTTCCGGACTGCGAGGTCGCCTACCATCTCCAGCAGGATGTTGGCTTTGTGTAGCATCTCATTTATTTCGTGAACAAATTCTGTTTTTCTGCTCTTGTGTTTCTTTTGCTTATCTAACGAAAGTCATATTGTTGCCTGCCGTTTCACTGCTTAATTCACGTTATAAATGCTCCTTATTTTTAAAGCAATGTTTTGAGACAGTATCTTTTTTCTGCCACTCGATACGGACATTAAAAAATTTACAGATTAAAATATTGCTTTCCGAAACTTCTTATCTCTGCTGTCCACCGTAACACTTGTCGAAAGACCCATCTTCGCTAATACTCGCGAACTACCCACTGAGGTCACAGAAATCATGGGATACCTTCTAATATTGTGTCGGGCCTCCTTTTTCTCAGCGTAATGCAGCAACTCGACGTATCATGAACTCAAAAAGTCGTTGGAAGCCCCTGTAGAAATGTTGAGTTATGTTGTCTCTATTTTTTTTTTTTTTTTTTTTTTTTGAGTCATCAGTCTTTTGACTGGTCTGATGCGGCCATCAGTTCATCTCAGAGTAGCAGTCGCAACCTACGTCCTCAATTATTTGCTGGATGTTTTCCTGTCTTCGTCTAAAGTTTTTGCCCTCTACAGCTCCCTCTAGTACCATGGAAATCATTCCCTGATGTCTTAACAGCCCTCATATCATCCTGTCGTTTCTCCTTGTCAGTGTTTTCCACATATCCTCTCCGATTCTGTGCAGGACTTCCTCAATTCTTATTTTATCAGTCCACCTAATTTTCAACATACGGTCGGCCTCTGGTGGCCGAGAGGTTCTCGGGCTTCAGTCTGGAACAGCGCGACCGCTACGGTCACAGTTTCGAATCCTGCCTTGGGGATCGATGTGTGTGATGTCCTTAGGTTTAAGTAGTTCTAAGTTCTAGGGGACTGATGACCTGAGATGTAGTGCTCAGAGCCATTTGAACCATTTTTTTTCAACATACCTCTTTGGCACCACATCTCAAATGCTTAGATTTTCTTGTGTTCCGGTTTTACCACAGTCCTTGTTTCACTGCCACACTATGCACATTCTCAAAAATGTCTTCCTTAAATTAATGCCCATGTTTGATACAAATAGATATCTCTTGGCCAGGAATGCTGTTTTTGCCAGTATTAATCTGTTTTTGGTGCTGTCTTTGCTCCATCCGTCATTGGTTATTTTGATGCCTAAGTAGTAGAATTGGTTAACTTCATCTACTCTGTGACCATCAATCCTGATGTTAGGTTTTTCGCTGTTCTCATTTCTGCTACTTTTCCCGAACTTCGTATTTCTTCGATTTACTCTCAGTCCATATTCTGTACCCATTAGACTCTTCCTGTTCATTCCATTCAGCAGATCATGTAATTCTTCGTCACTTTCACTCAGGATAAGAATGTCACCAGCGAATCGTATCACTCAAACCCTTTAACCTTGAATCTTAATTCCACTCCTGAACCGTTCTTTTACTGCCATTTTTGCTTCTTCAGTGTACAGATTGAGCAGTAGGGGTGAAAGACTGCCTCCCTGTTATACACCCTTTGTAATCCGAGCACTTCGTTCTCAGTCGTCCACTCCTATCATACCCTCTTGGCTCTTGCACATATTGTATATTAACCGTTACTCCTTTAGGCTTATCCCTGTTTTTTCAGAATTTTGAACGTCTTGGAGCATTTGACATTGTCGAGCGCTTCCTTCAGGTCGACAAAGCCTATGAACGTGTCTTGATTTTTCTTTAGTCTTGCTTCCATTATCAACCACAAAGTCAGAATTGCTTCTCTGGTGCCTTTACGTTTCCTAAAGCCAAACTGATCGTCATTTAACTCATCCTCAATTTTCTTTTCTATTTTCCTGTATATTATTGTTGTCAGAAATTGGATACATGAGCGGTTAAGCTTACTGTGCGGTAATTCTCGCACTTGTCAGTTCTTGCAGTCTTCGAAATTGTGTGGATGACATTTTTCCGAAAGTCAGATGGTATGTCGCCGAATTTATATATTCTAAACACCAACGTGAATAGCCGTTTTGTTGCCAATGATTTTAGAAATTCTGATGGAATTTATCTGTCCCTTCTGCCATATTTGATCTTAAGTCCTCCAAAGCTTTCCTAAATTCTTGTTGTAATACTTGACCTCTTATCTCTTCTAAATTACCTCCTGCGTCTTCGTCTATCACATCAGACAAAGCTTTCTCCTCATAGAGGCTTTCGATGTGCACTTTCTACCTATCCGCTCTCTCCTCTGTATTTAACAGTACAATTCCCGTTGCACTTCTAATGCTGCCACTTTTGCTTTTAATTTCACCGAAGGTTGTTTTAAGTTTCTTATATGCTATGTCGGTCCTTCCGACAAATATTTCTTTTTCGATTTCTTCACATTTGTCATGCAACCATTTTGTCTCAGCTTCCCTGCACTTGCTATTTATTTCATTCCTTAGTGGTTTGTATTTCTGTGTCCTCAGTTTTCCTGAATATTATTGTACTTCCTACTTTCATCGCACATCTGAAGTATTTCTTCTGATACCCATGGTTTCCTGGCAATTACGTTATTTATATCTACGGGTTTCTTTACAACTTCTGTGATTGTTCTTTTTAGAGATGTCCGTTCCTCTTCAACCGTACTACCTACTGAGCTATTCTTTATTGCTGTTTCTATAGCCTTAGAGAACTCCGATCGTATCTCGTCGTTCTTTAGTACTGCCGTACCCCACTTCTTTGCATATTGATTCTTCCTGACTAATCTCATAAACTTCAGTCTACTCTTCATCACTACTGAACTGTGATCTGATTCTATATCTGCTTTTACAAGTATACATGCTCCTCTTGTGATTCTTGAACAGAGTATTCACTGTTACTAGTTGAAATTTATCACAGAGCTCAGTTAGTCACTCTACTCTCTTATTTCTTGACCCAAGCCCATATGCTCCTGTGACCTTTTCTTCTACTCCTTCCTCTACATCTGCATTCCAGTCCCCCATGGCTATTGGATTTTCGTCTCCCTTTACGTACTGAATTACCCTTTCAACATTCTCCTATACTTTTTCCATCACATCATCTTCATGTTGCGAAGTCGGCGTGTATATCGGAATGTATACCTGAACTACCATTGTTGATGTTGGTTTTCTGTCGATTCTGGTAAGACCAGTCGTATCACTGAACTGTTCACAGTAACACACTCTCTGTCCTAACTTCCTATTTATGACGAATCCTACGCCCGTAATACAATTTTCTGCTGCTGTTGATATTACCCTATACTCATCCGACCAGAAATTCTTGCTTCTTCCCACTTCACTTCACTGACCCATACTATATCTAGATTCAGCTTTTGCATTTCCCTTTCCAGATTTTCTAGCTTCCCTACCACGTTCCAACTTCTTATATTCCACGTCCCGACTCGTAGAACTTTGTCCTTTCGTTGGTTATTCATTTTTTTCCACATAGTCACCTCCCCATTCGCAGTCCTCTCCTGGGGTTAAGAATGGGGGACTACTCCGGAAACTTTTGCCAATGCAGAGATCATTACGACATGGATACATGCTGCGTGTCTTTAATGCAGTGGTTTCCATTACCTTTTGCATCCTCATGCCGTTGATCAGTGTTGATTCTTCCGCCTTTACGGGTAGTTTCCCAACCGAAGGACAAGAGAGCGCCCTGAACCTCTGTCCGCTCCTCCACCCTCTTTGACAAGACCACTGACAGAATTATGGTGACTTCTTATGCCGGAAGCCTTCGGCAGCCAATGCTAATTATTAATCAAAATTTAAGCGGTGGCGGGTTTCAAATGCGAGACCGAGGACCTTTTGATTACTACTTACTTCGCCTCTAAGTACTGCAAGTATGCAGTGCAGGCAACAGAAACTTGTGTTGTGAGCTTCCACGAGCTCTTGATAATCGTCTTCCTGTTCTGGAGTAGAAGGTAACTCTTCAGTGTGGCAGCAACCGCATAACAACTAATTTTAAATAAATATCACAATGAAAATAGAAGAACAAAGCACAAACAACGACTTTATAGTTTAGCAACAAAACTGATGAGTCTGAGTTAAAACAGCTAATGTTCGCTGCACATTTGACAACGAACTTCAACAAATCACTACGGAACGATGTCTCCCGACTGTTGCCGATTGCTACCGAACAGAACTATGGAGTCCGCGTGTCCAATTATAGTTCCCATAAAGTACTGGCTGTGGCCATTATATTTTACCAGGACGCCGAAATATATCAACCCTTTCAGCAGTTTATTAGTGATTTCCAAGAACATTAGCTCTGTAGCATGAGGAGAGAGGCTGTGGTGGTGTACCCAGCCACCTCGAGAACAGCATTCCAAACATTTCTTTTCAAATCCTGAAGTCAATGTCGGCAATATTGATGTAGAATTATTTAGAAAACGTCTGGCCCTTTTCGAAACCCTCTGACTCTTTGGCGACATGTCTTAAAGAGATCTTCCGGAATAGTAAAGATAACATGTACTTCTTTCCTGTTGAGGAAACTATTCTCTCTTCCTGTTATTACTAGAAATGAGTGAAAATACTTCTCACACCTTAAAAATTATGATGGGCACTTCTTCAAACTGCTTGCGATAACGGAAAACTCTATGCAAAGGCACTATTGATGCAGTCTAGCTCTTGTTCCATGGTTATGGACACAGGTGTTTTCGCAGAAATTATCGTAGGGCAACAAAACGGCGTGCAGAATATCGTCGATGTACCTCGGTGCTGTAAGTGAGCCATGGATGAACACCAAAGGGGTGCTGCTATGAAATTAAACGGCACCCCAGACCTCCAGTCCTTGTTGTCGGGACGTGTGGCAGGCAGCAGCCATATTGGTATCCAATCGCTGTCCGGATCGTCTGCAGACATCTCTTTGGGCTGGAACCGACTGTAGTAGAATCGTCTTCACTGATGAGTCACGCTTGGAATTGAGACTCCATGACCAGCGAACATATTGCCCGCTCGCCCACGGTGAGAATTTTACAGCTCGTCTTCATGCTTGCTAAACACCACCTTGGCCATCAAGGCCGCCGCATCACTTCAAAATTGAGAACGTTTGGAGCAGTACGGGCAAGGCCTTCCAACCATCTGGGGAGTGTGACCATCTAGCGCGTCAGTTGGGCATAATTTGACTCGATACCACTCAGGAGGTCGTCCAACAACTGTATAAATCAATTCCAAGCCTTATAACTGCTTGCACAAGGGCCGGAGGTGGACCAACGCGTTAATCACTTGCTCAGTTCGTGAAGCACCTTCTTTTGAATCATTCGTTTTTGTGTATTATCGCCTAGTTCAAACAAACCTCACTTCACTGTACATAATCTTTGTAAATATTACTTCTAACAAGCAGCTTATTTATTGTCTTCCACATGCGGTAGAAGTTAGCCAGTTTAGAGCTCCTACTGGGGTAACACGTTTTTGGTAAGCAATAGTGTTCCTTTGAATCGCTAGACGCTTTGCCACAAGGCTCTTAACGAATCTTATGATACTTTTCCCTAAACATAAATCATTCTTCAGCTGGAACGTCGCTGTGGAGGACTGACATTAATCCCACGGGATGTATTCCCGATGGCTGGTAACTTCTCGGCTTCTGTTAGGAAGCGCTATTCTGGCGGGAACGTGGATTAAAGACTCTCTTCCTTCGGTATGCCGGCAAAAGCCAAGTGCATAGGCGGGTCTCGCATCTTTCGCCGAACTGCAAGATGAGATGCTGGGCGGGGGCGCCCATGCGACGGCAACAAACGCTGCCAGCGGACACCAGCACGCGGTACACGCGTCGCGGAGTGAGATTCACGGCCTCCTCAGGCCCGTAAAGCTGACTGTCGGCGGCGCCACGCCTCTCTGGGCAGCATACGATACACTACGGCGGTGCGGGCTGGGCGACGCGACTTGCTCCTGTGATTGCAGCCAACACACGTTTCTCAGGTTTTAACTTCTGTGAAGTACGTGAGTCGTCCACGAAGAGCACGGCCATTACCACTCGTTTTTCAAAATGCTCGGTAAAGTAAGAAAACATCGTAAAATATTAAAAAATCAAAACATGACATATCGAATGTGTTGAAATTTAGAAAACAAGAGCTAATGATACATGGTAGATAAAATTATGTAAAGAATTTATGTCCGTACTTACAAGACGAAAGTAATGAGAAGACAAAAGTAGTGAGGAGACGAAAGTAAGGAGAACACGAAAGTAAGGAGAAGTAGCAGAAGTGAAAACAACGAGAACCGTAACTTCAGAATTGGTGATCTCGAAGTAAATACAATTAAGGAATTCTGCTACCTAGACAACAAAATAACCCGTGTCGGGCGGACTATGGAAGACATAAAAAGTAGGATAGCACTGGCATAAAGGGAATTCCTGGACAAGAGACGTTTGCTAGTATCAAAAATAGATTTTAATTTAAGGAAGTAATTTCTGATAATGTGCGTCTGAACCACAGCATTGTGTAGAAGTTAGACATGGACTGTGCGACAACTATAACAGAATTAAAACCGTGTACCGGAACGAGACTCGAACTCTGGACCTCTGCTTTTCGTGGGCAAGTGCTCTACCATCTTTTTTTTTTATCTCATTTTGTTCGCATGTGTTCGTTGTATCTGCTCGGGGCGGACGTCGTAAGACATCCATTTATGTCCTTTTTTTTTTTTATTACAGAGGGCGCGTAACCCTCTGAACGAACACGCTGAGCTACCGTTCCGGCGTAAGACATCCAGTAGATTTCGTTGTTGATCTGTTAACTCAGTTTTCTTTATTACAGAGGGCACATAACCGTCCGACCGAACACGCCGAGCTACCGTGCCGGCTGCTGCGTCAACTAGAGCTGAGCAGCCGGCCGCCAGGGAACCATCTGATCTACCCAAGCACGACTCACGCCCCGTCCTCAAAGCTTTACTTCTGCCAGTATCTCGTCTCCTACCTTCCAATCTTTACAGAAGAGCTTGATATGATCGGAAATAGTCATTAGTTACGCCTCTTATTCCTAATGCTTCTAGTTTATTTAGTAGAATCATATGATCAAAGTATCGAAATACTTCGAAAGATCGAAAAATATACCTGTAACACATTTAAACTTTGAAAAGACATTACATAATTAAAACCGGCTGCCCGTACCAATCGACGTACAACAGAGCCCTTTCGGAACCGTCCCTGCGCAGGAGAAATATTTGAACAACATTAGTTATTCCTTCACAGGACAGTGTACTACAATTGTGTCAGGGAAGACATACTGTTATGCAAGAAACACGCAGGAAATTTTTTGTGATAGTTGAAAAAAGAGTTGACGAGTAAATTCGTGTATTAAAAACGTGTTTATTGTGACTCCCACAGAATTAGAGAAGTTTACGAAAGTACTGTACGTTTTCAAATTTGAATTTTTTTCTACGTGGGGCAAGAAAGTTTTCTTTACATTGTTGAGTCGTGGTTAGGGCAGATTGATCACACAATTTAGAATCAAATCTTTGTAGAAGAAAGGAAAGTACGCACCTGAACTGAAAAATTATTCCTACTCCACTGCAGTTCACTTTTACTACCCTAAGATGATATTTTTTACAGTTAGGTTGAAATTTTAGTTAAAACCGTTCAAAGTGCTCCCAGCTTGCTGGAGGCTAGGACAGAAATCGCTTCTAAGGAGTCCGCAGCTCGTAGTCGTTCGGTAGCGTTCTCGCTTCCCAAACCCGGATTCTAGGGTTCGATTCTCGGCGGGGTCAGGGATTTTTTCTGCCTCGTGATGACTGTGTGTTGTCCTTAGGTTAATTAGGTTTAAGTAGTTCTAAGTTCTAGGGGAATGATGGCGATAGATGTTAAGTCCCATAGTGCTCAGAGTCATTTGAACCATTTTTTGCTTCCATGGAAAATTCCATAAAAATGTATTTTTTAATTCTGCATCAGTTTACTCACCCGCTTTCACTGGAATGATCAAATCAGTGTGGTTGACATCGATGATGGTCAAATAAAGAACAATCTTTGAGAAATTAAACGAAATGTGTTATTCGCTCTCACTTCTGGAAAATCCGTGTGCCTGCAAGACGATAGCTTTCATTAAATGTCCATGGTGCTCTACGAATTTGTTTCGGTTGCTTCTGCAACAAATACCACCCGGAATTCTGTTCTAGTATAGCAAGCGATGCAACCTATAGCAAGTAAGACGATTCTGTAATCTATTCTGTAACAAATGAAATACACGTTTAAAGAAAGTTTGCTAAGCTGAAAATTATTTTAGAATAAATGTTCATGACATATACTGCTTGATGATATTGTATACAATAAAGTAAAGAAAAGAAGAAGTACACAGTAGGGACTTGAACTCATACTTCCAGCATTCTGGATGTGAACTAACGCCACTGCGCTATACTCAGTTGCTCAAAAATTTACATAAGTTACACCTATAGGAAGTCTGCATAAAACTTCAATGTCGTTTCCTCTGAAGCTAGGGGTTGTGGCAAGAATAGCTGCTAGCCAAGTACATGGGACATGTCCCTCTACAGTATATCAAAGATCCGTGATTAACAGGTCTAATGGTGCCCTTGTCAGAGCGTTGTTTATGTAAGAGAAAATCCACAAGTCGTCCCCGTGAAATAGTTCAAGAAGTAGCGAACATTCAGTCGAGTTTTTCACGTAGTTCACAGAGATCTGCTCGTCGTGCCATCCGGGCGTGAGCCATTCCTGATGTGTTTATTTGGCATGGTCCAAGGCGATACTTGTGTTTCTAATCATGGAGGATTCAAGTCCCGTGGAGGACATACCAAACATTTGTGAAAGGTAAATGCAAACTTTGTTATTAAACGTAACAGTGAAAAGTACCCCATGGTGCGTGTGTATACATGTAAGCAACAAATTCTTGTAGAACCAGATAGTTCTTTTCAGAATGAAACACCCAAAACCATTGCTGAGCTGAAAACAGCCATTCAGGGGGTCATCGACAGCGTCGATGTTCCGACACTTCAGCGAGTCGATCAGAATTCGCTATTCGTCAGCGCCACACCGTCGCCATCTTACGAACCAAACATCCTGGACTAAGATACAACGCACTTACATACGATCTTTAGTTGCGGTATTGTCAAACTAGTTTTACAGAGAAAAAATCAAAATACCCGTTTGACAATTCCAATCACAATACCGCAACTAAAGATCGTATGTAAGTGCGTTGTATCTTACTCCAGAATATTTGGTTCGTAAGAACACAAGCCAGTAATTACCTGAAGATGGCCTAATAAGCCGAAAACTAGTTCATACAAATAAAAATCAGCAGAACTAAAAACCGCGTGTGTGTTATTCAACCCTCAATATGGAAATGTTTTATCAAGAAGCGACGGAAGAATCCATAAATAAGAAACCATAATGATTAGTACTCGGAGAAGTATCCTCTCCCGTGCATTTCAGGCATCTGAGGAGTACAGATGTACATGTACATTGAGCTGTGGTGGTCCGAGCCTGCTCAAGAGACAAGAACGTCAATCAACCGACCGAAATATTCAGCTGACAAAGTTGTTGCCATCATACGATGTTTTGAATTTCTAAATTTGAATTTCAAATCTCAACCTGCACCTTCGATAAAACCTTCTTTTCAAAACTATGGGAACCGAAGGGGGACAGGCAATTTCAGTCAGAAGTTCGAAACTTTGAGAGTCGGAGTCGAAGCTGCTTACATCCCTAGTGAGACACTAGAGATCGATCTAAACTCTCTATAGATCGACTCATCTTTTCAGTCAAGATGTTAACCAGTAATAGTGAAACAAATCAATGGTTTAGACAACACCTTTTGACAAACTGCTACATTCCAGCCCTTGTAAGATTAATAATGAAAAAGCAAGCAAACTCACAGACCGTCGCTTCTAAGAGCCAGCAAAACCAGAAATAATCGCTCGCTATTGTAGGCATGTGCCTCTCACATACTCGTCACTGCTGATGATGGTCTGAGAGCGTGCCGCACGCGCGCAAGAACTCTCTTTCTAATGAGCTGTAATTCCAGTTGCGTACGTATGAGTGGCTGCAACCGCCGCCTTCTTTTCTTGCAACAGCGTCTCCGCAGTGATCGAGTTCAACTTCTCGATTGTCCGTCATCGACGCTGTCTTCGACTCGGAGTATATTGCGATTGTTTGCTGATGTCACAATCATCGCTCTCCATCTGTGAGCGACACTTAATGACATTCCCAGTTGCTGTAAACTGGACTTAAAATCTAAGTATTCATTAAAAGAAGAGTTATTTAATTAGAGCATGCTTCCAAGGCAGAGATGGGGTACCTCCACGCCCGCACCAACGTGGTGATCAGACTGTTCTACTGTCACCTCCGTCAACATGTTAGTTATCTAATAGGTGCATCACAGGATGCTGGGCTGTGATGTTATCCTTGCGTCTGGGTAAGACTACGCATTAACACGGCCCATCAGGTGACACATAGTGGACGAAACGCGAGTGAGGGTAGCAACTTGAAGAGCAGAGGGGAAAAAAGTGCCAAGGCTCGTGCCGTGGGAAAAAAACTATGCGACAGTGGGATGGGTAGTAAGAGCAGTAGTGGCTTACTAGCTGCGATATTTCATGCAAGGTTGGGTTTGTTAGTAGGGGTATCATGCATCATTACCGTGGCAGGCGATGGCGATGTATCCCAGTTTGCTGCAGCCGCTGCATTCCTGGAACAATCAAGATCGTTATATAGTAGTGGGAGGTCGGCCATAGATCTTCTCACTGTGTGGGGGGTGTGTGGAGCTTGTCTGCATGCAGTGTACGGTACAGCTTCCCTGTGTGAGGCCAGTTATTCCGCAAGTGTGTTCCAGCTGGATATCCAGTAATGGCGTCTGATTAACAGGGGGGTCACCTGTACCGTTGTGTTTGCGTGTACTTGTCCATAGATGTTAGGTCCTTACAAGTATGTCTTTTGGTCTTTCATGTTTCCATCTATGGTGGTGATCGCAGTTCTCCAGATTGGGAATAAAAGTGTTCTGCGAGTTTCTGTATAGTCTTGTGGTGAGTTTGTGGGTTACCTGCGTGAGAGTCTCAAGCCGGTATTCCCGGTGAAGTTCCGCGATGCGTGTGTATCGTGGAACATTGCTTAGCAAAAAAAATGTGTACTTTACCAGGAATTGAGTGTTCTGTAAACCGGACCACCCGCTCATCAGGTGCTCTGTGGTTATGTGCAATAGGCTCATGCTGATTCTATCACTCCATATCAAGTAGAATGACAGATTACTCTCATGAAGTTAATAGGCTACTTAAAAAATTAACTGCCACTTATAACGGAAGCGTTATTTAATGAGACCCTGAACTCGTGAAGGGTCTCACCTATTGTTTGTGGTTGGAGGAACTGGACGTTTCAATTTAATTTACTTTAATGGTTGCTGAGTGAGTCTGATCCACTAAACTTCAGATTCATTGAAAGAATGAAAGAATATGCAATTTAATGAGAACACATTAACGTCGAGATTACGAGTACAAACAACTTGAGAAAGAATTTTACATAAAAAAATAAAACAACGATCAGAGAAACGAATGGTTGTTAGGATAGCCACCAGTAGTTACGGTAGAGATGGAGCCCAGACACACATTGGACACGAGAAACGTTTCCAACCGTTGCTGGAAAACTTGATAATTATAAGAAAAAGAAGAGTATGAATCTGAAGAGAGCACATGACAGATCAACAAATAAAGGAAGAACAGAAAGAATTATCACTAGATATATGAGCTCTAATGAATTAATACCGAAACGGAACATGAGTGGTTACAGAAAAAGAACCCCTTTGAAAGGTCGTGAAGCGTGTAGGTCAGATTATGAAAACAAAGTGAAAAATTGGGATCAACTCCTTTCCCTTCATTCTATCACGATCACTGAAGTCAGGGGTGTACCGTGACTGTGGTTGAGATGAGTCTGGACGAGTCGTTGTGTTGCAGTGGCTGCTAACTGTTGCTGGCATGGGTCAGTATGATGTGACCACAAGCACTGAATCTCTTCCTCTTCCTGTTTGCCGACTGCAGCTCTAGTAAATTCAATGCAGAACTTTGAAAACTTGACAGAAGGCCAAAGTCAGGAAAAACACGTACAAGCACAGAATCCGAAACCTAATAAAACTTTAGAATCCGCATGAGAATCCAAAAACAGAATAGAATCAGTCACACTCTGAACGAGAATCAAAAGTCGCATAGAATGCCTCTCTAAATTTTGCTAGCCTTCCTTGAGACTTCAGAAAGTCATCCAGCACGATCTTTCGAGCTAGTCCCATACAGAGCCTCAGTGTTCTTCCAAACAACCATCTAGAATTCCGTTCACTAGCTGCCACCATCACGTAAAAGATGTAACTACCAATGAGATTTCTGTTTTTATGGAAAGGAGAACCGAGTGTTCCCCCGTTCATACAGTCAGACTTATTTGTCAGGAATTCTGGGGATTTTGTAGAGATTTTGCAGAGTGTTAACCACAGAAATAGCAAGTTTGGAAACTATGCAGACCTATGTGGGACCACATATTTAACTTTGGGAAATCGTGTCTGGAGACCGAACCACGATGGGATAACAGCAAGTAGGCAGCTGACGCCCCACTGAAAGTTTGCTACTGCTAGCAAGCGGAGTTCTTACCCCTTCCACCACGGGTTTCCCATTCTGCTGGAAAGGACACCAGTTGACCGTTCCACCGCCCATTGTTCGAGATACCTGCTGGATAACCCTTGAAGCGCTTTCTCGACTGCACGTGCAGTCCGCTTACGTGAAACATGCACTTTGGGTGATAGGCAGCTCCTCAAGAGCGAGGGAAAAGTTCTACCTGTTTTTTCTCCAAAGAGAAGGTCCCATGATCCAGACCAGACACATTACAGGGAAAAGCTACTACTTGAATGAAATATGAGATTTGGTACAGGGAGATGAGTTATCAACATTGCTGCAAGTTATTCCCTGACCACTCATGTAATCATCGCGCAATATGGGTGAAAAGTCGACAAATGAAAATTGAATAGAAAAGTACACTTGGCAAGACGCTCTTACGTGAAAATTCAATATGCAAATAGGAAAAAACGCGAGGATAGAGAAAGGCCAGAAACATGCCGTCATCTCACAAGGTAATAACACGGGAAAGTTTGGTGACAAAAGAGAAACACAGATATAGTCCGAAAGTCTTGAACGTAACACATCGAATTTGGAAGTACGTAACGATTTAACACATAAGCGGCAGTTGATGAAACTGGAAAATTTAAAAATTGTTAAGAACCGTGTATGACACGGTTGTAGCTTATCTCCACTGCTGCGTATCCTGTTTATCGAATAAGCAACGAAGGAAGCGGAACAAAAACTTCTGAAACGAGCAACGTATATGGGAACAGACATGAGCAGTATGACATTGCGTCACAGACGGAAATGACGGAAACAGAATTATTGAATGAACTGAACAGACTGTTTACAGTGAAATATAGATAAACGAGGGAAGATAAAAGTGATGAACAATGGAAACAAATGCAGCGATATGTAAGTTCAAAACTGGGGAGGACACAACAGTAGAATAACGACATAAATGTCCTACTTTAGGAGGTGGGTTTCACAAACTCATGGGGGAAAAAGAGACGGCATATGTAAATTGACAAAGATGCAAAAAACTTTATTTACCAGAAAAAATTACAAGTTTCCTGTATTTAGTTAAAACTCAAAGTGTGTACAGAATAACTACAGAAAGTTGGCGTAATTAAAATGTCTCTTATCTGTGAATCCGATCCATCAAAGTACTATTGCAACGCATTTGAAGAACAGGTTAACACAGGTAGCATTTACTTCCTGCAATGATAGATTTGAGTTTAAGGTATGTTTAAATACAGGTAATAGTCGATATTCTCACTTACAGAACCATTAATTGACCAAGAAATGTTTCCTGTGCTCTACCTTATAGGCGACATATGTGCAGCGAGCATGCTTGACTCGTGACTGTAATTTAAACACTTTACTACAAAGGAAATGAAACTACTAATTAACAGAAACAAAACAATATGGAACTTCGAACATATCGTTTCGTGTTCCAAAGATCTCGACAAAACCTCATCTTCTGGAACCTGGAAGAATTGTGCGAAAAAGACTGCTTGCAATGTTATACTGACTAAATGTGTGCAGCACATGCAAAACAATTCTCTTTGAATAATGAAGAAATGTAGAAAGATTTTGTATCAACTGTCAACTATTGAACACTAAGACATAGTGATTTTACATGAAGAAACTAGCTGAAGTTAGGGATACCACATGGCAAGTATATCACTGCAGGACGAAGACTTCATTCCCAAAGTACTCATGAAACCGACGGAAATACTACGAATCGTCATATGAGTGAAGAACAGCAGTTAATAGCTGACGTACGAATCAAAATATATGGTATGGAGAAAAATAATTCTGGCCCACATTAAAGGAAACTGTGTATACGACAGTATCACTCATAAAGGTTCAATAAGATGTGAGTACCATGCATCAATATGACACACCAAGGAGTGCCTTGCAGCTTTCGAAAAAATTAGGAATTGTAGAATGAACCTTAGTACTCGCTCCTCGTCACCAGAGGGTGCAGATCGCAACTCTGATTGTAAGATTTCACATGCAAATCCAAATTGTAACCTCCAACTAATTTCTTTCCCTCTCGATATAACACAGATCAGTCACACTTCCACCTTTTATGGAACGTGCTACAGGGTAGAATCTTTTTGCCTATTAAAACTCAGACCATGCGCTCTCTACACATGCCACATTTAATTCCTTTTAGCCAAGCCTTACTACTCACCAAAGAGCATTGTAAAGACGAATCACCACAAATGAACAGCAGCTGACCGTACCACAGACATCGAATAGTGTGGACACCGATGTTCATGGCAAAACTGCTCACAAGTTAGGAGAGGAGTAAAGCTTGAGAAATTGGTAGTTGACAAGTATAACACGCAGCTTTCAATCTCTACTTGTGTCAAGATTTGTTATGCAACTGAAGAAGAAATTTCTGATATTTGACGTGTGGAGGAGAATGCTGAACTTGGATCGTGGGAAAAACAGTAAGCAACTAAAAGAATTTGAAATATGTTGCTGTAAGAATATGTAAAATAAAGAGGCACCAGAAAGAGTAGGGAAGCAAACAAGTCCGCTTAAAATCACTTCTGGGTGGGCACCACAGCCTCGATAAATTTAAAGAACGACATCGTTTCCAACAAGCTCTTACTTTAAATTAGTACTTTATGAACCGTAATTGGTTATTTTAGAGCGAGTTCTCATACTCAAGTGGCTAATGAGTGTGAATACGTCATCCCCGTAAATAGTACAGCAAAAAAAAGTCACATGCCATGGGTAGCTAGGCATGGCTTGGCCGTCAGTGCATACGACCTGGGAACAGGTACATAACAACCACGCGTAGGCACCTCTTTGCAGTTGCGCTGCCTGTTTTGAAGAGAGCGCACCGTTGAATCTAGCTGTTGGCGGTTAATTAAGAACTAATTTAAGTAATGGTGAAAGTACACCTCGGTTATTAAATTTATCAGAAATCCTTTCCGGAATCTGGGAGAGTTGGAAGCGTATCTCATTTTGGCTATAATAGGTAGCACCTTATGCGTCCATTTAACTTAAGTTAGGAATGAAACCGTTGCTTTACCAAATTTCTGCATTGGGTCATTGGAAAGAAATATGTCCAGCAAGTGGGGAGTTAATTCACTGTGGTGTTCCTCAGATATCGAGAATTCTCATGAAGATCCAATGTTGTACTTCGACACATTCATGTAGGGACATTTGAATCACGAACTGCAACAAAAAAAACAACACTCGCACCTTTCAGTTACATAATCTTACTGTCATCCTTCCTTCACGTAGTCAACATTTACGAAAAATGTTTGGAATAAGTGTATCTCTCAGATGATAGTCAAGATATGACACACTGTTGACTAACCTTTATAGAATTTTCTGTGTCATTAGCTGTCAGTGTGAATGACCACGTCATTAGCAAGCCGCTCCCCAGACCTTTAGTACCAACTTTCGACATGGAGCTGTTACGCTCTTTCAAGCACCTCCTCAGTAATTTGCATCTCGCTACCAGTCGTTCGGTAATGAACAAATCTTTACAGTACCGGAAACTGAACCCAGCTTTTCAGTTTGACAGTTAGACTCTGACCACTCAGTTAAGTAGATAGACCATGTGTGATGCATGCTGTTATTACCAGCCGTCCGAAGTGGCCGTGCGGTTCCAGGCGCTGTAGTCTGGAACCGCGAGACCGCTACGGTCGCAGGTTCGAATCCTGCCTAGGGCATGGATGTGTGTGATGTCCTTAGGTTAGTTAGGTTTAACTAGTTCTAAGTTCCAGGGGACTGATGACCTCAGAAGTTGAGTCCCATAGTGCTCAGAGCCATTTGAACCATTTTTTGTTATTACCAGATAAGAAGGCGTCATAGGAAATGATATTATTACATCGATAACAGAAATAAAAAATTGCTATTATTGTGATAAAGTACTAACTGATACGTAGGCGAAAATTATGTAAAATAAGTATCTGGTGTGAAGTGCAGAGAGGAGTGTTAGAAAGAAGAAGGAAGTGTTAAATGTCCCGCAACAGGTAGGCCATTAGAGACGCAGCACAAGCTCGGTTTAGGAAAGGATACGGTAACTTAATCGACCGTGGCCGCTTCGAAGGAAGCACCACGGCAAATGTCTTTAGTGAATTAGGGAAAACACAGAAGACCTAAATCTGGATGGCAGGACGGAGTTTTGAACCGTCGTCCTTCCAGAGGTATTGAAAACATAACACATCCATATATGTAGATGGCGTCTTTCCGTTTCGGTTATACTGATTTGCATGGGTGATAGAAAAGAGTAACCGTAACCGTTTGCGATGATAGACCATTGTTTGGAAAGAACTATGTCGCATGTTATAATGCCAAGACTCGAACATGAGGATCACGAATCGTTGTTTGTACTACACTACTGACCATTAAAATTACTACACCACAAAGATGACGTACTACAGACGCGAAATTTAACCGACAGGAAGAAGATGCTGTGATATGCAAATGATTGGCTTTTCAGAGCATTCACACAAAGTTGGCGCGGGTGGCGACACCTACAACGTACTGACATGAGGATAGTTTCCAACCGATTTCTCATACACAAACAGCAGTTGACCGGCGTTGCCAGGTGAAACGTTGTAATGCCTCGTGTACAGAGGAGAAATGCGTACCATTACGTTTCCGACATTGATAAAGGTCGGATTGTAGCCCATCTCGATTGCGGTTAATCGTATCGCGACATTGCTGCTCGCGTTGGTCGAGATGCAATGACTGTTACCAGAATATGGAATCTGCGGGTTCAGGAGGGTAATACGGAACGCCGTGCTGGATCCTAACGGCCTCACTAGCAGTCGAAATGACTGGCATCTTATCCGCATGGCTGTTATGGATCGCGCAGCCACTTCTCGATCCCTGAGTCAACAGATGGGGACGTTTGCAAGACAACAATCATCTGCACGAACAGTTCGACAACGTTTGCAGCATGGACTATCAGCTGGGAGACCATGGCTGCGGTTACCCTTGACGCTGCATCACAGAAAGGAGCGCCTGCGATGGTGTACTCAACAATCCAGGTTCTGTTTACAGCATCATGACGGTCGCATCCGTGATTGGAGATATCGCGGTGAACGCACATTGGAAGTGTGTATTCGTTATCGCCATACTGGCATATCACCCGGCGTGATGGTATGGGGAGCCATTGATTACACGTCTCGGTCACCTCTTGTTCGCATTGACCGCACTTTGAACAGTGGACGTTACATTTCAGATGTGTGACGACCCGTGGCTCTTCCCTTCATTCGATCCCTGCGAAACTATCAATTTCAGCAGGATAACGCACGACCGCATGTTGCAGGTCCTGTACGGGCTTTTCTGGAACGTCTGGTCAATGGTGGCCGAGCAACTGGCTCGTCAAAATACGTCAGTCACTAATGTGGTATCGTGTTGAAGCTGCATGGGCTGCTGTCCCTGTATACGCCATCCAAGCAGGCGTATGAAGGCCGTTATTACGGCCAGAGCTGGTTGTTCTGGGTACTGATTTCTGAGGATCTATGCACCCAAATTGTGTGAAAATGTAATCACATGTCAGTTCTAGAATAATATATTTGTCCAATGAATACCCGTTTATCATCTGAATTTCTTCTTGGTGTAGCAATTTTAATGGCCAGTAGTGTATGTCGCATATTTTAATGCCGAGACGCGAACATGAGGATCACGAATCGTTGTTTGTATTATACGCACGTGTTATCATTTTAGGGTAAGCGGTGCCAACCCATATTTAACCTACATCAAGGGGGGTTGGGTCAGGCACACTGTATGATCAAAAGTATACGGACGCTCCCTTGTAATGTCGAGGTGACCGCGAGGTGTCGTGAGAGGCGGACCTGCTGCTATCGAAGCAGGCGGTGAATTTTGTGTTGTCAGTATACAAGCAATAACAGAATTTTGGATGTCATCTGAGTAAGAAATCCATCAGTGAGATTTCAACCCTTCTAAAGCTACCAAATTCGACTGTAGCGACGCGACTGGACAGTGGAAACTGGAAGAAACAAACACACTAAACCAAGATCAGTCAGACCTCACGTACGGACGCACAGGGACCGGCGAGCATTTCAGAGGGTGTTTTGGAAAAATCACAAGGAATCACTGGAAGGAATCGCTCGCGGGTTCCAGAGCGCTACCAACAGTCCAGCTAGCACAATGACTGGGCCTAGAGAGTTAATGAAGGAGCAGCTTCTCATGAGCCACTTAGTTCTGTGTGGTTAATGCTAAGCGACGCTTGAGGGGGGGTAAAGAGTAATGCCAGACAGTGGATGAATGAAAACAGGTGATTTGGAGTGATGAGTAACGCAGTAACCTGCGGCAATCCGATGGAAGGGCTTGGTTTGTCGAATACCTGGAGGACGTTAGCTACCATCACGTATCGTACTTTGAAGTACGGAGCAGGTACCGTTATGTTATAGGGAGGCTTTTAATGTTATGGTGGGGTCCCCTCGTTGTGTTGAGAGAACATTAACTGTGGAAGAATAAGAACACATTTTACAGCAATGTGTACTGTGATTTGTCGAGGAACAGTTCGGAGACGATGTTTGTATCAGCATGATAATGCACCCCAGCATGAAGAAGCATTTTTGAGGCAGTGGATCGTGGACAGTATCATTCCTGAATGAGCTGGTCTGCCTAGAATCCCGACTTGAGCCCAATGGACGCCTTTGGGGTGAGTTAGAACGTCGACTTCACTGCAGATTCGGCTTGCAATGTCACTACTGTCTGTGTTTTCGGCTCTAGAGGCACCTCACTGAAAGCGTACCTAGCAGAGTTCAATCCGTCGTAGAGCCAAAGGGTGGACACATCCCGTATTAATGTCCATTAACAGGCGATAGGATGCTTCTGATCAAATAGTGTATACTTACATCTTCAATCCTGAAGTAAAAGACTGTAAAGGCCTGTGCTTTGCTTAAAAGATACTGATTTCAGTCGATTAGCCCTACGGAAGACAACGGCCTTGTCACAGTGGATACACCGGGTCCCCTGAGATCACCGAAGTTAAGCGCTTTCGGGCGTGGTCGGCACTTAGATGGGTGACCATCCAGGTCGCCATGCGCTGTTGCCATTTTTCGGGGTACACTCAGCCTCGTGATGCCATTTGAGGAACTACTCGGCCGAATAGTAGCGGCTTCGGTCAAGAATACCACCATAACGACTGGGAGAGCGGTGTGCTGACCCCGGGCACCTACTATCCGCATCCTCAACTGAGGATGACACGCCGGTCGGAGGGTCCCGGGAGGCCACTCGTGGCCTCAAGACGGAGTGCTTTTTTAGAGCCATAGGGATTGTATCCAGATAAGTGAAATTGACATGATGTCGACGTATGTTTCTATGTTTATTTTTATTAACATTTCTTTTTGTTTCCTTTTTGTTGACCATTTGCACTTTACTACTTAGTGTTAATTTTTACTACTTCACTGTGCAACAGATTCGTATCGTGACCGTGAACGCAGTAGAAAGCGTAAAGTGATGACTAACAAATTACTGTGCTTTAAAGATGCCACTGTAATTATTCCTAGCGCTATTTGAAATCGAAAGCAGACTTATAAATTGATCGTTATAGTCCTCTGTCTCGTCAGACGCTGAACAAATTCTATCATCAAGTTAAGCAGTAGTTGTGCCCCATGCATATTAGTTTCCTCGACGATGTTTAATGCCATTTAGTATAGTGTGTTCAAAGAGGTGTAAATGATACTTCAAATTCGAAGACGTGTAAATTTCGTCTGCTCAAACTATGCAATAAATATAAATAAAAGTCAACTACCTGTGTGTATGGGAAAGTGTTAGAAGAAATGCTAATCGATGAAAGTACAACTGCGCAACGGTTCTTCGCTTTCTCTGTTAAATACGCCTATCGCAGAAGACAGTTTGTTATTCAGACAGGGAACACCAAGTGGCAAAAATATTCAGTTCACGCTCTACCAAGAGGCAATGTAGTCGAATGCCCGTCGCTAGTAGGCCTTTGACTGCACCCTTCCGATAAGCGGTAGAAAGAATCAGAGAAATGTAACGTAACGTTACCTGTTATGTCACAACTTGTATGCGCGATTTCACGAGTTCTAAAACGCCGCGCATAAAAACAGTATTTTCCGGTGCTCATACTTGGGGTCCTACAAGTGATAAAAAGATAAGTCAAGTGTTTTCGATATCCCTTGGGCTAGGGGCCATTCATGTAACCAATAGAAAGATCATCTTAGTGTCATTATCCTACAGTATTTCATCCTGCTTAGGCAAATCGAGCAAATCGGCTGGTTCTTTTTGCATTTGGTGTGGTCTACAATGGGTGTCATGGGCGTTATGGAGGCACCGTTAGTTCATGGGCACTTCTTCGCAAAACCCCCCAAAAGGTTTTTTTTACCATATTTTCGTCGTCACTAGCGGACCAAATCCCAGCCGAGGATTCCAAGACGACTATGAGAAGCAATTGGCTGAATGTGTTAGGATATATTCCCAAGATCCCGATCTCGAGCAACCATGAACTTTTCTTGATATCTTTATCGATATCCAAGATAAAGAGGTTAAAAGTTGCCCTACTTCTACACGTAAAGTCCGATATGACACAAAATTTAAATAATAAATAAGCTCATCAAACTGCTCATGTTTTTTCGGTGTATTCCCTAGGTATTTATCTACAAGAGCCATCGTCTCGTTTTCAAAGATCTTTTTCCTTTATCGAGAAACAGTCCAAAAACTTGTTTTTGCGTATCAAAAGCCAGCTGCGGTTGCCGAGACGGCTATGCACAGCAAATGACTGTAATTTTAAAATACAATATAATTCTAAGATCCCGATCTCGAACAACTTCGAATATACTCTTCATATCCTTAGCCATTTCCAAAGAGCAAAGATTCAAAGTAACTCTAAGTGTACACCTAAAATACGCACATAAAATCCGATGTGAGGTGAAAACGTGGTTTATAAAGTGACGTAGCAAGGAGAAATGTGATGTAAAGTGGCTCCGTTATCATGCACATGTAAAATTTTTTGCACGTAAAGTACGGTGTGAGATGCAAAATTAGTTTAGCGTTATTTCGTTTTCACGTAAACAACTATCTAAATTTTAGTGACCAGTAAGTTGTCTTTCTTTTCATATAAGTTACATGCCCTGTAACAGGAGGGAAAAAGAAAGAAACAACGGAAATATTCTCCCATAGGAAAACAAAAAATTCGAGTATGTTCCGGTTTAATTTTAAAAAATTTGACTGAAAAGTGGTCTACCTGCTGCCTCATTCTACCTTTCTACCATTCTCATGCGAACATATTCCTGCTTTTTTTATGCTAATAGAGAAGACAGTGGCAGTAGCAAAGAGGTGGAAAAGTAATAAATATCTGAAGATTGTAGAAAGCGGTTGTGTTACAGAAAGAGCGAAGGAGATAATAGGCGAGTGAGACAAAGAAAGGGACACAGTGGCAATGAAACGGCGCTATGAAAAGAGTGAAATGCTAGGAAAAGAATGAAGGAGATAATGCCAGGGGAGAGGCATAAAGAGAAAGAGAAAATGGAAGTGGGGCACAGCTGTTGATAATGAGAGACAGAGTATATGACAATGACAACAAGGAAAAGAGAGATATTTACAGTGAGAAGAGAGCAGTAGTAGCAAGGAAGGAATTAGATATTAGTAATAAGAGAGAACAAGAGAGAGACGGTTACAGTGAGAGAAGACTGTTGTAGAAGAACAGAACGAAGGGAACTGTGGTTGTGACACATGACACAACGACAGACAGACACAAAGAGGTAATGACAATGAGCTGGGCTGAATGAGTGAGTGAGGGCAACTCGGAGTGGATGGGTACAACCCACTTATAGCACTGGACTAGGGTTGTGAGTGAGTTACAGTTAAGGGAGTTTGTGGCAGACTGAAGTGAGTTGCACGTTAAAAGAAGGGCAAACACATTCGCATCCTAAAATTTTTGGGAAAATATTAGAAAGTACTGAGGAATGTAGACTGAGGCAGCTGGAACCATACTTTTCAGTCAGTCTTTCAAGTAAACAGGAACATATTTGCATTCTTGTGCTGCGATAGGAGCATTTTTCCACTGGTATTGTTAGATGTTTCAAACGTCAACAATGTAAATGTAAACCGAAGCGCAAAGGATCTGGCATAGATATGCGTATTCAAATACAGAGATACGTAAACAGGCAGAGTGTGGCGCTGCGTTCGGCAACGCCTATATAAGACAACAAGTGCCTGATGCACTTGAGATTGGTTACTGCTGTTACGATGGCAAGTTGTGTTACAGTCGGCGCACAAGCGGTGGGCATAGCATCTCGGAGGTAGCGATGAAGTTGGGATTTTCCTGTATGACTATTTCACGATTGTACCATGAATATCAGGAAGTCAGTAAAACCTCAAATCCCTGACATTGATGTGGCCGGAAAAAGATTCAGCAAGAGCGGAACCAACAACGACTGAAGATAATCGTTCACGTGACAAAGTGCAACCCTTCCGCAAATTGCTGTAGAATTCAATTCTGGGCCATCAACAAATGTCAGCGTGCCGTATATTCAACGAAACATCATCGATATGGGCTTTCGGAGCCGAAGGCCCACTCGTGTACCCCTGATGACTGCATGACACAAACCTTTACGTCTCTCCTGAGCCCATCAACACCGACGTTGGACTTTTGATGACTGGAAACATGTTGCCTCGTCGAACGAATCTCGTTTCAAATTGTATCACTCGGATGGACGTGTACAGGTATGGAGAAAACCTCATGAATCTATGGACCCGGCATGTCAGCAGGACACTGTTCAAACTGGTGGAGGCTCTGTAATGGTGTGAGACGTGTGCAGCTGGAATGATATGGGACTCCTGATACGTCTATATACAGCTCTGACAGGTGACACGTACGTAAGCATCCTGCCTGATCACCTGATCCATTGTGCATTCATACGGACTTGGGCAATTCCAGAAGGACCATGCGACACACCATACGTTCATAATTGCAACAGATTGGCTTCAGGAACACTCTTCTAAGTTTAAACTCTTCCGTTGGCCTCTAAACTCCCCAGACATGAACATTATTGAGCATATCTGGGATGCCTTGCAACATACTGTTCAGAAGAGATCTTCACCCCTCTGTACTCTTAGGCATTTATGGACAGCCCTGCGGGATTCATGGTGTCAGTCCGCTCCAGCACTCTTTCAGATATTAGTCGAGTCCATGGCACGTCGTATTATGGCACTTCTGCGTGCCAACGGGGACCCTACACGATGTTAGGCATGTGTCCCAGTTTCTTTGGTTCTTCACTGTAGAAAATTAGGGATTAACCGAAACCGATAACAGTAATAAATATAAACCACGACGTGGATTGAATGGACGTTGTGTGACAGTACTTGGTGTGAATAGTCACTGCCGTTCAGCTACTAACATGTGTGATTTTAAATAGACGTTGATTTGTTTCCCGTATCATAAGATACTGACGTCGTATTTTAAGGGGGGTAGGACGTCAAATGGGCCGACTTGGAGCAGGAGAGGCACCACAGGACATTTAATTTTCTTCTGTCTATACTTTTACAAATAAATTCTTTGTCAGCATGACCAGGAAGGATTCAGGATTCACACTCATAGCAGTGGAAGTGCAAAAACATAACAAAATAAAATTTTTTAGATATGAAATTTCATCATTTTTTCATTTACTGTTGGCTGCATTTGTTGCTATAGGTACATTTTTCTTCACAAGTAAGAGAGATTCTTTGATGAATTTTGCAAAGCATGCAAACCATACTTACAGGTGTGTGAAACTCTAGAATTTTCCAAATCTATTAAAAACTATGGTAAAAATTGAGATAATTAATTACAAAATTTGATTTTTTTCTAAACATAAAGTTTAAAACGTAACAGCTCATTAATTTTTTCATAAATTAAATAGATTGTAGAGTTTAAGACACCTGTAAGGATGGTTTGTATCCTGTGCAAAATTCATTGAACAGTCTCTCATACTTATGAAGAAAAGTGTACCTATAGCAACAAATGCAGCCAATAATAAGGGAAAAAATGATGAAATTTAACACGTAGAAAAAATTGTTATGTTTTTGAACTTCCGATTCCACGAGTGTGAATCCTGAATCCTTTCTGGTCATGCTGACAACGTCTTATGAATTTACTTGTAAAAGTATAGACAGTGGAAATTAAAATGTCCTGTGGTGCCTCTCCCGCTCCAAGTCGGCCCGTTTGACGTCCTACCCCCCTTAAGCAGCAAAACATTCCTCTACCGACAAATGTGGACTGTGACCATAATCTAGTATTTGTCTTGAACTGCGTATTGCAACTGAAGAAATTCGAAAAAGGCAGGAAATTAAGCAGACTGGAACACGGTAAACTGGAAAAACCCAAAGTTGTTGAGAGTTTCAAAGTCATCAGTAAACAACGAATGAAACAGGCAGAAACAACGCATTGGAAGCGAATGGGCAGCTGTTACAGATCAAATAGTAAAGGCAACAGAGGATGAAATAGGCAAATAGACCAGGCCTAGTACAAATTCTTGAATGGCATACGAGATATTGAACGTTATTGATGAAAAGAGAAAATATACAAACGGAGCAAATGAAGCAGGGGTATTGAATGAGAGAGAAAATAAAGGATGCAGTACATGAAGCAGGTGAAACAGATTAAAAACTAAAAAAAATGAGGATGACACAATGTGCAAGTTGGCTCAGCACTAATGGCTGGAGGACTAATGGAAGGCTGGAAAAACGTAGGAGAAACGTGAACGTCCCCTAAAGGAAAATTAAAGAGGCCTTTGAATGAAAGAGAAGCAAATGTATGGATATCGAGTTCTCGGCTCGGCCAGTGCTAAGCAAAGAAGGAAAAGCTGAATAGTGAAAAAAATACTGAAGACAATATTATAAAAAGGAATGAAGTAGTGAATGACGATTGGACAGGAGATGTAATACTGCAAGAAGAATTTAACAGAGCACTAAAAGGCCTGAGTCGAAACTAGGCCCCTGGAGTAGATGACATTCTCTATTTGAGTATTAATATCCGTAGGATAACAAGCGATGACAAAAGTATTCCGAAACTAGGCCTCTGGAGTATTTGAAACTCTCTTTAAGTATTAAGATCATTAGGAGAACAAGCGATGACAAAACAATTCCACTTGATGTGAAAGTCTACTTAAATAATCACAGATCTCCGGAGGACCGTGATAACTGCAATGCCAAGGAAGTAGGGTGGTAGCAGTGTGAGCATTATTTAACCACCAGTTTAACAAGTCGTGGTTGCACAATAAGGACTGGAATTAACTAAAGAAGAATGGAGAAACAGCCAGAAGCAGACCTCGGGGAGTTGAGCTTGGGTTCCGGGAAATGTAGGAACACGCTAGCCAACAC
This sequence comes from Schistocerca gregaria, assembly GCF_023897955.1. Taxonomy (NCBI): domain Eukaryota; kingdom Metazoa; phylum Arthropoda; class Insecta; order Orthoptera; family Acrididae; genus Schistocerca; species Schistocerca gregaria. The sequence continues at coordinate 218,349,945 of NC_064924.1, forward strand.
TGACTTTACGACTTACCTTAGACGATAGACTGAAGAAAGGCCAACTTACCTTTATATAAGGCCTAAAACTTCGCTTCCACCATTTTGCAATACATGGTAGTATCGGCAAATGGTGTCGCAGGTGGTAGTTGGTTCAAATGGCTCTGAGCACTATGGGACTTAACTTCTATGGTCATCAGTCCCCTAGAACTTAGAAATACTTAAACCTAACCAACCTAAAGACATCACACACATCCATGCCCGAGGCAGGATTCGGACCTGCGACCGTAGCTGTCAGTCGGTTCCAGTCTGAAGAACCTAGAACCGCACAGCCACACCGGCCGGCCAGGTGGTAGTGTCATACAATAATTTGAAGCATTTGTAAACATAACCGCATCGAAATTTTAGTCGATTTGTGAGTGTGTCATAAAGTTTTTTCTTGACTCAATACGTAAACTGAATTTACTGCCTTAACACGAAGAAATCTGCAGCTGAGTCCCATAAAATGCTGGGTAATACCTGTGGTGAGCCACTTATTAGTGACAGAATATGCAGAGAAAGATTTCAACGCTTCAAGAACGGTGATTTTGACCTCAAAGAGCGGCATGGCGGTGGAAGAGAGAAGGTTTACGCAGCTACTGGAACCGACGTAAACAATTACAGGAGGTCGTCATCAAAAGAAATTGATGCATCTGAGCCGAGAGCTGAAAGACAAACGGCCACAGTACAGTAACAGACATGAAAAGATGATTTTACATGATGATCATGATGACAGTGCTCGATCCCATGTCGCATAACTTATCGAAACGTACTTTAAAACGTTGAAATGAGAAATCTTAATCCATCCGATGTACTCTTCTAACATTGCTCCCTCTGACTACTAACTTTTTCTATGAATGGTGCATGGTACGGCTGACCAGCACTTCCGATCCTATGAACAAGTGCAAAATTGGATCGATTCGTGGATATCCTCAAAAAGTCTCCCAGTTCTTCCGCCGCGGGATTCGTGTGTGCCAGAAAGATCAGACAAAGCTGTGGCCATTGATGGGCAATAGTCTGAATCGTAATTTTTTTGTAATTTTTCACAGTAAAGCCTCGAACATAGAGAAAAACGGCGGTAGGTAAGCTGTAGACCCAAAAGCACTTACACAGCTACAGAAAGCTTTTAACAACGTTGACTTTAATTCACTCTTTGAGGATCTGTAGATAGAAGGGATAAAATGAAGGGAATGAAAGATTATCTACTCCTTGTACAGAAATCAATCTGTAGTTATAAGAAACTAAGGAAATGGAAGTGAACAAGTAGTTGAGGAGCGGGAGAGAGTCGTAGACGTTGAGCAAGCAACGGAATGAGCTATAAATCTCGAAAGGGAATGAAGTTTCATGGAACTGAAACAAAATTGTGAGTATTATCGACGACATTCTAATTCTGTCAAATTTCTGTCGGAGATGGCAAAGAACGTGGAAGAATAGTTGAACGCAATGCGTAAGGTGTTGGAAAGAGTTTATAAAATACACATAAACAAAAGCAACGCTATTGTAATTGAATATTCTTGAATTAAATCAGGTCAAGTTGAGAATTACATTAGGAAATGTGGCACTAATAGTAGTAAATAGTTTTGCTGTTTGAACAGCAAAATAACTGATAATTGTCGAAATAGAGAAGATATAAAATACAGACTGGCAATGTAAGAAAAGCTTTTCCGAAAAAAAAAATTAATTTTTTTGGCTCCGACTATAAATTTAACTATTAGAAAGAATTTTATGCATACTTACACCATAGTGAAACTTGGATGATAAACAATTCAGACAAGTATAGAACCGAATATTTTGAAATGTAATGCTACAAAGAATGTTGTAAAACGGATGGATATATCAAATAACTAATACGGAGCTACTGAAAGAAATTGGAGAAAAAAACGGAATTTTTTGGCAAAACTCAACTGACAGAAGTCGCGATGGGACGTATCCTGTGATCCTAAGGATTTTTTAGTTTGGTATTGGAGGGAAATGTGAAGGGTCAAAATTGTAGAGGAGAGTTCAAGTCTTGAATACAGTAAGCACTTGCAAGTGGATGTATGTTGCAGTAGTTATGTAAAGACGAAGAAACCTGTACATGATAGACTAGGGTAGCTGGCTGCATTAAATCAGTCTACGGACTGAAGTACACAACAGTCATATCACTGAAAACTATCTTGACCTCATTTACCTTTTAGTTCTTGTCTCATTTTATTCTGAATGAAAATAGATAGATTAAAAAAACAACGAAAAATTATTAAAAATATCGAATTTTTTGTTATATATTGTGTGCAAGTCGCCCACCGTAATCGCTGATAACGAAGTCCGCTCTTGCTAGTGACGAAAAGACGAGAATTGTGTCGACACTTCACACCATATCTGACGGTTCATTGTGCGTATGTCACTAATTATGGCTAGCTTATGTTTGTCGATCGTCCACTGGTTGTGATCACACGCGACTGTTTGACAAGCGAGACCACGGAGGTGGCATGTAATTACTCTTTCACCACAGGAATGTCCGCCGTAGGTCGGTAACGACAGCACCGAAGAGTAAACGTTTATTGTTTACATACGGCTACAGTGTAACGTGGAGCTGTCACCTCGCTACCCGTTGCGGCTTTCCACTTGACTATCTTTTCCCTCAAATAGAGTATTTCAAAGCAAATATGAATTTATGATGATTTAGATCAAGAAGCACCACTCCAGCTATGATATTCATGTCTAACCCGATGCGTTTCTGGAATTTATTACCACTTTCATCAGCTAACGATTTCCCTAGCTCAATGATTGTCGAAACGCAGAAAGAAATTTCAAAACAAAGAGGCCTTGCTGCTTCTAGCGACGAAACAATTAATACAATGAAATGTGTAGCTAACATACTTTTTGTAGGTAAAATTTTCCAAAAAATAGCAAAACCTACTCAGGTCACATATCAAGTGAAAATTCCTTTCCCAACTAACAATAAACTGCATACTAAACTGGTTTACACAGATAAACTCTTACATTCAGGAATACACAAAAACTTGCTCAGGCTACAGCATAGCGCAGGCTGGCAGAAATTTTCATACTAGATACACAGAAAACATCAATTGTTACACGCACAACAAATTTAAAATATCATTTGTAGTAACACATACAAGAAACATTCGACACCAATAGACAAACAAGAACATGATTTTAAGACACTTCATCACTTTCAAAAATCATGTACGATTGATTTAATAGAGGGGTTAGAAATTTCTGTACACCTTGAAAGTCAAGAGAAAAAATTCTCAGTAACGAGCTAGATAATGAACTGATGAATTTTTTCGAATGTTTCTCTTGTATATAGCATAATAACTATAGAAATGTCTAAAAAATGCGTTCATTCCTTCACACATTCTTCTTAATATTTTTCAAGAAAATACACATATAAAAAAAAAAAAAACATTTGCATTACCCTGGTTCCCAGAACTCCTGAAGATAGACGTTGACTGTGGATATTATATTACAGACACAGTCCCTTTGACTGTTCGGAGATGTCACTAAATCCGCCCAAAGATGCAAATAACCAAGCATGTGCAGCGCCTGTTAGGCGGATGGGATCCGACAGCCAATCAGTTCCAGTCATTCCAGCCGGCCGGTGTGGCCGTGCGGTTCTAAGCGCTTCAGTTTGGAACCGCGTGACAGCTACGGTCGTAGGTTCGAATCCTGCCTCGGGCATGGATGTGTGTGATGTCCTTAGGTTAGTTAGGTTTAAGTAGTTCTAAGTTCTAGGGGACTGATGACCTCAGAAGTTAAGTCCCATAGTGCTCAGAGCCAGTCATTCCTCCCGGACGGAGGTACATGGCTCGTGTTCTCTGTAGCTCTACTATGCCTAGACGGTCAATACCAGGGTTCGATCGCGTCCGCATTGTTACTTTGTGCCAGGAATGGCACTCAGCATGGGAAGTGTAGAGCATTCTCGGAGTGAACCAAAGCAATGTTGTTCGAACATGGAGGAGACACAGAGAGAGACAGGAACTGTCGATGACATGCCTCGCTCAGGCCGCCCAAGGGCTACTACTGCAGTGGATGACCATTACCTACGGATTATGGCTCGGAAGAAGCCTGACAGCAACGCCACCATGTTGAATAATGCTTTTCGTGCAGCCACAGGACGTCGTGTTACGATTCAAACTGTGCGCAATAGGCCTCATGACGCGCAACTTCACTCCCGAAGTCCATGGCGACGTCCATCTTTGAAATCACGACACCACGCAGCGTGGTACAGATGGGCCCAGAAACATGCCGAATGGACCGCTCAGGAGGCAGGTTCTCTTCACCGATGGGTGTCGTATTGCCTTTAAACAGATAATCGTTGGAGACGTGTTTTGAGACAACCCAGTCAGGATGAACGCCTTAGACACACTGCCAAGCGAGTGCAGCAAGGTGGAGTTTACCTGCTGTTTTGGGGTGGCATTATTTCGGGCTGACGTACACCGCTGGTGGTCATGGAAGGCACCATAGTGGCTGTACGATACGTGAATGCCATCCTCCGATCGATAGTGCAAACATGTGGCAGCATCGTTCACGTCTTGTGAATGACTTCCTTCAGGATAACGACATCGCTCGAATAGACTGGCCAGCATGTTCTCCAGACATGAACCCTATCGAATATACCTGGAATAGATTGAGAAGGGCTGTTTATGGACGACGTGACCCACCAACCACTCTGAGGGATCTACGCAGGAACGCTGTTGAGGAGTGGGACAATCTGGCCCAACAATGCCTTGATGAGCTTGCCGATACAACGCCCCGACGAATAGAGGCTTGCATCAACGCAAGAGAACGTGCTACTGGGTATTAGAGGTACCGGTGTGTATAGCAATCTGAACCACCACCTCTGAAGGTCTCTCTGTATGGTGGTACAACATGCAAAGTGTGGTTGTCATGAGCAAAAAAAAGGGGCGGAAATGATGTTTTTGTTGATCTCTATTCCACTTTTCTGTACATGTTCCGTAACTCTCGGAACCGAGGTGATGCAAAACGTTTTTTGATGAGTGTACTATAAAAAAGGATGTAAAGCATAATTTATGATTTCAGTAGCCATTGGTGGTACTGAGAGAACATATAAGTGACAGTTTGATTTAAGAATTGTTACCCACTAAAGCGAAGCACCTCTGACCGTATCCACCTCGTTGTGAAGCAATACTATTGTAATACCTTTGTACCACATTTTTGTTTTATGCAAACAAAAAGTGAGGGATGATTTGCAAATGTGCGAATTTCTGAAGGTATAATGATTGTAAATAAATACACATGAAATACTGTTTTTCACATTACATTTAAAAAATCCAAGACATGTTTTCCGATGCAACATAACCACAAAACGGCGAAAAAACAGGGCAAGAGAGGTCGTACATATTCGCAGACATTAGATGTAATGATAATGTAAGTAGTATGGTTTGAAAATCGGAATGAATTCCTGGAATGCGTCGTGCTATGTATGAAAACACGTAACTGATGCAGTGTGTTGTTTATACACTACTGGCCTTTAAATTTGCTACATCACGAAGATGACGTGCTACAGACGCGAAATTTAACCGACAGGAAGAAGATCTTGTGATATGTAAATGATTAGCTTTTCAGAGCATTCACACAAGGTTGGCGCCGGTGGTGACACCTACAACGTGCTGACATGAGCAAAGTTTCCAACCGATTTCTCATACACAAACAGCAGTTGACCGGCGTTGCCTGGTGAAACGTTGTTGTGATGCTTCTTGTAAGGAGGGGATATGCGTACCATAACGTTTCCGACCTTGATAAAGGTCGGACTGTAGATTATCGCTAATGCGGTTACAGTATCGCCACATTGCTGCTCGCTTTGGTCGAGATCCAATGACTGTTAAAGAATATGGAATCGATTGGTTCAGGAGGGGAATACGCAACGCAGTGCTGGATCCCAACGGCCTCGTATCACTAACAGTCGTGATGACAGGCAACTGATCCACATGGCTGTAACGGATCGTGCAGCCACTTCTCGATCCCTGAGTCAACAGATGGGGACGTTTGCAAGACAACAACCATCTGCACGAACTGTTTGACGACGTTTGCAGCAGCATGAACAGTCAGCTCAGAGACAATGGCTGCGGTTACCCTTGACGCTGCATTACAGACAGGAGCGCGTGCGATGGTGTACTAAACTACGAACCTGGCTGCACGAATGGCAAAACGTCATTGTTTCGGACGAATCCAGGTTCTGTTTACAGAATCACGATGGTCGCATCCGAGTTTGGTGACATCGCGGTGAACGCACATTGGAAGCGTGTATTCTTCATCGTCATACTGGCGTATCACCCGGCGTGATCGTATGGGGTGCCATTGGTTACACGTCTCTGTCACCTCTTGTTCGCATTAACAGCACTTTGAACAGTGGACGTTACATTTCAGATGTGTTACGACCCGTGGGTCTACCCTTCATTCGATCCCTGCGAAACCCTACATTTCAGCAGGATAATGCACTACCGCATGTTGCAGGTCCTGTACGGGCCTTTCTGGATACAGAAAATGTTCGACTGCTGCCGTGGCCAGCACATTCTCCAGATCTCGCACAAATTGAAAACGTCTGGTCAATGGTGGCCGAGCAACTGGCTCGTCACAACATGCCAGTCACTACTCTTGATGAACTGTGGTATCGTGATGAAGCTGTATGGGCAGCTGTACCTGTGCACGTCATCCAAGCTCTGTTTGACTCAATGCCCAGGCGTATCAAGGCCATTATTATGGTTCAAAAATGGCTCTGAGCACTATGGGAATTAACATCTGTGCTCATCAGAGCCCTAGAACTTAGAACTACTTAAACCTAACTAACCTAAGAACATCACACGCATCCTTGCCCCAGGGAGGATTCGAACCTGCGACCGTTGCGGTCTCGCGGTTCCAGACTGAAGCGCCTAGAAACGCACGGCTGCACCGGCCGCCCCGTTATTACGGCCAGAGGTGGTTGTTCTGGGTACTGACTTCTCATTATCTATGCACCCAAATTGTGTGAAAATGTAATCACATGTCAGTTCTAGTATAACATATTTGTCCAATGAATACCCGTTTATCATCTGCACGTCTTCTTGGTGTAGCAATTTTAATGGCCAGTAGGTTATTTGGAGGTCCTCTGCTGCCTCTATAGCTGTCCATAATTGCGAAAGTATTACCGGTGCACGGAATGACCTGTTGATTATATACCATTAATATTTGATGGGATTCGTGTCGGGCTACCTGGGTGGCCACATTAGTCGCTTGAACTGTCAAGAATGTTCTTCAAACAAATCGCGAATAGTTGTTGCCCAGTGACATGGTGCACTGTTATCCATTAAAATACCAGGTCTGTATGAGAACATGAAGTCCATGAATGGCTGCAAATTACCTTACATGTAAACATAGTTTCACATCATTGTAGAGACACCGCCAATTTGCACCGTGTCTTGTTGATAATTTGCGTGTCTGGCTTCGGGGGTCTGCGCCACACACGGACCCTACCATCAGCTCTGACCAACTGAAATCGGGACTCATCTGGCTAGCCAACGGTTTTACAGTCGTCTGGGGTCCAGCAGGAGAGGCACTGCAGGCGATGTCGTGCTGTTAGCAAAGAATTTTCGTCCGTCGTCTGCTGCCAAAACCAGTTAATGCCAAATTTCGCCTTACTGTCGTCGTACGTCCCACACTGATATCTGCTGTTAGTTCACGCAAGTAGCTTGTCTGTTAGCACCGACACTTCTACGCAGACGCCGCTGCTCTCGGACGTTAGGTGAAGTTCGTCGGCCATTGTGTTGCGCGCGGTGAGAGGTAACACTTGCAGTCTGGTAGTCTCGGCACATTCTTGACTCTGTGGATTTCGGAATATTAAATCCTCTGACGATTTCCGAAATGGATAGTCTCACGTATGTAGCTCCAAATACAGCATCGAAAGTCTGTTAATTTCCGTCATGCGGTCATAATAATGTCGGAAACCTTTCCAGATGAATCACCTGAGTAAAAATGACAACTCTCTCAGTGCATTGCCCTGTTACGTCTTGTGTACGCGATACTACCGCTATCTGTTTATCTTCATATCGCTGGAGCTCATCCCAGATCATCCTGCAGACACTTATTTAAAGAGCTAGAGATCTTCACTGTAGCCTCACAAAATATATATATATATATATATATATATATATATATATATATATATATATATATATATTACCTTATGAAATTTGTTATTAACAATCCGAACGAATTCAAAAGTACGAGGTGCATTCAAGTTCTAAGGCCTCCGATTTTTTTTCTCCGGACTGGGAAGAGATAGAAACATGCGCATTGTTTTAAAATGAGGCCGCGTTCTTTGTCAATACATCCCAGAGATGGCAGCACCGTACGGCAGATGGAATTTTACCACCAGCGGCGAGAATGAGAACTGTTTTAAATACTTAAAATGGCGACGTTTTCCTTACTTGAACAGCGTGCAGTTATTCGTTTTCTGAATTTTCGTGGTGTGAAACCAATTGAAATTCATCGACAGTTCAAGGAGACATGTGGTGATGGAGTTATGGATGTGTCGAAAGTGCGTTCGTGGGTGCGACAGTTTAATGAAGGCAGAACATCGTGTGACAACAAACCGAAATAACCTCGGGCTCGCACAAGCCGGTCAGACGACATGATCGAGAAAGTGGAGAGAATTGTTTTGGCGGATCGCCGAATGACTGTTGAACAGATCGCCTCCAGAGTTGGCATTTCTGTGGGTTCTGTGCACACAATCCTGCATGACGACTTGAAAATGCGAAAACTGTCCTCTAGGTGGGTGGCACGAATGCTGACGGACGACCACATGGCTGCCCGTGTGGCATGTTGCCAAGCAATGTTGACGCGCAACGACAGCATGAATGGGACTTTCTTTTCGTCGGTTGTGACAATGGACGATACGTGGTTGCCATTTTTCAATCCAGAAACAAAGCGCCAGTCAGCTCAATGGAAGCACACAGATTCACCGCCACCAAAAAAATTTCGGGTAACCGCCAGTGCTGAAAAAATGATGGTGTCCATCTTCTGGGACAGCGAGGGCGTAATGCTTACCTATTGCGTTCCAAAGGGCACTACGGTAACAGGTGCATCCTATGAAAATGTTTTGAAGAACAAATTCCATCCTCCACCGCAACAAAAACGTCCGGGAAGGGCTGCGCGTGTGTTGTTTCACCAAGACAACGCACCCGCACATCGAGCTAACGTTACGCAACAGCTTCTTTGTGATAACAACTTTGAAGTGATTCCTCATGCTCCCTACACACCTGACCTGGCTCCTAGTGACTTTTGGCTTTTTCCAACAATGGAAGACACTCTCCGTGGGCGCACATTCACCAGCCGTGCTGCTATTGCCTCAGCGATTTTCCAGTGGTCAAAACAGACTCCTAAAGAAGGCTTCACCGCTGTCATGGAATCATGGCGTCAGCGTTTTGAAAAATGTGTAGGTCTGCAGGGCGATTACGTCGAGAAGTAACTCCAGTTTCATCGATTTCGGGTGAGTAGTTAATTAGAAAAAAAAATCGGAGGCCTTAGAACTTGAATGCACCTCGTAATAGCAGTGTGTACTTTGGCTCAGAAGAGGGTAAATTATGCTGCCACAAAAGTCTTTGGTCACTTACCTAATAGCATCAAAAGTCTGACAGATATCCATATAGCATTTAAAAGGAAATGAAAAGAATTTCTTAATAGCAATTCCTTCTACTCATTAGGTGAATTTTTGGATATAGTAAGTGGGTAATTTCCCTAACCCTAACAAAAAAATTAAAAATATTAAGTGTCATGTAATATTTTGTGTAGTGTAATGTCTTATATTTATTAATTTTATTAACCTGACACGTTCCACATCATTACGAAGTGTCGTATTCATGATCTATGGAACAAGTACAGTTTAATCTAATCTAATCCCATGGCTTTCGCCACATCAATGTATGTCAAATTCCTTCTAGACGCGTTCTTTGGCAACAAAATGTGTGTCTGGAGAAACTGGAAGTTCTACTTTCAGTACATCCAAACAGAAAATGGGTAGACATTTCGCTCTCGGGAAGACAAGAGAACCTCAAATGATAATAAATACAATGAAATTTAATAAACTAATATTATTTTGCTGTCTTTATTACTATCATTAAAAATAAAAAGACCTGAGAACACAGTTCCTTGTAGACGATCAATCGGAATTTAGTGATAGGTTCGGTAAGAACGAAGTGTTCGGACACAGTGCTCTAGCAGTGATTCATTATATTTCTGTAAAAAAACAGCCAAGCAGTGTTTGATAGTGTATTCTGCGAGATGAGCACTGATCCGATAGTTTGAAGGATCATGGCAGAGCAGCGAGTGAGGAATGTTTCCGACCTGGCGGACGTCTTCGTGTTTACAGAAGGGCGCCGTGACGCCAGAACCAGTTCCCGGCTTACAACTGTGCGGGTTCGGTTTTTACTGCATGAATATAACATTCACCAGGCGTACTCAACGTATCTGATCGGCATTAACTCTGAGCCGTAACGGAGAAACCGAGAGCAATTTCGGAACATAATATTTATTGCGACAATGTATTTTTACTGCTTTACTTTATAAGAGAATTTTAGTATTAGCAGTTCCACACAGGTGATTAAAGTAACATTGCGTGTTGTAAGTAGTTATGGCGTACTCGAGATACAAATACTGAGGTACAAGACCTGTCGAAGGTTTCTGAACGGCGATAAATGTAGCCATCTCGCCACAAGGTCATTTGGTGTCTGTCGTTACCGTGTATCAAACTCAACGTCTGTATTGCACTACGCAGCCGACTTAAAGTACCAGAATAAAAATAATTTGAGTATAATGGCACAACATTATTCATCAGGATACGATGTATCGTTAGGTTTCACAGAAAACAAGCTAAACTACATTTCGATAATTAGCAACCATTTTTCTTCATAATCGAGCTTAAAAGTCTTTGAGTATAAAAGAGAGCACAAGGTAAGTACAGTATGTGATCAAAAATATGTGGGCACGCCTATGTAATGCGGAATTGAGCACTAAATGTCATAAACAGTTGACACGCCAGCATGAAAGAAGACGGACAGTATTTCTTTGCCTTCAGAGACTCAGAATAGGTTTGTCACGAGAGTTTAGCGACCTTGATGTGGACTAGTCATGTGATGTCAATAGATTATCAAATCCATCAAGGAGTTTTCAACCCTTTTAACGCTGTCAACGTTGACTGTTGCTGATGTGACTATGGAGTCGAAACGTGAAGGAACAACTGCAGCTAAACCAAGACCAGCCAGACGTGAGATGATGGCAGGGACTGTCGAGTAGTGTGGAAGGTGGTTGTAAATAATCGGATGAAATCAGCGGAAGGAATCACCTCAACTCCATTCACAATAACATTCGGTTCACTATGGAAATAGAGAGATGGTTGTTTGTCTTTCTTGGATGTCTTGGTTTGACGAAAGCATGATGGGTGTCTCTTTGGAGGAATCAGCCTACTCATACCGATTTGTGTTTACAAGCGACGAGTTATCAACACTTGTGGTTATCAACTGTTGCAAACTATGAACGTGCTTCAAACACTTCCATATAGAGTTCACTCAGCCTGAGATACGCGTAGTTTGTCTAAATTCATCGCCAACTTAAAGACAATACACAAGGATAATTGGTACCCTACCCGGCGGCTTGACAGGGTACTATCAGTTAAAAACAAGAACCAGAAAGTGGATAAAGAGTTGAGCATGCCGGAAAATCTTTAGCACTTCTTCCTTTTGCGCACCATATTTCTTTTAATATAGTAAAAATCACCACAATTTGCAGGTGAAATTGGTTTTCCTCCTCCTGCCTAACACCGCAGATGTTAGGGCGTCAGTGAAGGACGGTTTGTTACTGCGAAAGAACGTATTTTACAAAATACCTTGCTAAGGTGGTATAGCTTAGACTCGTCAGACCACAAGCATCGTGAAAGAATTCTGCGCTGAACATAATCGAGCTTAAAAGTCTTTGAGTATAAAAGAGAGCACAAGGTAAGTACAGTATGTGATCAAAAATATGTGGGCACGCCTATGTAATGCGGAATTGAGCACTAAATGTCATAAAAAGTTGACGCGCCAGCATGAAAGAAGACGGACAGTATTTCTTTGCCTTCAGAGACTCAGAATAGGTTTGTCACGAGAGTTTAGCGACCTTGATGTGGACTAGTCATGTGATGTCAATAGATTATCATATCCATCAAGGAGTATTCAACCCTTTTAACGCTGTCAACGTTGACTGTTGCTGATGTGAGTATGGAGTCGAAACGTGAAGGGACAACTGCAGCTAAACCAAGACCAGCCAGACGTGAGATGATGGCAGGGACTGTCGAGTAGTGTGGAAGGTGGTTGTAAATAATCGGATGAAATCAGCGGAAGGAATCACCTCAACTCCATTCACAATAACATTCGGTTCACTATGGAAATAGAGAGATGGTTGTTTGTCTTTCTTGGATGTCTTGGTTTGACGAAAGCATGATGGGTGGCTCTTTGGAGGAATCAGCCTACTCATACCGATTTGTGTTTACAAGCGACGAGTTATCAACACTTGTGGTTATCAACTGTTGCAAACTATGAACGTGCTTCAAACACTTCCATATAGAGTTCACTCAGCCTGAGATACGCGTAGTTTGTCTAAATTCATCGCCAACTTAAAGACAATACACAAGGATAATTGGTACCCTACCCGGCGGCTTGACAGGGTACTATCAGTTAAAAACAAGAACCAGAAAGTGGATAAAGAGTTGAGCATGCCGGAAAATCTTTAGCACTTCTTCCTTTTGCGCACCATATTTCTTTTAATATAGTAAAAATCACCACAATTTGCAGGTGAAATTGGTTTTCCTCCTCCTGCCTAACACCGCAGATGTTAGGGCGTCAGTGAAGGACGGTTTGTTACTGCGAAAGAACGTATTTTACAAAATACCTTGCTAAGGTGGTATAGCTTAGACTCGTCAGACCACAAGCATCGTGAAAGAATTCTGCGCTGAACATGAACATTCCAATCCTCTTTTGCAACCAAACACGTCTTCTATTGTCGAACATTGCATTTCTACTTGACATTGAATGGAGTATGATATATTAATGATTCTAACCCCAGTAACATTTCTATAGGACTCCATCATTAGAGTATCTGTGGATGCACTCCTGGCGGAAAATCTGATAAACCGTGATAGCGGCTACGAGTTGAACAATGCGTGGAACCCTGTTATAACGACGATTTGCTGTAATCGAATACGACAGAGTGCGCTGAAAGCTCCGGCGAGCGGTAATGCAGAGAACAACTGAGTACAGGGCTTTCACCAGCGAGGGCGCTGCCGCCGGGTACTGCGGTCCGACTGTTGTCTTGGTTTTGCCGCATGCGCTGAATACACAAAGCGCGATGTATACTGTTGAACGGAGGACGCCTTCGTCGGCTCACCTCATGATGAGGCAACTACCCAATTGAAATATAGTGGAGTGTATTGAACGACGACAATCTGCAAGCCCGGAAATTGAACATCACTCATCAGTTCCTAAGTGCTATCAGGCATCTAGCTAGCACAATGACTGCGTAGTGAGTTAAAAAGGATGAGGCACAATGTTCGACCAACTCCACGTAAGCCACACATTCCTCTAGCCGGAACTAAGCGTAGCTTGAGGTGATACGAGGAGCGTTGCCACTGGACAATGGATGACCAGAGTAGTGAATCATGCTACATCCTGCGGAAATCCGATGGAAGAGTTTAGGTTTGACGAACGCCTGGAGAACATTCCCTACCACCATAAGTAGGACCAACAATGATATATGGAGGAGGTGCGAGTTTATATATATCTGTGTCTTTGAATACTCATGCCTTTACCAGTTTATTTGGCGCTTCAGTGTATAATACTTTCATCCACAGACATCTTACATCGTGAATTATTAAATCATCTGTATTGATATCTACTGGTGAATCAGCGATCATCGACACTCTTGCTTTTGGCTCAAATCTAATGCTCTATACAGTACGGTGCGTTTTTTCTCTTGGATCAAAAATAAATAACTAAATTCCTGTCTGTTCACCTATCTCTTCTTCACCTCTATCACTATCATCTCCTTTTTCTCCTCAAAATCTTTGCATTCTGCTTTCGTAAGTACGTTGTTTTCTTTGAGCTCATCATGCTCTCATGCTCTGTCTTCTGTTGGAGTAAAGGTCACAGTCCATCTAGCGGTTGAGAAACGAGTCAGGAGCTTTAGCTTGTCTTTTTTGGAGCAATGCCAGTTACCTGCGAATATTCCCTTGGCATGTCAACACCCCATTTTTGAGACTGCTCAATCTGTCCAGTCGAATTGAGAGAAATATTGGCAAATGCAGTGCTCATCACAACTGAACCAATTACAAGCAAACGTCTTAATTTATGTGGTTCTCACAGCATTACCCGCTAGGCGTCTTGCACTGTACATTGTACACTATGTTTTTTATGTTAGGTGTTAGATGACACTTGGTCTTAAATGCTATTTTAACACCAGATTGCATACACAGAAATAATTTCTAACTTTAAAAAAATCCTCGACTATAAATTTGCGTATACTTCTATAATTATACTTGTGTATTACGATAGCGTTTAAAGTACACCGTTTCTCTTTACCGCTAGGCACTTAACATTTACTGTTCAGCATTTATCATTTACTATTTACCATTTAGCGTTTAGCTTCTACCATTTGTCGTTTACCATTTACTATTTAGCATTTGGCGTTTAGCTTATACCATTTTTCGTTTACTATTAACCGTTTACTGTTGACCATTCACTGTTTATCAGTGTGTGTGTGGGGGGGGAGGGGGGCAGAAGGGGGGGTGCGCATGTGTATGTGTATTTTACCTATATAATGCATACATTTGATCTTGGAATCATTTTAATATTATGTCAGATGTATGCATGCGTATGTAAATAATGCATAACTTAGATCTTGGCTTCACTTTAATATTAAATCTGTGGTATATGACTTCCATGGAAATAACAAACGGCTTTAACTTTAAACTGTGCGTTACGTTAACTTTTACTGCACATCTAGTACATCATTTAAAAACCGCACTCTGGTTGGAAAGAGGAGGGAAAGGAGTTGTAAATTAAAAATTGGTCCCTATGTAAATAATGTAACTTGACAGCATTTTTACGCCAAAGCTAAAGAATATATTTGACTTTTAAGTAAATAATGATTTTTTTCTCGTAAATTCAAGTAGAAGTTACATTATTTTTACTACATGTCTAATAACAATTTTAACACTATGCTCTGATTAGATTGAAAGTGAAGAGAGAGGGCAATATAAAGCACAGTTGGTTGATTTTCATCATCTTGTGTTTTCAATACTGCTCTATGATTGGCTATGCTCTGATTAGATTGAAAGGGAAGAGAGAGGGCAATATAAAGCACAGTTGGTTGATTTTCATCATCTTGTGCTCTATGATTGGCTGTAGTTTCTGAGGGGCAGGGGAGTTCATGTGTACATAGAAAATAATGTAATTTGTCACCATTTCTACAGGTCATTTGAGTACTACACTCTGATTCATTGGAAAAAGGATGTTGTATGGGGTATAAAGCTCAGTTGGTTTATTTCCCTCATCTTGAATTTTTAATACTACGATATGATTGGCTGGAGATAAGAAGGAGGGAGATGGCGAAGGGGAGGGGGAGGGGAAGAGGGTTTTTTAATATTCTATTAAAACAATTGAGCTACTTTCACCAGCTTGGAATTTTCATCCGCTTTTTAATTTGTTATTCCGCGGTATAAATGGTTGGATTTGAGGAGGGGGAGGCAAGGTGAGGAGGAAATGGGGCGTGGAATCCGACTGGTAAGGCTGATGACCTCATTACGGCATTATGCCCAACGCAAACAAGTGCTAACAGCATTCCTGGTCATACACTTTTCTAGGAAGTGTATGTGATGGAAACACGACTGGAAAAGCAGCTTGAGGCAGCTGGAAGACAGTGCTACAGGTTACTTGCAAGTGCTACCTACAGTACGTCCATGCTTCATCCAGTGACAGCCACCTGGTGATGTAGTTTTAGTTCATCGAACTGTGTAATGGATAGTGCAATAAATGAGTCTGGTTACAGTAATTTATAGTTCCTGTTAGTGTTCGTCTGGGCCATGATCAAGCACAATCTAAAATGATCGCTTTTAAAGTGTGACAATTAGGAAATGAAATTACAATGAAATGAACACCCTGAACTGCTTACAGGCGTTGACATACGTCAACGGGGACAGATGAAGATGTGTGCTCCGATTGGGACTCGAGCCAGGGGCCTCCTGCTTACATGGCAGACGCTCTATCCATTTTTTTAAATGTCATTTTGTTCGATTTTGTTGTTGCATCTGCTAGGGGCGGACGTCGTAAGACATCCCTTTAAGTTCGTTATTGATCGATTAACTCAGTTTTTTTATTACAGACGGCAGCTAACCCTCTGACCGAACACGCTGAGCTACTGTGCCGGCGTCCATCTGAGCCACCGAGGACACAGTGCGACTGCAGGGAATTATCTGTGGCACGCCTCCTTCGAAGCCCACATTCTCATCGTGTTGTCCCGCACTACATTCGTAGTGCTCCCGCCCATTATACTCATTATTCGCGGCGCGTTGCCGATTCCCGTAAGAGTTCGGGCACTGTTTGTGGATTCGCACAGAAGAAGAAGATGGTCAAGTGGCCGGTGAGCCTTAACTATATATAGACTAAGATGGTATCTGTTCTTTCGGACGTGTCCGAATGTCTTCCGGATATGTCCGAAAGAACAGATACCATCTTAGTATACATAACTACATAATGCTACATAAGCCCTCAGGAAGAAGGTGGCATCACTGATCTTACTAATTCACTTTGTAAGACGTTAGGAAAAGCAAGGTGCATATACTTTCAAAAAGTCTGCTGTGGGGAGATGGACCTAGAGGGCGTTGTGTACCGTCCTTTGGTAGTGGCATGTCGTTATTGCTCGGTGGCACCACGAACACGCGTCGCTCTCGGTTCCGGCGCACCGCCTGCGTCTGTACTTTACAGCGCCGTATACCAGACTTTTTATCACCTGTTGCCTATGACGCG
This sequence comes from Schistocerca gregaria, assembly GCF_023897955.1. NCBI lineage: Eukaryota > Metazoa > Arthropoda > Insecta > Orthoptera > Acrididae > Schistocerca > Schistocerca gregaria. The sequence continues at coordinate 218,367,011 of NC_064924.1, forward strand.
CGTCGCCGGGCGGGGGCTGCCCTTATCCTCGTTTAGTCGTTAAACGCGCCGGGCTACACCACGCGCCCGGCTGGGCCAATCAGAGGAGCAAACAGAGGCGGCGTCTCGGCCGGGCCCTGCCGCTCGGCTGCCCATTAACGGCGAAATGATGAACGCGCCTCGACCTCCGCATTAATCAGCCAATCACTGGGCGCCGCCGGCGTGGCATTTCTTTTACGCCAGAAGCTCGCGCCAACCGGTTCTAAAATCACTTTACACGTGCTTCCGCTTAGGTTTTTACGGCATTCAACCGTAAACAGCGTATTGTTCTGACGAACGATCACTCCTATTTGCGACGTGGACGATTTGGCGAGTGCAAAATGGAGAAAACATACATACATTAACAAATGTTTTTACCAAAGAAGACACAACGCCATACAGAATTACGATAACCTCAATTATTTATATTTGCTTCATCTAGACCACCACAACTGACTACACAAAATTATTAGAAACGAAATTCGTAATTACACTTAACAAGGGCACCACACGAAGTCACGAACTTCCCCCTCACCGATTTGATTCATATCGACAGGACGTGTAGGGCACGACAGCGACTTCAGCATATATAAACAGGAAGATTCAACTCTCAACGTTTCGAGAAAATGCACATATTTGTATGTTTTGTATGATCATTAGTACTCAAGAATTCTGCAAGTGGGGGTGTTAAGCGGTTAGTTTCAGGAGCGCTAAGACTATAGGGTTCGAACATTCCAGACTGTATTTTTTTCTTCCCAGGTAATTATAATGACTGTGCAGATTGTCATTATTGAATAATTCTTTTATTATTTGCATTATGTTTATTGTGAAAGAAGGAGAAAAATTTTTTCGTAAGCAGATTGGAAAAAAAGTGTATGTCACTGGCGTAGTGTGAAATCCTGGTATTCTGCAGGATGCCTAGGTTATAAATAGAATGCCCGATGGTTGTAGGAAAACTGTGAAGTACAAGTTTTTTGTGAAAATGTTACGTCCTTTTCCTAGGCATCGGATACAATTCCTAGGCATTATAGCCGGCCGGGTTCGCCGAGCGGTTCTAGGCGCTACAGTCTGGAACCGAGCGACCACTACGGTCACAGGTTCGAGTCCTGCCTTGGGCATGGATGTGTGTGATGTCCTTTGGTTAATTAGGTTTAATTAGTTCTAAGTTCTAGGCGACTGATGACCTCAGAAGTTAAGTCGCATAGTGCTCTGAGCCATTTGAACCATTTTGAACCAATCCTAGGCCGCTTCCTGTGGAGTGAGAAGTAGAAGCAGTTCGGAGAGGTATTTCATGGTCAGGAACGTCTTCACATCTCATTAAATTTTTTGGACATACGGTGAATTCTGTTTTTGTGTAGAGACTCCCTTCCGACATGGTGATACAAGAACAACGGGAAAGGCCGGCCGGTGTGGCTGTGCGGTTCTAGGCGCTTCAGTCTGGAGCCGCGTGACCGCTACGGTCGAAGCTTCGAATCCTGCCTCGGGCATGGATGTGTGTGATGTCCTTAGGTTAGTTACGTTTAAGTAGTTCTAAGTTCTAGGGGACTGATGACAACAGATGTTAAGTCCCATAGTTCTCAGATCCAATTGAACCGTTTTGAACAACGGGAAAAGATGACGGGAGAGCGTGTGTGGAACTTCAGACGGATGCTGAACACTTACGAACCACCATGGCGATATCCGTCACGTGATAAATGACCTTCGCAAAACGATACGCTGTCTTTGCAACCACTAAACAAAGACCCGAACGCCACCGAAACAGTGGCGGCGGAGAAAAATGGCAGGATTAGGCATTTTTATAATTTGCCAAGCAGACAATCCGGCGAATTAAACAATGCCTAGGCAATGTATAAACTATCAATCTTCCCATAAGAAGTTTTAGGCATTCCGTGCGTTATCTAGACATTCTATAGAATGCCGGATCACACAATGCCGGCAACAGATAAACCAGAACTTTCAATCGAATGAGTATAAACTTTGTTTTGTAAGTAGGTTGTTTATGTTTTCATATTGGTAACGCCATGTAGCGCTCTGTATGAAAATCACTGACTGTGCTGTGTGCAGTCTGTGGCTGGGTGGCATTGTTGGAATATTCGCTATTGTAGTGTTGCGCAGCTGGGTGTTAACAGCGTGTAGCGTTGCGCAGTTGGAGGTGAGCCGCCAGCAGTGGTGGATGTGGGGAGAGAGATGGCGGAGTTTTGAGAGCGGATGATCAGGACATGTGTCCATCAGAGACAGTAAATTTGTTAGACTGGATGCCATGAACTGCTATACAGGGTGAGTCACCTAACGTTACCGCTGGATATATTTCATGAACCACATCTAATACTGACGAATCGATTCCACAGACCGAACGTGAGGAGAGGGGCTAGTGTAATTGTTTAATACAAACCATACAAAAATGCACGGAAGTATGTTTTTTAACACAAACCTACGTTTTTTTTAAAATGGAACCACGTTAGTTTTGTTAGCACATCTGAACATATAAACAAATACGTAATCAGTGCCGTTTGTTGCATTGTAAAATGTTAATTACATCCGGAGATATTGTAACCTAAATTTGACGCTTGAAACCTCCGACGTTCAGTTGCATGTTGTAACAAACACGGGCCACGGTCGGCGAGCAGCATCTGCAGGGACATGTTTACGATGAGGACCGTGTTTACGAGAGTCGCTGAAATGCACTGTTGTGGTTTGGTCTAGCTGTCGCAGTGTCCGCATGTAGCGCTTGCTGCTATTGTTATTCTGCATTCGTCTCCGCACGCAGACCAACTGTAGTACACCGTGTTACCAGACGTCTGTGATAGTGTAGTGTTGTAGGAACTGTGACCATGGTGTATTCGAACTCTGAAAAGGCGGAGATGATACTCATCTATGGCGAGTGTCGACGAAATGCAGCTGAAGCCTGCAGGGTATATGCAGAACGGTACCCGGACAGAGAGCATCCAACGTGCCGCACATTGCAAAACATCTACCGCCAACTGTATGCAATAGCAATGGTCGTAGCACGCAAACGGGTCCGTAACAGGCCCGTCACAGGAGAAGCGGGTGCAGTTGGTGTGTTAGCTGCTGTTGCCATGAACCCACACATGAGTACACGGGACATTGCGAGAGCCGGTGTCCTGAGTCAAAGTAGTGTCATGCGCATACTGCATCGTCACCGCTTTCACCCGTTTCTTGTGTCGCTACATCAGCAATTACATGGTGATGACTTTAATTATCGAGTGCAATTCTGTCAATTGGCATTAACATACAATGCGTTGTAGTTCTACCTGTTTACCGATGAAGCGGGTTTCACAAACCAGGGGGCAGTGAATCTACGGAACATGCACTACTGGTCCGTGAACAATCCTCGCTGGCTCAGACAGGTAGAGCGACAGCGACCGTGGACTGTAAATGTATGGTGCGGAATCATTGGCGACCACCTCATTGGTCCTCACTTCATTGCAGGGGCCCAAACAGCTGCAACATACATAGGGATTATTAAAAGTCAGATTACGTTGCGCTAAAAATATTGTGTGTCAGTTTAGCGTTGTTCAGAATAAGCAAAGAGAGTAATATCTGAGTACGTTCAGTTTTGCTCAGCTGTTTGAAAAGCAAATAACGTAAAGGGTTTACCAGCACAGTAATTCAATAATTTTGCTAAGAGGAAGTTTCAATTTACATTATTTTATCTACATGTGTGGCAAGTACAATAAGTGATCTATGGAGAACTGTACGAACCAGGATGATGCTCATCATGGAAAACCATGGGAAACCATAATTATTGAGACGTGCAACACTTCTGATGAACGCCAAATCTTTGCATGTGCATGATTTTTTTCAGTTTCAATTGCAAAACAAACTTGGGTTATATTTGTAAGCGATTCTCGGTCATCACACACTTTCGTGGTATACCACACACATCTTTTGTTATCATTACATGGGAATGAAATTAAAAAAATAGCACCGGAAGCGAAATTACATCCACGGACCCTCCATTTATGAAACTGAGCGCTTATTCGCTTGGCTGCCGATTACTTGGTTACTAGCGATTTCAGGAATTATGTAAGCAAGCTAGAATGTTCAAACTCGATTTTCTCTAAAACGATTGAGAGCTGCGTCTTGCTATTTACATACATTGAAGTCGTAATCGTGCCCTACGTAGGCTGTCAATAGAAGTCAAATCGGTGAGTAGAAGTTCGTAACGTCTCCTTGTAAGCCAATAATTTTAAAGGCTTTTATTCAATACTTATTATGTGAATATAAGTGTATGTAATTACCAATTCCAAACAACACTAGTTAGTATTTAGTGTGCATACCTGTTCCGCTCATAATTTTTGAAAACGATTTCCGCATGCTGGAATAAGTGCGAGAAGCGGAGGGTGTTGCATCTCGGAACACTTTTCTGACTTCGCCCTGTAACAGAAGTGTAATATTCTTTTCCATTTTGAAGTGATATCATTTACTTTATATGTGCTGCAGGCTTTTTCTGAAGTTACAAAAATTAATCTGAGACAGACTTTTGCAAATGTAAAAAACTTTAGTAGGGTACAATACGACCATGTACCTACGAAAAAATATTCTTTTTAAATTTAAAAGTATTGCAGTCGAGAAAATTTTGTTAGTACTGTACTTAATGGTCTATGTGTTACATTACACTTACTTGACAAAAATCATGGGATACGTCCTAATGTGGCATGAACTCAACAAATTGTTGGAGGTACTTAGCTGAAATATTGTTGACAACTTGGGTCAATGGCTTCGTGCGATCTCTGTCACACCCGATCCCTACCATTATTGTATTGTATTGTATTGTAAGTTAACCGGGGGCCTAGAAACGACGGAGATGCTCCGTCCCCGCCGCAGCCGCAGTGGTCTACAACCCCACGACGACTACCGCACTCCACTTCACTGCTCCGCCGCCCAACACCGAACCCAGGGTTATTGTGCACTTCGGCCCCCCGATGGACCCCCAAAGGGGCCGTCTCACACCAGACGAGTGTAACCTCTATATTAGCGTGGTAGATTAATGGTGGTGAACGCGTACGTGGAGAACGTGTTTGCGCAGCAAGCGCCAGCATAATGTAGGTGAGGCGGGATGAAGGGAACAAGGACGCATTCGCCGTGGCAGATGGAAAACCGCCTAAAGTCCATCCACATACTGGCCGGCTCACCGAACTTCGACACAAGTCCGACAGGCGGATTCTTGCCGGGGACCAGGCGCTCCTTCCCGCTAGGAAAGCCGTACGTGTTCCGCACGGCTAACTGGGCAGGCCAACCCCACTATTAACTCTTACCGGCTGAAATAGGGACTCATCTGCGACGGTTTTCCAGTCGTCTAGGGTACAACCGGTCACGGCCCCAGGCGAGGCGCTGCGTCGTACGTCCCACATTGATTTCTGCGACTGTTTAATGCAGTGTTGCTTGTCTGTTAGCACCGGCACCTCTACGCCAACACAGCTGCTCTAAATGAAAGCCGTCGACCACTACATTGTCCGTGGTGAGAGGTAATGTCTCAGATGTGGTATTCTCGGCACACTCTTGACGTTGTGGATCTCGGAATAGTGAATTCCGTAATGGTTTCCGAAATGGACTGCCCCATGTGCCTAACTACAGCTATCACGCTGCGTTTAAAATCTGTTAACTCCCGTCGTGTGGCCATAATCACGTCTGAAACCTTTTCACATGAATCAACTGGGTACAAATGTTAGCTGCTCCACTGCATTGCCTGTTATGATGACAACGCTGAAACCTTTTCACATGAATCAACTGGGTACAAATGTTAGCTGCTCCACTGCACTGCCTTTTATGATGACAACGAACGAGTAGTCGCCAATGTTGACTGGTGGCCAATGCTAAATAGAAACATATAAATCACATCAGGTTTGTCAGTAACCGCGATAAGGTGCTGGCTGCATGGTCTCGACCTGCAACGACTAAAATAATTAGAAGTCGTTGGTAAAAGATAATATATATTGTACTTAACCGGTTGCACAGGATTCTTCTTGGCTGATTACATGTAAACAGATAGCTATTGAGACCTTAGTTACGCCATATGTTACTAAGCGCCTTGTTGGAGGTTGTTTCCTATTAGCTGAAGGCTATACTACTTTATTACTTGACGTCCCGAGCAAGAGTGGACGAGATCTCGCTAGGAATTTAATACAAGCCGCGGAGCTGCGCTAGCGGCGCTGGTCGCGACTCGCTGGTCCAACCGTACTAATAAAGACTGCAGTCGATCACTGCAAACCCTAACAAGTGTGGTATCGAACGTTGATACCACACTGCCCTTTTATACTTTGTATACGCGATACTATCGCCATTTGTGTATGTGCATATCGCTATCCCATGACTTTTACACCTCAGTGTATTACTCCGCCACCCACCAATAGGCACCAAATGAAATCTAATTAGGAAAATGTATTACCAAAAATCAGTTACAAGTAAGCATTTTGAAAGAGATGCTATTGGAAGCTAACACAAATGTCCGTTTTCAGGACAGGGAAAATTGTCAATACATTAAGGAAACTCACTTCATTAGCAAATATACATAATACATGGTAGAAGACCTTCTTCCGTATGAATGTACAAGATGGAGCACGATTATCGAAGTATGGCTTAACCATCTAAACGTTACGTAATTAATATCAAAAATATATACTCTGTAACTGAAGAATTAACGATATTTTCCAAATATCTTTAACATATGCGCAACGGTCTTGCCGCAGTGGTAACACCGGTTTCCGGCAGGTCATCGATGTTAAGCGCTGTGGGGCTTGGCTAGCACTAGGATGGGTGACCGTCCGGTTTTGCCGGGCGCTGTTGGCAAGCTGGGTACACCCAATCCTTGTGATGCCAATCAAGGAGCAGCTTGATTCTGAAGTAGAGGCTCCGGCCACAAAACTGACAACGACCGGGAGAGCGGTGTGCTGACCACATACGCCTTCATATCCGCGGTCGGTCGATATCGTGGGACCTACAAGGTCTACTCGGAGGAAGTTTATTTTAGATCTTTAATATGTTACACGGCACTAATGATTCGAAAATTGTAATATTGACAAACTCTGCACAAATGCAACGTCATGTCTCACGGCCTAAAAACTGTAGAAAATGTCGGAAATTGCTTATGACGGTTACCAGTGTGCATTCCTTCATGTGATTCTAAAATCACGTGTTGCTAGGTACACGATCCTCGAGATACATCACTCTCCCCTACAGGCCAATGTTGCCTCTTTCTTAAAGGTAAACGTGTTTTACTTGTCTCCTGCTGGTTACGCTGCGTCTAAAATTATTCAGACCCCAAAATACTTTGATTTTAAAGGTTGTTTAGGAGACGAATAATAACCTTATAACTATGAAGGGTGCTAATTGTTGTGTATGAATTTGATCTTTACCTAACTTTGGTACTTTAGTACTGTTAGTAATTGTCATTTGTATTTGTGATGGTTACGACAATCTAACTGACGAGGATATTCGATTAAACTAATATTTACACGTTAAAAAAGTTTGTGGGGGATGAGTTATTGTGTCAGCGTCAACATACATGAAGTCAAGAACCGACATTCCTTTACAAAACTCGCCACAGAAGACAGACGATTGTACATACTTCTTGTTAAACACCCAAATATTGTTGGGCCTCGGAAATGGACAATTTATTAAAGCTTTTTTTTGCACGTCACATGGAAAACAAGTTTTACATCTAAAAATCACAATCTGCGTTCTTGGCTTCTTAATCATCGTTATCGTTGTTGGTGTTACAGTCATAACATAGCGCCGTTTATGTCGACCACGTAGAATTAACCCTTTGACTACTAATTGTATTTCAAAAACGTTAATGTGTGGTTATTTTAATTAATGTATTACTCAGAAGTAACAATGTGAAAACGGTATTTCCCGCCGTTTCGTTTTCCAGTGGGTTTGGGGGACGGTTTGGGTAGTAGGGCATACAGGATTATTCGTAAGTATCTCCAGGATTTCAGATGACGATTGCGCAAAAACTACAAGACACACTGAAAACAGACAGACATTACTCGATAGGGCATCTCACACTACAGGCGCTGAATATGGACTTCATTTGTGATGTGGCAAGCGTACATTCCTGGTTGCTAGTCGCTGACGCGATGTATCCGGGAAGGCGCGAAGGCAGTCCACTCTGCGAATCTGGTAATGCGTTGGCTGTCTGCAGGAGCAAACTAATTCGATGTGACAATATGGGGACGAGAGTTAACGATGAAACTTGAGGGTAGTACAACCAACAAGTCAATCTCTAATTTTAAGGATTCTGGAAACCACTAGTAGGCTTCCTTTTACCAGTGAGAGGTTGATACATAGCAATAACATGCAGCAAATCCAATTGGTTCTCTGATAACCAATTGTGGGACACATCCGCCCCGTTGGTATTCAGAGGGTTAATATATTCTCTCAGTAAACTGAAATTGGTTGAAAAGAAAAGTAAAAATTAATAAATATGTGATGTTTCTAAAAAGACAGAACTGCACAAAACGATGCAAAAATCGTTTAAAGAACATCATCATGGGGCACGCTGATATGCGAAGAGCAGCTTGGTAATTAAGCTGAGTGGCCCTTCGCAACACTTTCAGTAGAAGCTAAGAAGACGAACAAAATTTTGTCTCTGGTTTGCACTTCGTACGTCGTTAATTGGAGTAGAAGGTAAGCCCGCGAAGAAATTATGGGCCGTCCTACGCTGGCAAGGTGGATACACTCTTCCAAAATGTGGACAGATAATAGCGCGTCACAAAATTTTGAACGCTAGCAAGTTCTGTAGTTGGAGAAGGAATCCATGCCCATCGAGCAACGCCCTGCCTTGTAGAGAGTTAGTAACACTTCGTCTCGCTTTCGTGCCTGGAAGAACCATGCCATGGTCACGTAGCTGACTTCATCGACCACAGCCTATTGTCCCTCACTTCCAGCCACTTATCCTCCCACTGACTCACAGCCTTGGGCCTCATACGTCACTGCCTGTAGGTGGACTGCGTGCCACAGAAGGTAGACCTCCTTTCTACATCCGTCAGTATGTCGTATCGAGCAGAATATCATCACATTTTCCTGCTTCTGTAGGCAGAGAAATAAATCGTGTTTGCGATGGAACATTTTCACTGCTGTGTACCATCAAGATTTCACGTATTTTTATGCCATGGTCGATGTATTCATTCGGTAAACGAGTCTTGCGGATAAGATCGAGGCAAAGACACTTCTTCTCGCACATCCCTCATCAGTATAACCAGGCGTCAGCTTAATATATTGTACAACAAACTTTTGAGGACATAACTTGGACTACACTCCATCTTACATTTGAGAAGTTCCAAGATAATCAGTGAGCACTTCGGTAGCAGGAGCTGCAGTCGTTTCCAGCACCTCCACAAAGATTCAGATTTGCTCTCCACCGAGAGTTCTCGTATTCGCTTCTTCTCGGGTGCTAAACGAGATTATCGCTCTTGGGTGGTTTACAAATTCCATTTTGAAAGGTGGATGTGCAACCGTTAGAGCTGATGAGAGTCTGTATATTTGATGCACCACGAAGACTTACTGCCGAATGGATAATACCTCCTGATCAGCCTCAGCACAGAGAATGACTATAATGATGAATCTGTTGATAACTCTAGCCACTTAATGGTGAGTAGCATCAACGAGCGCTACACGCGCAGAAATTGCCGATCCATATTACCGGTACAAATAATTAACACACTTATGCTCTAAAATCAGACAAGATTGGAGCATATGTGTTCGATCCATTCTGTAAAACCCTTGGCTAGTTCTTTGGTGGACCTTTCTATCAGATTATCCATTTGTGGAACCCCAGGCATATAAACCGCCCCTTTCTTAGTGCAAGTGGAAGTCGAATGGACATAACGGTGGAAAACTGATGTTTCCTCAGTAGACAAACTGAAGCCAATGGTCATCCAATCTCCAGCGTCTTTCTGGTCAGCTGCAGCTGACATGCCACTCTCTCATGTTTGGAAGAGGCGTAAAAGTCATCCACAATCTGGAATAGCTGAGCGGCACTTCATCCCAGTTACAGTGGGAAGGTTTTAACGTTTCGCACGCTTCCTTTGGGGCGTCAACCTCCGACTCCAATGAATCTCGTATGACTTTCCAGGCTCGATTTAAGAATTAGTGATGTGAGAGAAAGGACTGTACTAGTCAAATGGTTCAAATGGCTCTGAGCACTATGGGATTCAACATCTGTGGTCATAAGTCCCCTAGAACTTAGAACTACGTGAACCTAACTAAGGACATCACACACATCCATGCCCGAGGCAGGATTCGAACCTGCGACCGCAGCAGTCACGCGGTTCCTGACTGAGCGCCTAGAACCGCTAGACCACCGCGGCCGGCGACTGTACTAGTCGCATTTATTGAGTTGTCAGTGGGTGATGTGCCTCCAGCTGGTATCGTATATATCAAAAAGGCTGGAGAAAAGAAAACAGTTACTTGTTGATGCTTAAGTAGGTGAATTTATCTATAGGTACCTCCAGCAGCTTCAGAAACAGCGACAGAAAAAAGGCCGAAAATATGAGGTTTTCGGCGACAAATAAAGCTCGTAGCGTCCATGTTTCGGCTGAAGCATATCCACACGCTACCTTAGAGGTTTATTTCCAGCATCAGTTCTCCTCAATGTTAGGGCAGGAATTGTTGGTGGTTGCCTACTTCGGCCGTCTGATCTGCCTGGACGGCTATGAAGTGCCAGCTACTTGCGGTTTCTTCTGACCGATCTTCTTTATCTACTGGAGGCGGTTCAGCCGGCAACGTGAGAGAACCTGTGGCTACTTCGTGATGGAGCCCCTGCAGATTATCAGTGTGCTCTGGCTCGCTGTTTGAATGAACATTTCGCCGAAACATGGACTAAACACAGTGGACCCCCATCCCACACGCTGTGACATTTTGTTGAGGGATCGCATGAAACAGCTTGTGTACTTACAACGGCACGCCACAACAGAAGATTTTTGGAATGTAATAATGGCTACCGAAAATACCATACATGGTATACCATAGATTTTCCAAGGCGTACAATTGCCATAGTGTAGAATGGTAGATCTATGTTCTGCATGCAGTAGTGGTCGCTCTGAACATCCTGTAAATTTGAAATTTATCAGTATGTAAAATAAAATATCCTTACGACGGCCTCTTTCTGTGACTAAGTCTTCCGGGCAATAAGTAGTAATTGCACTTTTTTTATATTTCAGTTCATATTCCGCTGGGAAACTTTGTAGTAAAAAATTACTGATCACTCTGTAACTTGCTGACGGAGTTCTTTGCTGTCTACAGTCCCATTAAAATTACTTGACAGGTGACACTTCTCGGGTTGTAGCTGTTTTCCTCCAATCACAACGGCTACCGTCACGGTCGGATTGTCCTCCATTGCCAGACTGCCACAACAATTAGTTCACGATCAGTTCCTTTTCCGGCTTTCTCAAACCCTCGGTCTGGCCCTTTTATTTCGTGTTTCATCATATTTCACCCACCCACCCACACACACACACACACCCACACACACACACACACAACACACACATATGAATACAACGATTATAACAAAACATTCACATTTCAGACACAGCACTAACACAACACTACTGGATCTTTCCGCTCAAGATGAAATTCTTCGCCACTTATACAGTTATTATAATCAAAGAGACCGGCTTACTGTAGATTAGCATCGCACGACATTGGTTGAAGCCAAATTTTTGCTAGCTACAATTAATCGTCGCGACTGGATCACGAGAGCACTAAACACAACCATCAACAGTGCAATGGGGTAGCGCAATTGCTATCTTGTAAACCTGGCTTGTGGACGCTCGTAAGTTCGAATCTCGTCAAGTCCAGCGAAACTTTTGATTTTCTAAAGCAACGTAAAAGGCTTTGATTTTTGTTTTGCGAGTTAATTGGTTTAAATGGTTCTTTTTTGTTTCTAATACTGTGCGGCTTCATTTACGTCATAGTATTGGCTTTGCTACTTGCTCTTATTTTCCTTCCCGTCATTCTTTGTTCGTTTGGAATCTGCCTGTGTCGCCTGTAATCTGCAACCAAGTGCCAGCCAGGACCGCTCATCGGTTGGTAACGCGGCAACTCGTGTAGCGAGTGTGAGGACAGCTTCAGGTTACCACTGACAGCGAGAAACTACAGTGAACTTTTACCGATGAAATTGATTTTTTTCCGGCTTGAGTTTCCTCGTAGAGGTTAGCCTCAAACGACGTGAACAAAACGATCGAGATTTTAGTTCTACCGCAGACTGCTGATCACAGTTTCCTCGGATACATTACACGTCAAGAGGTTGTGGTTGAGTTAGCACATGAGTTTAAATTCAGGGCTACAAAATGCATCGTCTGCCGCAGTTCCGTCGTTGGTCAGTTAGCTGTCGACAGAGGGTCTCCAAATTCCGTCATATCTCGTGGGGGCCGCTTCCAACGTCGCTCTGATCAAGACATTAACAGCATTTTAAAATTTTTATTTTTGTGGTTGTCTACATCTACATCTACATTTATACTCCGCAAGGCACCCAAAGGTGTGTGGCAGAGGGCACTTAACCTGCCACTGTCATTACCTCCCTTTCCTGTTCCAGCCGCGTATGGTTCGCGGGAAGAACGACTGCCGGAAAGCCTCAGTGCGCGCTCGAATCTCTCTAATTTTACATTCGTGATCTCCTGGGGAGGTATAAATAGAGGGAAGCAATATATTCGATACCTCATCCAGAAACGCACCCTCTCGAAACCTGGGCAACAAGTTACACCGCGATTCAGAGCGCCTCTCTTGCAGAGTCTGCCACTTGAGTTTGCTAAACACCTCCGTAACGCTACCACGCTTACCAAATAACCCTGTGACGGAACGCGCCGCTCTTCTTTGGACCTCCTCTATCACGTCTGTCAACCCGATCTGGTACGGATCCCACACTGATGAGCAATACTCAAGTATAGGTCGAACGAGTTTTTTGTAAGCCACCTCCTTTGTTGATGGACTACATTTTCTAAGGACTCTCCCAATGAATCTCAACCTGGCATCCACCTTACCAACAATTAATTTTATACAATCATTCCACTTCAAATCGTTCCGTACGCATACTCCCATATAATTTACAGAAGTAACTGCTACCACTGTTTGTTCCGCTAACATATAGTCATACAATAAGGGATCCTTCATTCTATGTATTCGCAATACATTACATTTCTCTATGTTTATGGTCAGTTGCCGCTCCCTGCACCAAGTGCCTATCCGCTGCAATTTTCTAATGCTGCAACTTCTCTGTATACTACAGCATCATCCGCGAAACGCCGCACGGAACTTCCGGCGCTATTGACCACAGCTTTAACGTGTTTATGGAATGAAAACGTAGTCCAAGTAGGCTATATTCATGGAGAGGCAGCCGTATTTGTGTGTCGCCTGTAATGGAGCAAGTGCAGCAGCAAGAGACAGACTTAAACTGTCAAGTAATTTTAATCGGACTATAGTGGAAAGGCAAACCTACGTTTCTAGCATTTGTAGACTTAGAGAAAGCTTTTGATAACGTTGATTGGAATACTGTCTTCCAAATTCTGAAGGTGGCAGGGGTAAAATACAGGGAGCGAAAGGCTATTTACAATTTGTACAGAAACCAAATTGCAGTTATAAGAGTCGAGGGGTATGAAAGGGAAGCAGGGGTTGGGAAGGGATTGAGACAGGGTTGTAGCCTCTCACCGATGTTATTCAATCTGTATATTGAGCAAGCAGTAAAGGAAACAAAAGAAAAATTCGGAGTAGGTATTAATGTCCATGGAACAGAAATAAAAACTTTGAGATTCACCGATGACATTGTAATTCTGTCAGAGACTGCAAAGGACTTGGAAGAGCAGTTGAACGGAATGGACAGTGTCTTGAAAGGAGGATATAAGATGAACATCAACAAAAGCAAAACGAGGATATTGGAATGTAGTCTAATTAAATCATGTGATGCTGAATTAGATTAGGAAATGAGACAAAGTAGTAAAGGAGTTTTGCTATTTGGGGAGCAAAATCACTGATGACGGTCGAAGTAGAGGGGATATAAAATGTAGACTGGCAATGGCAAGGAAAGCGTTTCTGAAAAAGAATAATTTGTTAACATCGAGTATAGATTTAAATGTCAGGAAGTCGTTTGTGAGAGTATTTGTATGGAGTGTAGCCATGTATGGAAGTGAAACGTGGACGATAAATAGCTTAGACAAGAAGAGAACAGAAGCTTTCGAAATGTGGTGCTACAGAAGAATGCTGAAGATTAGATGGGTAGATCACATAACTAATGAGGAGGTATTGAATGGATTTGGGGAGAAGAGGAGCTTGTGGCACAACTTGACTAGAAGAAGGGATCGGTTGGTAGGAAATGTTCTGAGACATCGAGGGATCACCAATTTAGTACTGGAGGGCAGCGTGGAGGGTAAAAATCGTAGACGGAGACCAAGAGATGAATACACTAAGCAGATTCAGAAGGATGTAGGCTGCAGTAAGTGCTGGGAGATGAAGAAGCTTGCACAGGATAGGATAGCATGGAGAGCTTCATTAAACCAGTCTCAGGACTGAAGACCACAACAACAACATAGTGAATAAGATAGCTTGTAGGCTTTGAAAGTCTGGAAACCTCTAGAGATGTTATCGTTACAAATGGCCAAAATGATGCTAACTGCCAGCACGCAGGTTGACGCTCAGCGCTCCGGCCGCCGCGGGAGGTGGCGCCCCGCCCCCGGGCCGCCGCCTCGTTAGCTGCGCTCGTCCACGCGCTGGCCGTTCCGCGCAAGAAGGCTGCGCAGCGCGGACCCGTTCCGGGCGCTCCTTAAAAAGCGCCACTGCCGCTGCCTGCCGCCTCATCGAGCATTATGGACGCGGCCATTAATCAATACAGCCGCAGTAAGTCAAGCCCGGCGGGGACCACACGCAGCCCGCAGCCGTAATCTGGGCCGCCCCCGGCCACTTACTCCCTCATTAGGCGCTGCCCCTCCCCTGCCCCCCGCCCCCACGCGTATAAACACCGGCGACAATTATGCGCCGGCACGGCTCACCACCTATCTCCTTTTCCACGGCAAATGGGAGCGCTCAATTCCCTATATCGGTCACGGACCGCTTATGATACTCGCTCCGTTTTCTGGAGAGCGCGTTCCATTTAGACTTCATTTGTCGGGGTCTGTCTGTTAATTAGAGCGTCCTTTGATTCCGAAATAACGAAGTAACCGTCCTCACGTCCTTACTGTTGACTCCGAGAACGTCAGTACGCCATCACTGGTGAGCTTGCAATGTTGTTATACTTCGATTATAATAACTGTTTTGTAGGGTCATTCGAGCTTCTCAAGCGTGGTTGACTTCACGCCGGCACCTTGCCAATGACAAAATTATTTTACTCCAGTTGTAGTCATCGATTCTGTCGATACACATCGACATTTCACATCTCTTTTGTAAGCTTATTCGTCCGTCGCTGACACAGAAGACTGCAAACCTTCTTTCCTTCCCCTCTGGGCAAGCTGTGCAGTGACTAGAGTACATGTATAGCTTACTGGGACAAGGTAAATGCTACCTACAATGAAGTCGATAATCTGATTGTAATATTGGAATTTGAAATTGATATTTCTCACAACGGACAAATTTTTTTTAAAAAAAAAGAAAAGAAGAAAAACGTGAATCTCTTTTCCCACCCACACACTCCTGAGAATGGCACATTAACAATTTGCAATTACGCACCCCTATTACCGGTAGCTGCTTTGATAAATACTCGGCACCTCGCAGGCTTAACAACCAGATTAAGAATATTAGATAAAGTGGTTAAGCGTTGGTGAAAATCTCACTTCCGAGCACACAAAGAGCTCTAACCGCAGAACTCTACACAGAACAAGCGTTGGTGCAGTACCGCGATACAGAACGTATATCTGCCTTCTAAGACGATGGCCAAGTCCGCACCGCTCGATGGCTGAAGGCGGTGTTTCCGGTGACCGCTACCTGCCGCCCACGGCGCCCCGGCGAGCTACGGTCATCTGCATACTTTACATTTCACAATCCTCAACCTCCGATACTTTTCACCAACGCTTTAAGTTAGTGACTTAATCATGCAGACACGCAGGGAATACTGCTCGAGAGTGCCTGATATTTACTATAATTCAATAGAGTCATGATCTGATGCCCTTGGCAGTCCGTTATCATTAATAATAATGTTAGTAAGCTAACGTGTAAGTGCCCATGTCCTGGCACCTGACACTTTGGGTAGCAAACACTTTCGACGTAGCTTAATTAAATGCAACATGTCATTTATGTCACTCATTGCGTGACAACAGTGTATCCACCCTCTATAACTTGAAGGTATGTCTGATGAATTATCTTTTGCAGAACTATTGTTTGTAATGATTAGTTGCTTCACAAGTAGCAGGAAGATTAAGGTATAATGCCTAGTCGGCCGTAATATCACGAGAAACTGGGAGCGTGCCCGGATTAGAAAATAATGGAGCAGGATATTGTCTGTGTAACCATCAGAGAACATCTCGTAACTGATCAACGGAATTGTAAAGATGGCTGCGAATCAGCAACGGTGCACATAGAAACTTAACAGTTGCACAATTGAAGGTTTACCAATCTTTTACCTCGGTTTCCACAAATATAGGCCTAAATACGTCTTTCTCAGAAGGAGAATGGACCTATTGAACAAATTACTACAAAATAGCTACAAATGTGAAAAAGAGAAGGAATGAAATTCGATAAACAAAATTACAAATTTAATACATTTAAAACAAATGTCTGCTGGATCTAAAACATTGCAGTCGCAAAAAATACTTAGCTTCACATTGCCAGACGAAGGTAGGGTCTTCCCCTTTTTTGGCGATGGTGAGCCCACATTTTTCTTTTGTTTGATTTCCTCCCTTATCACTTGTCTTCTGCAGTAAATGTAAATGTCGTGTGATTAGGGCCTCCCGTCGGGTAGACCGTTCGCCGTATGCAAGTTTTTCTTCAGAGACTTGTGCGTCTATAGGGATGAAATGATGATGATTGGGACAACGCAACACCCAGTCCCTGAGCGGAGAAAATCTCCGACCCAGCCGAGAATCGAATCCGGGCCCTTAGGATTGACATTCTGTCGCGCTGACCACTCAGCTACCGGGGGCGGACTCTTCTGCAGTAATGTTGTCTGTAATGATTACTGTTTGAGTTTTGGCGGTGAATACGTTATTGAAGCGATACGAAATGGAACGAGCACGTAACGAAGGTAGCAGGGAAGGTGACTGGTTTACTTCGGTTCATGAGGAGAATTTTGGGGATGTGTGGTTCACCTGTAAAGGAGACCGTGTAAAGGACACTAGTGCAACCTGTTCTTGAGTTCTGCTCTAGTATCTGTAATCACCGCCAGGTCGGGTTATAGAAACACACCCATGTGATTCAGTAGCTGGCTGCTAGATTTATTATCGCTTAGGTCGATCAACGAGTATTACAGATATGCTGGTTGTCCCTGAGGGCAGACGACGTTCCTTTCACGGAACACCATCGACGTTAAAGAACCGTCATCTGAAGCTGACTGCAGAACGATTCTACTGCCGCCAATGTCCATTTCGCGTAGAACCACGAAGATAAGAGAAGTGAGGGCCCGTAGGAGTACCATATATACTCGTTTCTCCCTCGCTCTCCTTGCGGATGGAACAGAAACGGAAATGACCAGTAGGGATACAGGAGACCCTCGGCACACACCATACGGTGCCTTGCGGATACGTATTCAGATGTAGATGTAGAATAACTTTGCCATTTTGCCGATGTCTGTGCCATTAATGTGTTGGTTGGTTTCCGCAGTACTGTCCTAGCTTCTCCACACTTCACAGTTGTTACAAACTGCAGCGCAAAAACACCTTCGATAAACGAATGAATAGTCAGTAATGATATTTCACACAGTCATTTCGACACTGGATCTTCTATGTGGAGGTTCTTGTTACACTCTTCGGCACAATGAGAAGCCGAGTTTAAGTAGCCCACGGATAACATTCCTACGACGTTTACGTGTAACATGCTAAATGGCACCAGAGTATTCTTACGGACGCTGTGAAATAGTGTGTTGCTGTACTGAAGGAAAGTTTTAGAAAAAGATTACTTCCCTGATACATTGTACAGGTAGGGTGCATAACAAAAACTCATCCTGGACTTGTAATACGTTATGGTGGTCAAAGGCAACATGTAGGAGAAGAAGGAAGAAAAACTAAGGTCATTAGATGAAGTCATTAGAAGCGGAACACAAGGTCGGACCGGGGAATGAATTGGAAGGAAACAAGACGTGTCCTGTTCAAAAGAATCCTAACTGTCATTCACTATTGATTCAGAAAATATAAGCCAACATTCTAAACGCAACGCCTATGTAGTTCTCTAATATAACCGAGGAAAATATCACGAATACTGATAATAGCTTAGACAAAGTAATCAGATATGTAAGAACGAATTTCTGAGTGCTTGTAGAGTCTCCTTTGTATCATCAGAAATACTAGGTCTACTTCGACCTAAAGACTCAGACGATACTCTATATACGCTCCTTTGGTTTTGCTAAGTTATAGCTTAAATTTTATGAACTACGTAAAAAAGTCCCTGTGATCTTACTCTCAGAATTTATTCTCTTTAAAACTTACTATAGATGACATGGGTGATATATACTTATTAAAGTATTTATGGGCCACCGGAAGTAAATGCTTACTATTCCGAATACAGTAATCAACCGCCAAGACTCAGAAGTGTTAGCGGACTAATGAGATACAATTTTATGAAAGTCAGTTACTGAAACCACGTTTTTACGGACATTAACGCCCCGAGAAAAGAAAAGAATCTTATATCAGTTATCTTTTGATAAAGTCTAACATACAGGTACTTTGTAGATAAATTGAACTGCGATCACACATAGTGGTTTTCTTCTGGTAATTATAAGTTAACAGTTGTAACTGAAAATATGGAAGAGTAATGTTAGTGAGACCTGTTTTATTTTCCTACTGTCATAATCGACCTTAACCATGGACGTGAAATAATAGAAATATTTTCTGCTACACTTAACTTTAAATCTTTTATTCATTATGGATGTGGAACATGGCGACTGTGATGAATAAAGATCTTCAGAAATGACTGCAGCCAGATGCCTGGAAATATTTCTGATAACCCCCTGCACTTTCCTCTACTGTATTAGAAATGTGATAATGGTCCTTCAGAGTTGTTACTTCTGCTTCTACTATGATACGTGTAGTCCGCGAAAGTTATAAGAAAATGTAAACAACTGCACTATGTTTAGCGTCTGACATTCACCGCCAAGTCTCAGAATATACATTACGCGAAACAATGATTGTACGTAGTAGCAACAACTGAAGTGATATTTTGGGGCTTGTGACAATATCTGTAGGAACAGGAGTTGTTCAACTACTGGTTGGTGCGTAGTCCAAACGACGGCGGTATGTGATTTACTCCGGTTCGTGAGCCACCCACAATGCATGTACTCGGCTATCCATTCCATTGGCGCTCCACTACATGAAACAAAGGCCAGTGCGGACTTCGTTTGTCGCCTTGTAGTCGGCGTTCGGAGAATGCAGCTTGGCACGAAGGCCGCGTAAACGTCGGGTCGCCAATTCACTCTCACACCTCTAATGAAAAAGATAATTTAGTGCCGGCCGTAAAATTCCTTTACACCTCCTTAATAGCCCAAAAATGGACGAATCCACGGCACGGAATAAGATCTTTCAATCGGGGCACACAGCGGAGTTTATCAATTAAATATATGCGCCGGGATACTGTTTTTACGGCTCGGCGCATACTTATCTCGGGTGTGTTGTGACGTCCTCCGGAGCGGTATTTCGTTTCTTTCGTGAGCGGGACGGCCGTTTGATTTTAAATGAGCGCGGTCCTAATGCACGCGGAGTATTCCTCCTCCGATATAATGAGCTTTATAGTTGGTGCACAGGGACGAAGGCCATATTTTACACGGGAAATGCCTTATCGGCACATCTGGGCTCGCCCCTAATGAGCCAGCTCCTTTAAGTACTCGCGTTGATGAATATCCAATGACGCGAGCCGAAGGTAGGGGGAAGAGGCGAGGGAAGGTGGCGCGAGAACGGGCAGATACCGCCCCAACCCGTGAGCCGTGCTCACTCGTCCGGTATCGCCGTGGCATCGTTTTTTCGCATTCGGCTCTCGCTCGAATATCATTGGGCAGGACACACAGACGGTGGCAGAAAATACGTGTGGTTGCTCATTGATTACGTATTTTGCTAAATATCTGCAATTACGACGTTAGTCATGAAGTTTTCATCATCGTGCAGAAAAAACTCGGGACCTTTGCTTTTCGCGGGCAAGTGCTCTACCATCTGAGCTACCGAAGCACGACTCACGCCCGCTACTCACAGCTTTACTTCTGTCAGTACCTCGTCTAATACCTTCCAAACTTTACAGAAGCTCTCCTGGTAAAGCACTTGCCCGCGAAAGGCAAAGGTCCCGAGTTCGAGTATCGGTCGGGCACACAGTTTTAATCTGCCAGAAAGTTTCAATTTTTTGCTTGTTTGCAGGCACATGTTTGCCATCCTGGAACATACCGAAATCCCTGCGCCACTGTATCATAGCATGCCCCCACAGGAACCATACAGTGGAATAGCATGCGGTAACTTGTTTTCAGCCTCTAAAGGAGAAGAAACACTTCAAAAATCGTCGCTGGGTCGGTGGAACTTTATAGCAACAACGTACAATCATCTGACACAGAATTAAGTTTTGAAACAGATGGGGCCCATCCACGCCCGCACCACTGTGGTGATCAGACCAAAAGTTCTACTGTCACCTCCGTCAACATGATATTTATCTAGTAGGTGGATCACAGGATGCTGGGCGGTGATGTTATCCGTGCGTCTGGTAAGACTACACATTAACAAGGTCCATCAGGTGATAGATAGTGGACGAAACGCGAATGAGAGTAGCAATTTGAAGAGCAGAGGGAAATAAGTGCCAAGGCTCGTGCCATGGGAAAAAACCTCTGTGGCAGTGGGATGTGTAGTAAGAGCCATAGTGACTTACTAGCTACGATAGTTCATGCAAGGTTGGGTTTGTTAGTGTGGGTATCATGCATCATTACCGTGCTAGGCGATGGCGATGCATCCGAGTTTGCTGCAGCCTCTGCATTCCTGGAAAATCGGGTTCGTTATATACGAGTGGGAGATCGGCCATAGATCATCTCACTGCGTGGGAAACGTGTGGAGCTTGTCAGCATGTAGTGTACGGTACGGCTTCCCTGCGTGGTGCCAGTTATTCGGCAAGTGTGTTCCAACTGGATATCCAGTAATGGTGTCTGATTAACAGGGGCTCACCTGTACCGTTGTGTTTGAGTGTACTTGGCCATAGATGTTAGGTCGTTACAAGTATGTCTTTTGGTCTTTTATGTTTCCATCTATGGTTGTGCTCGTAGCTCCCCAGATTCAGAATAAACGGGTTTTGCGAATGTCTTGAGTTCCTGTATAGTCTTGTGGTGAGTTTGTGGATTACCCCCTTGAGAGTCTCAAGTCGGTATTCCCGGTGAAGGTCCGCGATGCGTGTGTATCGTGGCGTAGATGCTTCTAGTGTGGTCAAACAAGTGTGAATGACGAAGAAGGAAATGGCGGATCGTCTCTGCGTCAAGAACTGTAATCGCAAGAGAAGTGGAGGACTTACTGCTCGGCCGGCGTATCTCAGGCGAGGTGAGAGAGGAAAACATAGAATCAGTTATGAATCAGTTTTCAGCATCTTGCATGACACAGTGAACCTGACTAAGTCGCCACCCGCTGGATTCCCCGAGTACACGTCGAACAGAGTGGAAATGTTGCAGCAGTGTCAGGCCAATGTAGATGATTTCTTTAGCCGCCTAACCACCATGAACAAGTGCTTCTTGCACCACTACGACCTTGGGACAGAGGAGAAAAGCAAGCAGCTGAAAATGCTGGATTCACTACCACTGAAAAAGACGAAGACCCACTACCATGATGGTGTCGTGATGATCGTGCTCGTAAGGGGAAAACTATCATATGAGCATACTAACGAAATCTTCTGGCGGGGTTGCGCGGAGGCCGCCAAGACGAAACGTCGAGTGAAGATGTCCGAAGGGGTGTGTTTTGCTCCACGACAACGTCCAAGCTCGCTCTGCGCAAGACAGTCACACGCGCTTCTTTGGGCTGTCAGGTTTTTTTCATTCCGCACTCTCCTCCCGACAGCACACCTCGGATGAAGAAACAATTCTATAGCAGGCATATACCGTATAACGTCGTTTTCGAAGTGGAATGTATCCTGAACAGCCTAAATACAATCTTCTACAACTTAGGTCTCCATCAAAAATGGCTCTGAGCACTATGGGACTTAACTACTGTGGTCATCAGTCCCACAGAACTTAGAACTACTTAAAACTAACTAACCTAAAGACATCACACACATCCATCCCCGAGGCAGGATTCGAACCTGCGACTGTAGCAGTCGCGCGGTTCCGGACTGCGCGCCTAGAACCGCTAGACCACCGCGGCCGGCTCTCCATCAAGCCATCCATACTTAAGAAAAATTTATCACTTTGAAGGATGAATGTGTAGATGAGGACTAATGCCATCCGAGAATTTACTGGTCGCTACTTCATTTTTCAGAGAGATAATTAATACATAACTCTCATAAAAAGAATGAAGTGCTGCGATGACTAAGTCACTGGACTCGCAGTCTTGTGGAACGACGTTCAAATTCCTTTCTGACCACTACATTTAGGGCTCCACTGTTTCTGTTGATCATTTAAGAAACAAGCTCGGATGGTCACACAATTAATCTGGATACGTGCCCTGTTTTTCCTGACATTGTCGGCAACGAGTAATTATAACTTAAGCTTCCTGTTTTTTATGCTATTAATTAGAAGAAGATATGGTAAGAAGTGAAACTGGGCCTCCCCTCCATCGCATATCCTTTTCTGACGCATCAACTGGCCGCTATGGATGCGAATGTAGGAATAACAAAGACAGTAGAGGATGCACAAGAAGATACAGCAATAATCAATATTTCGTTTATTGAAAATTTACTCTTCTGTTTGCTAGCTCGAAGCTGTTGTCGGTTTAATTCCAGATAATGACATTTACCAAATATTGTTTGGTAAATGACATACAATCCTTCACAAAAGTTTTAACTTTGTGGAAAAGGGTTAGATTTAAAATGGACATTACAACCTAATTGCTATATGAGAATCATCACATTGACTGCTAGAACCTCCTAGCTACCATATGAGTGTGCATACAGGCAAAACAATATTTTCTACACTTGACAAGTAGGCTGCCCTTCCTGAGTTGCATGTTTTGTGGGTAGTATCAGCATACTTTACAGGGGCTACAAGTGTAGATGGAAACAGCTGAGCAGAGTGAGGAGAGTAGAGAGATGGATGGTGAGGAAGGGGAAGAGGCTAAAGTGGACAGAGAAATGAGGAGGAGGAGATGGATAGAGAAGGTGGAAGAGGTAATAGATACAGAGAGGTGGAGAAATGCGAGGAGAGAGTGATAGAGGGAGTATAAGATGGACACATAGAGTGGGAAAAAGGACATAGAGAGAGGGGAGAAGACGATGGCAGAGAGAGGAGGGAGGCGATGTAGAAGGGAGGTGGGAGATGTAAAGTGGTAGTACGTAAATGGAAAAGAAAGAGGGATAGACAAAGATGGACAGAGAGAATGGGAGGAGGATATGGGCAGAGAAAGAGGGGAGGAAGATATGGTCGAACAGAGGGGGAGGAGGAGATGGACGAAGATAGGGGGAGGAGTAGATGAAAAGAGAAGGAGAAACAGAGTGGGGCAAAGGAGATGTACAGATAGAGGTGCGGGGGGGGGGGGGGTGATGAGGCGGACAGAGGGATGGGGTGAGCAAGAGATGGACATAGAGAGAAGATAGTAAGAGATGTGCGCAGTACATGTGCCGAATACGTATGTGAGGGAAGCCACAGCGAAAAAGCTAGTCTTCTAGAATTCAAACTATAGAGCTGTCCCCGCAATTCACACTCTCTCCCCGTACAATCTCAGTAAATGATGTCACGGAATGTCTAGTAAAACACGGAAAACAGAAAAGAAACAAATGTATTTTGTTATTCATTTCAAGTTTGGCTATATTCGTACGCAAGTAACTTAACTTCAAGTAGAAAGAGCAACATGGAAGTAATAAATTTACCACTACTTTCAACCGACAATTGTAATTATCAAACAAGATAGGCCTATAATATCCCTTACGTCAAAACGAAAGAGAGACTCAGAGATATACAACATAAAAATAAAAACAAATCATATAAACTAAGCAAAACACATATGTATTGACGCTTTTATTTAACTGACAATGAATATCATAATAGGTAGCCTATTGGATAGTGCAAACAACATGAACGGTTAGCTCAGTATCACAACTTTACATCTTGAGTAGTAACATACCAAAAATAAAACGAATCTATTGTGCCACAGATGCTGTTAACTTTCAGTAACTAATGTGTTCATAAACTTTCCTTAGTCGTCTATACATCGTAAATTTCCGAACCACCTTATATACCACATTATAATCTACCACCAAAGTCACTGCCTTTCGTCAGGATGACGTCGCTAAGGTTTGAACCCAGTCATGAAGCATTAACAACCATAGGTGAAATACTCAGTTGAGTCTTACTTTACTAAACCACATACGCAATACCTTAGAACGACGCTTCACTGGGACTTTTATCTCTTTATGAACCTTAAAAGTGGTGCAAACTGGTCACCGAAGCCAACTGATATTGTTACCAACCAAACATGGAACCACGCTTCAGCATGATTCAGTATAATCGTTAGACTTGTTTCTGTATTTTGAGTTACCAAATACTTGACACAAACATTAAATGATTTATCATTTTTATAGATGAAATAACAATAAACATCTTACAAAGTTTTTGAATTACACGTGCATTGAGGAAATGATACCACTTGGCATCTACACAGAACAGGGTGTAGCAAAAGTTATACTATCGCTTTAGATACGAAGTCACTTAGAAGGTCTGCGACCATGTTTAGCACTGTATGGTACTACATTTGTCTTGGTCAATATAATGTTTGTAATCATATCATTACGCCTTCAGATCTATCCAAATAAGAACCCTGTCGCCTCCTACCCCCATCAGTGTATTGTGCACTGACGAAGTTGCGGAATGGCGTAATAGTTGTACGGCCGCAGGAGAAGGTGAAGGTACAAGAAGAGTATAATTTAGTTGCTAATCTAACAGATAATTTTTTTAGGGATCGCAAGATTACGTTCGACCATTATAACACTAGATATTATCCCGCTAAATGTTAACGGCAGCATGTGACTAAAATCTGATAATAAAATTTTACAGCCTTTTCAAAGAAAACGCTGTAAGAAATGTGCAGCATTTGATACGTGTTACAGGAAGTAATAAAAGCAGGTCGCCGGAACGCATGAAAGGCATGTTGGAATATAGAGAGCGATAATGTAATCTATATATGGATCAGGAATAAACGTTGCGCACCGTGATAATAAAACGGAGAAGAACGAGTAAGTCGTAACAGGTAGCCTGAGAAATTAAAACGGATTGGCACCCTATGGTGAATTCATTTGTTCTGACATTGTCTCCGTAGTATTCGTTATATATTAGTGGAATGACACAGCAGTATCCTAGCTACTGCATATTCATACGTTTTATGAGAATAAGCCGCTGGCAGAAACTTGGTAATACGAGGGTTGACTGAAGTAATGCCTCCACCTTCGTAATTCTTCAACAATCTGCAACATTGGTATGTGGCAGGTACTGGCTTGTTCCGTAGCCTCTTCTCTAGAGCTCCAGTTGGCGGAAAGCCTTAGCATTGAACGGTTGTGTTATTACAGAGTAAAGTACGGAACCCTGCGCAGACGGTCGGTGAATGCGATTTAAGCAACGTGCAGTCATTGAATTCTTGACAGCAGAAAGTGTCACTCCGAAGTACATTCATCAGAGAATGAAAGCACGTTATGGTGATTGTGTTTATGCGAGTACTGTGCGTCGTTCGGCGAGTAAGTTTAAAGATGTTGGGGAGGGAACATCTGACCTTCGTGAGAAACAAAGAAATGGACGTCCTGTGACAGCAACCACCCAGTTTCACAAGCAGAATGTTGACAGATTGATTCAGGACGATCGTCGTATCACTCAGACATAAATTACAAGCATAACTGGCATTTCACGTGTGTGTCACATTATTGCTTTGCTTGGCTATCGGAAGATCTGTGTACGACGGGTACCCAGGAAGCTGACTCCTGAAACGAAAGCTTACCGACTTGAAATTTGACAGGAACTCCTCTCGCGTTACGACAATGAAGACGCACAGTACTCACATCAACACAATCATCGTAAACTGCTCTCATTCTCTGATGAATCTCCTTTGTGGTGACTCGTTCTGCTGCCAAGAATTCAATGACTGCACGTTTCTTAAATCGCATTGACCAACCGTCTGAGCTGGGTGGCATACTTCACACTGTAACAACATAACCGTTCAATGCTAAGTGTTCTCTCCAACTGGAGCTGTAAGGGAGAGACTACGAAACAAGCCAGTACCTTCTGCATACCAACGCTGCCAGCTGTTGAAGAGTTACGAAGGTGGAGGCGTTACTTTTCAGTCAACCCTCGTGGTTGCCACGTTGCAGCCATGCTTTCGGCAGCAAGCACTGATCTTAACCACCTATAAAGGAGACTGACATGCCTGCGGAACATCCTTAAGTGGGCCTGGTGAAGGGGTTCCCCACTTCACTAAAATGAACGAATTCTGTTAGGTTTTACTTAATGTATAACATTTCTCATGTATGTTCCATTTTAGGAGACAGGACGTAAGTTTACTTTGTGTCTTTCAAAAGAGTGATGCAGTAATTCCAGGGAAAGCGCTGCATACAACTCTTCGTTGGGTTGTTAGAATATGGACTGAGTAGAGGAAAACATTTTACGTCTCCAAATAGTGCTTTCGAGAACTGACAGGCATTTGTATAAATAAGAACCCGATAACGAATACACTACCTGATGAACAGCATCTGGATACCTCTGTGTAGTGCAGAATTGACCACCAGATCAAGAGAGGTGGGCCCGCCAGAGGTGGGTCAGAAGAGAAGCAGTAACACAGCAGGATGAGTTAGTCAGGAGACCTAGTGAGTTGTCGCGGATCAGCCATTGGATGATAACGGAGTAACAAATCCATCCGAGTCATTTCAACTCTTTCAAAGCTCACAAAGTCGACTGTCGATAATGTGATTCTGAAATGGAAACGCGAAGAAATAATCACAGTTGAATCAGGACAGGTAGACCTAATGTACTGAAGAAGAGGGACAGTCGAACATTCGTGGAATTTGGTTGTAAAAATCGCATGAAATCCAAAATAGTACCAGCAGTCCTAGTACAATGACTGTTCTTAGGGAGTACAGTGGTCTAACAGCCCCTCATAGCCCACACATTAGAATTGTCAGTGCTAAGCGACGTTTGAGGTAGTACAACAGCGACGCCACTGGATAGTGGATGACAAGCGGTAAATAGAAAAGAGTTAATTGGGATGATGAATCACACCATATCCTGTGACAATCCACTGGTAGGGTTGGTTTGGTGAAGGCCTGGAGGACGTTTCCTGTTACCACATGCAGTGCAAACAGTGAAGTATGGAGGAAGTGGTGTCCTTCTGGTGATTAAAATGTGATCCTCTTATTGTGCTTAAGAAAATGTTAAATGTGAAAGGATATGATCACGTTTTACAGCGTTGTATACTGCGTACAGTAGAGGAACAGGAGACAATGATTGTTTCTGTCGGCATGATGATACACCCTGATGAAAAGCAGCATGTGTGAGGCAAACGGCCGGGGTGGCCGAGCGGTTCTAGGCGCTACAGTCCGGAACCGCGCGACCGCTACGGTCGCAGGTTCGAATCCTGCCTCGGGCATGGATGTGTGTGATGTCCTTACGTTAGTTAGATTTAAGTAGCTCTACGCACTAGTGGACTGATGACCTGAGAAGTCCCATAGTGCTCAGAGCCATTTGATTTTTGTGAGGCAATAACATTTTTGAAATGGTCTGACCTGCCTGTAGTGTAGACCTGAACCCAATGAAACACCTCCTGGCTGAGTTTCAACGTCGATTTCTCTCTAGGATCTGGTGTCCAACTTCAGTACCTTCTCTGGTTTCGGCTCTTAAGGAACAATGGGCTCAATTCTTCCACAGACATACAGATACCTCACTGAAGGTGCCTCTAGCATAGTTCAAGCCTTCATCAACGTGAAGAGTGGACACACCTCACATTAATGTCCACTAACAGATATTAGATACTTTTGATTAGATAGTATACGTGAGTCTATTAGGTGCTCGTGAAATGCGTATCAGGGGATATCCATCTGTCTCAATCGTTTCGCTCGCCATTGCAGGTCGGAATTTGCTTGCACGCTTTTCTGTTTCTATGTGGGACGTCTGCTTCATCTTTGTCACTGAATAAACGCCGGAAATTCGAGACCATGAAGCGGAAAAGCCATTGGCCTCGGCGTTGCGTATGCAAAAACGAAGAAGCTGCTCACAGTCGTCCGTTCCACCGAGCTTGTGGCTGTAGTTAAGTGGCAGGGGTGGGTGTTAGGGGGATCCGGCGGAAAGAACTCGTTGCCGGACAGAGATGGCATCGGCCGCGGCGCACTCCAGGTGTGAATGTACGCGGGTAACACAATGTGGGCACGGCGGCGCCGGCGCAGCCGTTTCAATTAGGCTGCGAGCGGCCGGGGCATAAAATACGCGCAGCTTGCGCCCCCGGCGCAGCGTCGCTCGCGGCTGTGACGTGACGTGTGCGAGGCGAGCTGCGGCGAGCACGGCGCACACTAGACGAGGGCGAGGGCGAAGGCAGGTGCGCACGGCGGCCGCACCTGTAGCCGCGAGCTGCCGGCGCCGGGCCGAGCAGGCAGTCAGCCGCCAGCAGCTGGGCCGCGCCGCCCGCACGTGGCCTCCACGTGGACACGGCACAGCGCTCGCGGCTCCACAACCGTCCGCGCCCCGATGGGACTGCACCGTACAGAGATGTGTCATCCGTTTCAAACAGTCGTCAAAACACCAGAGTGACCTGAAGCAAAAGTGTCTCCGAGAAATGAACAAACTTGTTACCTACCGTAAATCTAAATTCTTGGTGTTTCAGAGATTTCACTGAAGCTATGATTTGTACACTACTGGCAATTAAAATTGCTACACCAAGAAGAAATGCACATGATAAACAAATATTCATTGGACAAATATATTGCAGTAGAACTGACATGTGATTACATTTTCACGCAGTTTGAATGCATAGCTCCTAAGTAATCAGTACCCAGAACAACCACCTCTGGCCGTAATAACGGCCTTGATACGCCTGGGCATTGAGTCAAACATAGTTTGGATGGCGTGTACGGGTACGGCTGCCCTTGCAGCTTCAACACGATACCACAGTTCATCAAGACTAAGGACTGGCGTATTGTAACGAGCCAGTTGATCTGCCACCATTGACCAGACGTTTTCAGTTGGTGATAGATCTGAAAAATGTGCTAGCCAAGGCAGCAGTCAAACATTTTGTGTATCCAGAAAGGTCCGTACAGGACCTGTAACATGCGGTCGTGCATTATCCTGCTGAAATGTAGGGTTTCGCAAAGATCGAATGAAGGGTAGAGCCACGGGTCGTAAAACATCTGAAATGTAACGTCCACTGTTCAAAGTGCCGTCAATGCGATCAAGAGGTGACCGAGAACTGTAACCAGTGTCACCCCATACCATCACGCCGGGTGATACGCCAGTATGGCGATGACGAATACACTCTTCCAATGTGCGTTCACCGCTATGTCGCCAAACACGGATGCGACCATCATGATGCTGTGAACAGAACCTGGATTCATCCGAAAGAATGACGTTTTGCCATTCGTGCACCCAGGTTCGTCGTTGAGTACACCATCGCAGGCGCTCCTGTCTGTGATGCAGCGTCAAGGGTAACCGCAGGCATGGTCTCCGAGCTGATAGTCCATGTTGCTGTAAACGTCGTCGAACTGTTCGTGCAGATGGTTGTTGTCTTGCAAACGACCGCATCTGTTGACTCACGGATCGAGACGTGGCTGCACGATCCGATACAGCCATGCGGATAAGATGCCTGTCACCTCGACTGCTAGTGATACGAGGCCGTTGGGATCCAGCACGGAGTTCCGTATTATCCTCCATATTCCATATTCTGCTAACAGTCATTGGATCTCGGTCAACGCGATCAGCAATGTGGCGATACGATAAACCGCAATCGCGATAGGCTACATTCCGACGTTTATCAAAGTCGGAAACGTGATGGTACGCATTTCTCCTCCTTTCACGAGGCACCACAACAACGTTTCACCAGGGAACGCCGGTCAACTGCTGTTTGTGTATGAAAAATCTGTTGGAAACCTTCCTCATGTCAGCACGTTGTAGGTGGCGCCACCGGCGCCAACTTTGTGTGAATCATCTGAAAAGCTAATAATTTACATACCACAGCATATTCTTCCCGTCGGTTAAATTTCGCCTCATCGTCGTGGGGCAGCAATTTTAATTGCCATTAGTGTACAGACGGTTGTTGATATTGTACTCATGACTAACTGAATTAGAGACAACTTTCTAGAAGAGCTACAAGTCACAGGAAATGGTCAGAACGGGGTCTAGCCCTTTATTAACATGTTGCACCTCATTCCATGCCGATGATGGTGCCTTGAGGCATGGACAGTCCAATCCAAGACAACGAAAACACTGCCAGTCAATCTGATCCATTACTCCTAAGCCACATGCAAGAGTTCAGAGCTGGGCTCAGCGTGTTAGTTTCGTGTAGCACCTGATGATGGCGAATCGGGACATGCACAGACATGAAAATGACTGGGGGGGGGGGGGGCAACCTGATACGTTACTCCTCAACCGCCACCTACAGCTCAGAGATCGTCAAAGCTGGGTCCAACCATTTGGTAACATGTAGCACTCTTTCTTCCCTGATGATGGCAGCTTGGTTGGTGCACGCGCAGTATGAGACAACAAAAGAACAGGGACCAACCTTATCTACTCCTGCTCAATAACCAGCTGCAATTCACAGAGACTGGTCAGAGCTGGACCCAATGTTTTAGCAACATGTAGCACCTCTTTCCGCCCTGATTATGGTGGTTGGGGGCATGGACAGTGGAAGACGAAAAAATTGGGGCCCAACCCGATCCATTACTGCTCAACCGCCAGCAACAGCTCACAGTTATGGGTTAGAGCTGGTTGCAGCCTTACAGTAACATATAGCACTTCGTTCTGACCTTGAGATGGCTAGTTGTTTGGTGCATGAACAGTATAAGACAACAAAAGCACTGGGACCAACCTCGTCTGTTCCTGCTCAAATGGTTCAAATGGCTCTGAGCACTATGGGACTTAACCTCTGAGGTCATCAGTCCCCTAGAACTTAGAACTACTTAAACCTAGCTAGCCTAAGGACATCACACACATCTATTCCCGAGGCAGGATTCGAACCTGCGACCGTAGTGGTAGCGCGGTTCCAGACTGTAGCGCCTTGAACCGCTCGGCCACCCGGCCGGCTATTCCTGCTCAACTGCCAGTTACTGCTCACAGAAACTGGGCAGAGCTGGGTTCGTTTTGCTTGTAGACTGTAGCATCACGTTTCGCCCTAATGATAGCTGGTCGGTATAATGACAATATAAGACAGAAAAGGCCTATGGAATATTCCTCAAACCACCCTGACACAATTCAGGATCAATAGTGTCCTTTTGCCACATGAAGATCCGGACTACTAGTGGGGTGCTGTAAGATCAAGGTTGGGAAGTCAATTCCTTTCATCGCAGATTACTGGGAAACAATGACATATGTATGAGTCGCACCATTTCAGTCCACATAAACATCTTTCAAGTATTGCTCTACCTCATGTCTGAATGCACTTCTGCGGACAAGGGGGATGTATCAACTCATGTGATTTTCAAAGTACCTGCATTGTGCCAGCAATGTGACAGTGTGTAATGTGCCTAATCAGTTCAAGTGACCTTTCTTCACCCTAAGAGTATCCAGTGGTGGTGTTCCTAGGTCATTGTTTCTTCTGTGATGCGTTATGAGCAGAAGTACACTTGTGGTGTGATGAGTCCTTTAAAGATGATTTTGATTGCTCACTAGTACCTGTTGTCCAGCGACGAACTGTTGAGTAATTTGCTACTCTGTGACTTGTCTATCCGTGTCGTAGCCCACGAAGTCCCACGGCGACATCTGTCATCACCATATTGATAGCTGTTGCAGTTGACTCTAGCGGCGGCGATTTGCTGCGAATCGAAGTACTCATGATTTACGCTCGATAGAGTGGTACGTGAAAAGCCTAATATCTGGAGTGTCTCATGTGGCGGACAGCTACGATTTGGCTTCGATCAAAAGCGCTGACGTTGCGCGCCTGGAGGACGCTGCATGTGCTCATCACGGCACTCCTTTGTGATCTGTGGTCCCGCCACTGACTCGTTTCTCATACTTCACAGTAATTACCCACGAGTCGCAGCGAATGGCTCTCAGAAACATTGTTCGTGGCTTAGTGATCTAACGAGAAACACTATTAGCACATTCTGGATCCCACTCTTTACCTTTCCTTAACATACTGAGGCAGCTAAAGGAACGTGACGCTCAAGTAAGAAAAATTGTCGGCTATAATGCGTAGGTACCTATTCCCAAGACTTGCTGCCCAAGATGGGGATGCACTGGCGACCCCTTGTCACCAGTTAGTTTAGCAATCCTTCCCAGACACCGAAAGTGGACTCTGTGCCAATTCGTCAAATTGCTTCTCATATTCTGACAGTCATAGACGAGAGTGACAAAAGTCACGGCATACCTCCTAATATCGTGCCGGACCTCCTTTTGTCCAGTGTAGTGCAGCAACTCGAGATGAAATGGACTGAGCGACTCGTTGGGAGCCCCCTGGAGAATTATTGAGCCACTCTGCCTCTATAGCCGTTCATAAATGCGACAGTGTTGCCGGTGTAGGATTTTGCGCACCAAGTTACCTCTTGACTACGTCCCACAAATTTCTGATGACATTCATCCAACTACCCAGAATGTTCTTCAAATAAATTGCGGACAATTGTGGCTCGCTGACTAGGCGCATTGTCATCCAAGAAAATTCCATCGTTGTTTGGGAACGTAAAGCCCATGAATGGCTGAAAATCGTCTCCGAGTGGCCGAGCATAAACTTTTCCAATCAATTAGCAGTTCGCTTTGACCAGAGGACCCAGTCCAATCCATGTAAACACTGCTTACACCATTATGGAACCACCACCAGCTTGCACAGTGTCTTCTTAACAACTTTGATCCATGGCTTCATAGGGTCTGCGCCACACTCGCTGGCTACAATCAGCTCTTATCAAGGGAAATCGGGGCTCATCTGAACAGGCCAAGGTTTTTCAGTTGTCTAAGGTGCCAGCGACTGGTCATGAGTCCAGGAGAGGCACTGCAGGCGATGTTGTGCTGTCGTCGTTTGCTGCCGTAATCGATTAAAGGCAAATTTCGCTACATTGTCCTAACGGATAAGTCTGCCGTACGCCCCGCAATGATTTCTGCTGTTTTTCACGCAGTGTTGTTTGTCTGTTAGCACTGACAACTGTACGCAAACGCTGCTGGTCTCGACTGTTAAGTGAAGGCCGTCGGCCACTGCGTTGTCCGTGGTGGGAGTTGGTGGCTGAAATAGGATATTCTCGGCATATTCTCGAAATACTGAATTCCCTAACGACTTCCGAAATGGAATGTCCCATGCATCTAGTTCCAACAACTATTCCGCATTCAAAGTCTATTAATTCTCGTCGTCCGTCCATAACGACGTCGGAAACGTTTTGACATGAATCATCTGCAAACAACAGGTCCGCCAATAATCTGTCCTTTTATAACTTGTCTACGCGGTAATACAGGCATCTGCAACTAATAGGACAGAGGTGGCCCTAGAAAATAAGACATGGCTGTAGCACCTCCCATAACATAACAAAGATGTTGATCATCTATGGAATGAACCAACAGCCCACATTAATCCCATTTTATTGCAAAGTTCCCTGCCAACTTATACGTGAATAAGAAATTGTTACAGGTTCCATTCGATCTTAACGAATGCAGAGAATACGAAAATTGACAATTATTGACATGGGGAAGTACTACTCTACACTTGAGTGTCCCAGCAAAGACTGACAAGTTTATGTAACTAGAATAAAACGGAAATCTATGAATGAGTTACAAAAGACAAATCTACGGTGGATACATAATGGTTGCCTGAATCTTCCAGAATGATGAGAAACTACCACATGCAGATACGTCACTGATAGAGAAGTAAATGAGCCTTCAGCCAATGAGAAAAGCGTAAGATTTGTGGAATGTACTTGATCCTAACAAAGTTCCTATAAGCGCTTAGTAATTGCCATCCACTCTCGCCCAAGCTGCAAATTCTCACCACAATCAGCACCTAGTATCTCGAGAGTTGTGTAAACTGTGATCCGCAGAAGGCTGCAACACATCAGCTGCCGATTGCTAGAGCATTCCTCTACATCTGCAGACACAGTTCTCCCTCTCATGTCGTCCTACCAAGAGTACGACAGCCAGTCTCCAGGTGGAGTGTTCTCGACTGCATACTGAGCTGAGGCGTCTCTTGTATTCAGACTAAGAGGCAACAGGAAATGTGTTCTTTCTCCTTTCTACAACCTCTCGCAAATCCCGTGCACCAGTGGAAAAGGCACTGCAAAATGAAGGCCAATGAAATTTTGTTAAGAAGGCAATAAAATCCCTAAAAAATTTACAATGTGGACCAATTGTTTCACTCCCACGTGCGTAGTTTTCCACTTCATCCCAACACGCTTCTTTCCACACGAGCATTTCTCAGGAATTGGCATCCAGATTTCCCTTCACAATTTTGGTATTAGTCCACAATGACCTCACTTCCAAATATTTTAGACAAGATATTGTTCAACCCAATGCAAAGCGGTGCCAGAAAGATGGTCCATCTCTTCACAAAAAAAAAGAATTTCTTTCAGAAATGGAGCTCCGTCGCTTCACACGAAACATCGAAATCACATTCCGTTAATGACTTCTTCTCTCACAGCATTGCTCGAAGGCACCTCGTCGGCACAGTACAAAGCTCCATTGAAACGTGTTTTTGGCTCGATATCATTGCTTCTAAAAAGTAATATTCTGCACGGGTGAAGGCGTTCGTTATATGACTTCTGTGAATGTAGGCGTGGATCGCACATTACAACGGTAGCATTGTGCAAAACGCCGCCATAATGCGCTGCCTGGATCCCCATGCTAAACAATGCTTGGGGCTTCGTGGGGTACCCACAGGGCACAGAAATTCTACGCGCTGTGCCGGCGCCTACCACAGACAGTCACTTCTCTTCATTCCCTCGCTCTATCCTCCGAAAGGCGAACTTCAACTCCCGGAGGAGTCACTGACGAGGGCCTCTGTATTCAGCTTGGCTCATCACAGACCCTGCTAAAACTACAGTCAATATTACATGCAAAACAGCCGCTAGGAAACAGAAGAAATTAATATTAAAGTAGAATTCTTAATCCTGGTAATTACTAATGTTACTTATTACAAGCATTAAATACACTCCTGGAAATTGAAATAAGAACACCGTGAATTCATTGTCCCAGGAAGGGGAAACTTTATTGACACATTCCTGGGGTCAGATACATCACATGATCACACTGACAGAACCACAGGCACATAGACACAGGCAACAGAGCATGCACAATGTCGGCACTAGTACAGTGTATATCCACCTTTCGCAGCAACGCAGGCTGCTATTCTCCCATGGAGACGATCGTAGAGATGCTGGATGTAGTCCTGTGGAACGGCTTGCCATGCCATTTCCACCTGGCGTCTCAGTTGGACCAGCGTTCGTGCTGGACGTGCAGACCGCGTGAGACGACGCTTCATCCAGTCCCAAACATGCTCAATGGGGGACAGATCCGGAGATCTTGCTGGCCAGGGTAGTTGACTTACACCTTCTAGAGCACGTTGGCTGGCACGGGATACATGCGGACGTGCACTGTCCTGTTGGAACAGCAAGTTCCCTTGCTGGTCTAGGAATGGTAGAACGATGGGTTCGATGACGGTTTGGATGTACTGTGCACCATTCAGTGTCCCCTCGACGATCACCAGAGGTGTACGGCCAGTGTAGGAGGTAGCTCCCCACACCATGATGCCGGGTGTTGGCCCTGTGTGCCTCGGTCGTATGCAGTCCTGATTGTGGCGCTCACCTGCACGGCGCCAAACACGCATACGACCATCATTGGCACCAAGGCAGAAGCGACTCTCATCGCTGAAGACGACACGTCTCCATTCGTCCCTCCATTCACGCCTGTCGCGACACCACTGGAGGCGGGCTGCACGATGTTGGGGCGTGAGCGGAAGACGGCCTAACGGTGTGCAGGACCGTAGCCCAGCTTCATGGAGACGGTTGCGAATGGTCCTCGCCGATACCCCAGGAGCAACAGTGTCCCTAATTTGCTGGGAAGTAGCGGTGCGGTCCCCTACGGCACTGCGTAGGATCCTACGGTCTTGGCGTGCATCCGTGCGTCGCTGCGGTCCGGTCCCAGGTGGACGGGCACGTGCACCTTCCGCCGACCACTGGCGACAACATCGATGTACTGTGGAGACCTCACCCCTCACGTGTTGAGCAATTCGGCGGTACGTCCACCCGGCTTCCCGTATGCCCACTATACGCCCTCGCTCAAAGTCCGTCAACTGTACATACGGTTCACGTCCACGCTGTCGCGGCATGCTACCAGTGTTAAAGACTGCGATGGAGCTCCGTATGCCACGGCAAACTGGCTGACACTGACGGCGTCGGTGCACAAATGCTGCGCAGCTAGCGCCATTCGACGGCCAACACCGCGGTTCCTGGTGTGTCCGCTGTGCCGTGCGTGTGATCATTGCTTGTACAGCCCTCTCGCAGTGTCCGGAGCAGGTATGGTGGGTCTGACACACCGGTGTCAATGTGTTCTTTTTTCCATTTCCAGGAGTGTATTTTATTAATTAACAGAAATAGAATGTAGATAGCAATGACTTTCAATCAGTTGTGGATGACACATGAGATGTGCCAATCCATCAGGGATTGACACGTATCAACTGGTTTTTGTAAAATTGGTTAGTTGTGTCTCAAAATCACACATACTTATATCATGAAAATTCTACATTTGAATATAGGCGGAAGAACTTAACAAAATGAATTGGTCATGTTGTGAAACCAGCAAAGACTAACAATGTATCCAGAGCGGAGTGTTGGGGTGTAGTCCTAATAGCCACGTGCAGGAGCGTCTTCGAGCCATTAGTAGAGATGTGTCGTCATTGCTCTTCATTCCACATACAATTGCTGTGCAGTAGACGTGTACTCCTAGCTATTCGTTGTAACATCCACGTGATAAATTTTTGGCTACAGTATGACGAGACGAAATTATGCCTCTAACAGTTATAAACATTATGTATTCAACGTATGAAAAAACAGTGAAAACTTATAAATATTAATTATTTATATAATATTCTATGATGTAATTAGACATATCGATGTGTATCATACAAAGACAATGATAATTGTAAATTCCTTTTATGATCTGCGTTTGTCTTCCTTTGTTTTTACCTTTTGTTGGTTGGCTTTTAAAAGTTGCGGACGCATATCAAACTGAGGTCTGATAAGAAATTGTAATTATTTGTTGATTATTACTTGAAAATAGAGTTAATTATCATTATTATAAATATGAGTGAATTATTATTTGTAACTTTAATTCCTCTCTCAGTAAGCATTATCTGTGTTAATTATTTCTTTCCGCTGCAAGGAGCGCACCCATTGATGATACCGATTTGTATCGCGTTTTTGTCTGTGTTTTCCTTAGAAACAAATCAAATGTTTGCTTGATGAAGTCTAAATAGTGCACAATACGAAAATAGATTTTATAGCGTTTAATAAGCATTTAAAATACTTATTTGCTCTAACAATAGAAAGTCTCTATCAATTGTCTGCCGCCATCTTAACAATTATCACAGCGGCAAATTCAAATTACGCAACTCTGCAGACATAAATGCTGAACGTAATACAAATGTGTAAAAATAAATGTGCACCGATGGTCCCGAACTCATTTTAATGAAAATGATTCGAATCAGGTTGGTTCTTTAAAAACAGTGCTCATAGCACGATCCTGATAAGAAACTTTTCTAGCTGATGTATGGAGCCGAAATTAAATACGCACGAGTTGCGAAGAATATTGTTTGAGGTAACATACGTCAGTGTTGTGTGCGGCTGATATTCGGTGGTTTTAATGATCATTTTGCTGAAGATAACTGTTTCCATCATAATCCATAGTTGTATAGAATCCGTTGTATGAACTGTGATTTAGTGACACTTACACAACTTACAGGCAACACTTTAACACGACGTTAACTTGGAGTTCTTTAGCAACTTGATCAACTCTTTAGCCGGGAGAAAAATTATTTAGTAATTACTCAATGTAATAAAATAAGATCATCATTTCCATTTACAAATTAGTTAAATACCAAACCACAGAATAACACAGCGAACGCCACAACGTACTTGGTACCTCTCGAGCCAAACCACAGGAGCGGCTTGTTGCAATGGACTGTTTTCAGAAACAATAATGTGATATGACATCCACGTGGTATCTCCTTCGGTAACACTGTGCCTTTTTTTAAATACGTGAGAAATAGCTACAACGCACGGTGCATTCCGACCACTGGATAGAAGATATACCCTGCCCAAAACTATGAAATAAAATGTAAACGTGGGACACCACACCAGGAACTTCACTGTTACCGATCCGTACATTAGCAGTTTTTAGGAGGTGGCAGTGAAAAACCAGTTCACTTCGAGACTTTGGTCACTGTGGCCTCAGGGGAGTACTTGTGGCCCTGAGTGCAAGGGTGGGGACACACCACGCTGCAGAGCTGCGTAACAAGCCACCCCTGATCACCCACCTACCTGTCACCACTAATGACCCAAAAAACAGAAAAATATGTCAGCATTTATGACCTAAAACTTACACGAACACGATACTTCATATAAGTATGTTTTTAAAAAGGTTTGATAATTTTTTTATATAACATGTACTTGAGGACAATATTATGGAAATGGAAGAGGATGTAGATGAAGATGAAATGGGAGATACGATACAGCGTGAAGAGTTAGACAGAGCACTGAAAGACCTGAGTCGAAACAAGGCCCCCGGAGTAGACAACATTCCATTGGAACTACTGACGGCCTTGGGAGAGCCCGTCCTGACAAAACTCTACCATCTGGTGAGCAATATGTATGAAACAGGCGAAATACCCTCAGACTTCAAGAAGAATATAATAATTCCAATACCAAAGAAAGCAGGTGTTGACAGATGTGAAAAATACCGAACAATCAGTTTAATAAGCCATAGCTGCAAAATACTAACACGAATTCTTTACAGACGAATGGAGAAAGTAGTAGAAGCTGACCTCGGGGAAGATCAGTTTGGATTCAATAGAAATGTTGGAACACGTGAGGCAATACTGACCTTACGACTTATCTTAGAAAATAGATGAAGGAAAGGCAAACCGACGTTTCTAGCTTCTGTATACTTAGAGAAAGCTTTTGACAATGTTGATTGGAATACTCTCTTTCAAATTCTAAAGATGGCAGGGGTAAAATACAGGGAGCGAAAGGCTATTTGCAATTTGTACAGAAACCAGATGGCAGTTATAAGAGTCGAGGGACATGAAAGGGAAGCAATGGTTTGGAAGGGAGTGAGACAGGGTTGTAGCCTCTCACCGATGTAATTCAATCTGTATATTGAGCAAGCAGTAAAGCAAACAAAAGAAAAATTCGGAGTAGGTATTAAAATCCATGGAGAAGAAATAAAAACTTTGAGGTTCGCCGATGACATTGTAATTCTGTCAGAGACAGCTATGGACTTGGAAGAGCAGTTGAATGGAATGGACAGTGTCTTGAGAGGAGTATATAAGATGAACATCAACAAAAGCAAAACGAGGGTAATGGAATGTAGTCAAATTAAGTCTGGTGATGCTGAGGGAATTAGATTAGGAAATGAGACACTTAAAGTAGTAAAGGAGTTTTCCTATTTGGGGAGGAAAATAATTGATGATGGTCGAAGTAGAGAGGATATAAAATGTAGACTGGCAATGGCAAGGAAGGCGTTACTGAAGAAGAGAAGTTTGTTAACATCGAGTATAGATTTAAGTGTCAGGAAGACGTTTCTGAATGTATTTGTATGGAGTGTAGCCATGTATGGAAGTGAAACATGGACGATAAATAGTTTGGACAAGAAGAGAATAGAAGCTTTCGAAATGTGGTGCTACAGAAGAATGCTGAAGATTAAATGGGTAGATCGCATAACTAATGAGGAAGTATTGAATAGGATTGAGGAGAAGAGAAGTTTGTGGCACAACTTGACCAGAAGAAGGGATCGGTTGGTAGGGCATGTCCTGAGGCATCAGGGATCACCAATTTAGTATTTGAGGGTAGCGTGGAGGGTAAAAATCGTAGAGGGAGACCAAGAGATGAATACACCAAGAAGATTCAGAAGGATGTAGGGATGTAGGTTGGAGTAGGTACTGGGAGATGAAGAAGCTTGCACAGGATAGATTAGCATGGAGAGCTGCATCAAACCAGTCTCAGGACTGAAGACCACAACAACAACAACAAAAACAGCAACATGTAGTACAAAATTAGTTCTGAACAAATTGTGGGTATAGTCCTTACTTTTTGTAGTACTTGAAACTAATTATCACTTATAAAAAAGAAGTACAGTGAAAACAATAACACTTATCGAGGCAATTGTCCGTTACGTTGCTTGTCTACTATGGTCCTGATAACAAAGCTTTGTATTAATTTTTGTGTTTATTTGTGACAATATCACCTGAAACGTTATCGTGTAACATTTTCATGCTATTCTTGTGTCCCTAAAGATTAGACAAATATACTTATTTCTGGCAGAAATTTGCCAAAATATGACCTCTTATGGCAAAAGTTGGCTGAAATATGACTCATTACTAAAAATGCGTAAATATGACTTTATATGCAAAATAAAAATACATTTATCTACACTAGAGTTCGTGGATTCGTGCATAAATTGTCGTAAAACTCATTCTAAAATTGAGGAAGGAATACGACTTATTAAAAAATCCCTGCCCTAGTTACCTCACCTGTGAAAAGTCCCTGATCCACACACTGTTCTTGAGGATGACTATGTAAGTAGGTTGTTTAGGTTTTTATGTTGGTAACGCCACGAAACGCTCTGTATGAAAAACATTGACTGCGCTGTGTGAAGTCTGTGATTTTCATACACAGCCCTTCGTGGCGTTACCAACATAAAAACATAAACAGCCTACTTACACAATTAGTAGAAAAGACAGACATATAAAGCGGATGAGGAATATTGAGAAAAACTCCACTTGAGCCAGTAAAAAGTTTGAGTTTCAGTCATAGCGGAACCAGCTGCCTGAGGCGGAATGAAGAGGAACCATCATTGAAAATAAGTAGAATGTTGAAACAGACCACTCTATCCCATTGCAGTCTTCTTCTAAAATTAGTCATGTTACAGTAAACAGATCCAGTATACTTCCCTCAGGTGTCGTCATCGCTGATTAATGATAAACTATTCTATATATTTTCTGTGGGTGCTACCATTCCGACAGATCATGCAATGGCACTTAAAAAAAAGTTTCACTCTTTTATGGCAAGGCAACTAATTTTTAGTGAAAGCCGAACTACACTTCAGAGTTACCCAAATATATGACACTATTTTTAACATAGCCACAACGACCGGGATGTTCTGCTTATCCTGGGCGATAGAAATCCCTTCTTGGTCACGGACCCATTCAAGAACCACTGTATGAAGATCACAGTTGTAATAAGTGACAGGATGGATACTAACATCGACTTGGGTATGGCTTGAAGATGGTGTAGCTTCACACCGATATCGACTGCAAATAACAGAAGAACAACTGAAGGTATCAGAGAGGAGAAGGAGATTAGTGTTTAACGTCTTGGCGACAACGAGACCATTGGAGACGGAGCACAAGCTCGGATTAGGGAAAGATGAGGAAGAAAATCGGCCTTACATATCGGCCGTACATTTTTAAAGGAAACATCCTGGCACTTGCTTGAAGCGATTTAGGGAATTCAAGGTGGACCTAAATCACGTTGGCAGGGCGCGGATTTCAAGTGTCGTCCTCCCGAATGCGCCACCCCTCTCGGTCTGAACGTACAGGATGGTGCAGAAATGTTGCGACAAACTTGTAGGGAGGCGGGGTACACCAAACGCACTGAGAACTGCATAGCAACCCAAGGCTGCAAACGTGAGGAGTAAGTGATAGCAAAGGTCGAAAGTTCGGAAAGGAACCAATAGATCTTTTCATCGAAACGTTTATTATTTACTGGATATAAAGAATACACATGGAGTGCGACATGAATGCAGCTCTAACCTTAGAACA
This sequence comes from Schistocerca gregaria, assembly GCF_023897955.1. Taxonomy (NCBI): domain Eukaryota; kingdom Metazoa; phylum Arthropoda; class Insecta; order Orthoptera; family Acrididae; genus Schistocerca; species Schistocerca gregaria. The sequence goes on from NC_064924.1 coordinate 218,409,466, forward strand.
GATGCTCGAAGTTTGCACCTTCAGACACCATGCATGCCCGAAACCGACGGAGCATTGACTGACGGACACGCACGAACACACCGGTAGTTTCTTTCACTGTAGCGTCCCCGCAGACGATTCTTCGGACGAGATCCATTTCAGACTTCTCGTGAGGAATTTCATGGCTCCCCACGGAAAGAAACCAAGGCTAGATAACTCCGGTGAGAGTGGGGGCCAGAGAATCGCTCCAGCAAGCCCATTCCATCAGTGCGGGAGTGACCAGTTCACCTGCCTACGAATAGCCAGTCCAAAGTGACGGGGTGCTCAGTCACGTTGGAACCACATGCTGGGTCTCACATTTGCTGGAACATCGTCAAGCAAGCCGGGAAGAACATAGTGGCGTTCCCCTCCAACGCTGTACAACATCACCTAGCGGCGTTGGTCGACATTCGAGGCCATAGTTTGTTATTCAATTCTCAATCCTAATGAGGTGCCCCACCTCCCTAGAAGTTTATCCAACATATCTTGGACACCCCGTATTGTAACAACTGAAGCCCCGTGTTCTGTCGATGGGTGGCTATATGGAGATCTCAGCCGTTAGCTATTGTAGTAGCTGGTGTCCGAAAATCACAATGTAGTTACCGATTTATATGCTAACTTATCTGAAAGTATTGTGAACAGAAGTGGTTTCATGGAATTAGACAGGGTGAGTCTATGTTACGTGCATGTACAATGACGCCTAACAATTGAAATAAATCTTTTTTACTTTTTATTTTATTTTTTTGTTTCATCACCTGTGTTCCCAAACGTTCGCTATGAAGACCCTACATTTCTTACTACAGCGCGCCAGCTTTTTCATCTTAATGCCATGTGCATGGGTGCAAAGTTACTTGGGGGCACTTCTCAGTGAAGAAAATGAAATCAATGAATGGCACATTTCACTTCCATACGAAGCTACGTTCGAGATAAATACCGGCAACCGGCAGGAAAACTTCCTAACAGCTAAATTTAAATTCAGTGTTAACTAATTTCTATCATTTAGAAATTTTTTGTTGTTGTAGCCAATCTGCATTTTGTATCCTCTCCGCTTAGGGTGTCATCTGTCATTTTGTTACACAAACAGCTGAACTCCTTTAGTTTTAGTGTTTCACTTCCTAATCTAATACACTCAGTGTTCCTTGATTTAATTGGGGTACGTTACAAGAACATTGTTCTGCTTATACTGAGGAGCCAAAATATTATGACCACCTGCTTAATGGTTTGTCTGTCCGTCTTTGGGATGAAATAGATCACTGATTCTGCGTATGAGGGATCCTACAGTTTGTTGGTAGGTTTGTAGAGGTTTGTGGCATTAGATGTCATTAATTCGCGTACATAACAGGCCGCTGATTTGCATACGCGGTGATGGCGCCCGATAGCGACCCAGATGGGTTCCATAGAATTTGTATCAGTTGAATTTTATCCCCAAGACATCAACGTGAGTTCACTGCAAGGCTTCTCAAACTACTGTAACACGGTTCTGGCTCCGAGTCACACAACTGTATTGCTGAAAGATGACATCGTCGTTGGGGAAGACATCAAGCATGAAGTGATGCAGGTACTTGACAGCGGTCAGTATGTCTTCGATTACTACCATAGGTCCCATGCTGGGGCAGGAGAACGTCTCCCATACTATAATTACTGCTGCCATCAGTCTGCGTCCATGGCGCGCTGCAAGTTTCGAGCAGCCGTTCACCTCGATGACGGCATTTGTGGAGACAACCATTGATCTAGTGCAGCAAAAATGTAATTCATCCGAAGAGCCGACACGTTTCCATTGGTCGACAGTCGAATCGTGATGGTCCTGTTCCCACTGCAGTCGTAATTGACGATGTCGCTGGGTCAACATGTGAAGACGAGTGGGCCGTCTGGTGCGGAGCCATGTTCAAAAGTGTATGACGAACTGTGTGCTCCGGAACATCTTTGCGTGCACCAGCACTGTGCTCCTTCGGCAGAGATGCCACAGATCACAATCTATCCTACTTTACAGGGTAGACAAGCCTCCGAGCCCCACATTCTGTTTACAGTAGTGGACGTCCAGCCATTTAGTTCCTAGTGGCAGTTTCTCTGTCCTTCTACCTCCTTTCCGTAGATGCTCTCGGTAGTAGCATATGAACATTCGACCCGTTTCGCCGTTTACGCTCACAGGCTCTGTGTAGTAACATTCTGCCTATTGTCAAAGTCGCTTATCTCAATGGATTTCCCCTCTGCAGCCCACATCGTCGCTAGGGTGATCCCCCTTCCATATCTGCTCCGCTTACACACTGTACTTTTGTTACCGTGTCACTTGGCTAGCAATGCCACCAGGCAGCATCCTACGATGTCGTGGGCAGTGGTCATACTTTTCTGGCTAATCAGTGTGTAATCTCTTTTCAAGATGCATTCCATTCGACTGCCGTTCCATATCCTTTCCCGTCTACGAGAGAATTACAGTGTCATCAGCAAAACGCAAAGTATTTATTGCTTCTCCCTGAACTACTACACAGGGTATTAAAGGTATAGGTACAGATATTGTGATATTTGGTACCTTAATATGTACAATTTCAGTGTGTTAGTTGTTTTTTTTCTCAGAGTCACATAATTTACTACCTAATGTTTTCTGCACGCTCGAGATTGAGCCACGAAATGAACGATGCCCGTCAGTGAAGAAAATCTATTGAGCGTCCATGGGTTCACACTTCAGTATCTGACTTGCTACCCAGGGGAAAATAAACATTAATGGCTTGCTTCTGCTATGCATACTTGAAGGTAATAACCAACAGACATACTTCTCGTAATAGCTACAATTATTAGACTGCAAACGAAGTAAATACTTATGTAGCGTTGTTGAGTAAACTGTCCTCAGTCGTGCTACATTCATAATTAAACGATAATTCTCGCAGAAGCTCTAAAATGAGATCCATAAGTGTAGAACTCTGAAATAAACCGTTATGAGCACTTTATGCAAGAAATGAGAAACATACCATATTACTCAGACCATCGCCCAATTTGTGACACGTGTCAGTCGCACACATTGTCAGACGAGGTAGTGCAGTAATAAAACGCTGAACTCGTATTGGACAGCGATTGAAATCCTCGTTTATTTGGGTTGTCCCTGATTTCCGTAAGTCGCTTATGGCAAATAGCGTAATAGTTCCTTGAACAAGATCGATTTCCCTTTCTATCCCTTTGCAGTCCGAGCTTGTGCTCTGAATCTAATGACTTGGTCATTGACGCGATTTTAATCCGCGGTCTTTCTTATTCTTTCCAATCGACGAGTTACAAACGTCAGCCATCTTTTTCGGGATATTCTATTGGAGAGCTGATATTACGCTGCCACGCACAGAGATCGAGACTATGGGGATGGGGCAATTCACGTTACATACAAAGTGCAAGAAGCAGTCTTTACGCACGAAGAGTTTCGTTGCGTAAGTTCCCGACCTCGCACCGCGGGGTTGGCAAACCTGTTCCTCACGGGCGCTACTTCTCTTGTTGCTCCTTCCATAAATTGCTCCAAATGTGTCCCGTTACAACGCAGGTGACACCGGAGTAAGAAAAATGACTCAGGCGGCCATTGTCGGCCTGCGGCTTGATTAAAAGCGAGGCACGCATTCCCAATAGCGGACTGCCAGCGGCGGCGGAGGCACGAAAAAAGGAATTGTCGCGGAAATTGATATATTTCTATGAACAATGGGCGGCGTCAAAAAATTATGGGCTCGCATCGCGCGGAATGCCGGCCTTCTGCGAGCGAGAGAGGCGTTCTTAGTTTTAGAGTTAAGTTATACGGACGGGTGGCGCGTCGGCAACCGCTGATAGCATCTTTCGTGCCGAGCGTTGTAAATATTTCTACCTGCTGCTGAGGGTTTTGCCCGGACGTTTAATGGTGGAAAAATTCTGCCACGGCGGAAAAAAAAGTATTTTGTGTAACAGTGTCGACAAAAGGAGTAAAGAAGTTGTCAATTAGTGGGTGTTATGAGTGGTGTGGGTCGACTGTGAAACTCCTACAACAAGTCAAGCAGGTGGCCTCAGGAAGTTGTGTGATGCAAAAGGGTTTTTAGATGGGGAGCGAAATAGGCTGCCTCCTGCCAGACTCATTTCGCTTTCCGTTAATCGCCGAGAGAGAAGATCAGGATGGGGGAGCGACAGCAGGCGCCGTCAGGACAATGACTCGTCATCCTTCGACAATAAAATTCTAAGAACAGCTGTGTTTAGAGAAGAAATTATGAAAATCCGCTTCAGCCTATTATGCAAACAACTCATATTTTCATTGGCAAAGCACTTCTCGGCACATTTATGCCATATCGGTAATACGAGGGTAATCCCAAAAGTAAGGTCCCATATTTTTTTATAAGTACATAGACCTTTTTACTTCTACAATGGTTTACATCAGTTTACAGCTTTAACATTTAGCTACTTTTCGACATACTCACCATTTCTGTCGACGTATTTTTGCAAACGCTGTGGCAGTTTTTGTATGCCCATGTCATACCAGCTCGCCGCCATGCTGTTTAGAAAGTTATGAACCTCTTATTTCACCTCGTAGTCGGAACTGAATCACTTTGTTCTTTTAACTTAGGGAAAAGGTGGTATTACTGGGGGCCAAGTCAGGACTATAGGGTGGGTGGGTGATTATGTTCCACTGAAACTGTTGCAGGAGAGCAACGGTTTGCCGAACGATGTGTGGGCGAGTGTTGTCATGGAGAATGTGTACGCCCTTGCTCAACATTCGTCTTCTCCGGTTCTGAATTGCCCATTTGAATTTTTTCAGAGTCTCACAGTACCTGTCAGAGTTAATTGTGGTCCCAGTGGGCATAAAGTCGACCAACAATATCCCTTCCCGATCCCAAAAAAATGGTTGTCATGACTTTACCGGCAGATTGTGTTTGTTTGAATTTCCGCGGCTTTGGCGAAGAAGGATGCCGCCACTGGCGTGATTGATGCTTCGTCTCAGGTGTAAAGTGGTATGCTCGGGTTTCGTCACCCGTGACAATTGAGTCTAGAAAGTTGTCCTGTTCGGCTGCAAAGCGGTGAAAAAATGCGCCGGAAGCATCAACTCGTTGCCGCACGTGGTCCTCAGTCAGCATGCGTGGCACCCATCTTTCGCACACCTTCCGATAGTTCAATGTTTCCGTTAACATTCTGTGAGTGGTGCTTCGGTAAACCTCAGGAACCAACGTGCAGAGATCATCCAGGGTGATCCGCCGATCTTCATGCATGCTTTGCTCAACCTTCAACACTGTCACTTCAGAAATTGATGGTCTCCCGCTCCTTTGTTCGTCGTGAATTTCGGTCCGAGCAGCTGCAAACTCTTTACACCACTTACGAACATTTTTGACATCCATGCACGACTCATCATACACTTCCGTCAATTGGCGATGGATTTCAATTGTCACAGTGTCCTTTGCGTTCAAAAACCGAATAAGTGCGCGAAATTCGCACTTGGCGGTAACATCCAACGGGAGCCCCATTCTGAACGGCTGCCGAGCCAAGACTGAGCGCCTCAGCGCGGCGTGCGCATGTTTACACACGGCGCGTGAAGCACTCTTCATAACATCGTGACCAACTGCCACGCAAACAGAGTTCTGCACTTAGAAAAACAAAGGAGACCTTACATTTAGAATTACGCTCGTAATTCAGTTCTTATCTGTAGCGATATGCACATATGTAGAATATCAAATTTCAGGCAGTATCTCTCACCATAGACAACGCAATGACCGACGCTGTCCACTTAATGTCAAAGGCGTTTGCGTAGAACTGTCAGCGCTAACAGACAAAAAAGCTGCGTGAAATAACCGCAGAAATCAAAGAGGGATGTACGACGGACGTATCCGCTAGAACAGAGCGGCGAAATTTGGCGTTAATGGCCTTTGGCACTAGACCACGGAAGCGGGTGCTTTTGTTAACAGCACGACATCGCCTGCAGCGCGATTACTGAAAAACTGACGACTGGCCAGATGAGTCCCGATTTCAGATGGTAAGAGCTGATGGTAAGATTCGAGTGTGGCGTGGACCGTAACAAGCTATGGCTCGAGTTGTCAATAAGACGCTGTGCAAGCTGGTGGTGGTTACATAAGGGTGCGGGCTGTATTTACGTGGATCATTGACTGGAGTTGGTTATGTTCGGCTACTAGGAGACTATCTGCAGCCATTCATGGGCGTCATGTTCCCAAACAACGATGGAATTTTCATGAACGACAATGCGCCATGCCAGCGGGTGACAATTTTTCGCGACTGGTTTGTAGAACATCTTGGACAATTCGTGCGAGTGATTTGGCCACTCGGATCGCCCGACATAAATCAGATCGAATACTCATGGGACATAGTCGAGAGGTCAGCCCGGGGATAAAATCATACATAGACAACACTTTCAGAGCGGTTCTAGGTGCGAAATCCAAAACGGCGCGACCGCTACGGTCGCAGGTTCAAATCCTGCTTCGGGCATGGATATGTGTGCTGTCCTTACGTTAGTTATGTTTAAGCAGTTCTAAATTCTAGGGGCTGATGACCTCAGCTGTTAAGTTCCATAGTGCTCAGAGCCATTTGAACCATTTTTTTTTTCTAATAAATGACGGCTATAGAGCTAGCATGACTCAGTATTTCTGCTGGGGATTTCCAACAACTTGCTGAGTCCATAACGCTAGGAACTGCTGCAGCCGCGAGGGATTAGCCGAGCGGTCTAGGCCGCTGCAGTCATGGACTGTGCGGCTGGTCCCGGTGGAGGTTCGAGTCCTCCCTCGGGCATGGGTTTGTGTGTTTGTCCTTAGGATAATTTAGGTTAAGTAGTGTGTAAGCTTAGGGACTGATGACCTTAGCAGTTAAGTCCCATAAGATTTCACACACATTTGAACTTTTTGAACTGCTGCACTACATCGGGCAAAAGGATGTCTGACACGATATTACGAGATATCTCACGACTTTTGTCACCTCACTATATAGTTGAACAATTCATCCATGAAGGAAAGCGTCACGAGAGGTGCGACTGTTGATAAATATAAATAAAACAGTTTGCAGCGTCAGTCATTCGTCTATTTTCTCACGTGTATATGTTTTTGATGAATAGGACAAGGTCACTTGTGACATCGAAAGGAAATTAAGTGCTTTAGAATGAACTAACTATCTTTAAAACAGAAACACTAATCTGAGGTGACAGTCAGAAATTCTCTCTTACTTACACAGCTGGGATTTTCTACGCTTGCCACTCTTTCAGTTAGGCAAGTGGCAGAAATTTCTGCTTTAGGAAACTTAGAATTATTTTTTGATGCATTTGGTGATTTTTAGTGTAAACTAAAGTCTCCGGCGCATTTTTACGAACGTTTCCCAGGGGGCAGAGTATGATCCCAGCGCGCTCTAAATTAACCTTGCACCAAAAAATGTCACGTAAGGTCTCTTCAGGTCTTCAGCTTCCTTTCCAGAAATACGGTTTTATTTTACTTTAATGTGCAACATTAATAATATTGTATGTAGAAACAGTCTTAATGATGACTTGATTTGCCTTTTTGCTGAATATATCTTTGTCTGGCGCACAGAGCACATAGAAGGGTATATTCAGCCGAAAAGAGCGAGAAAGTGACATCCAGTGGTGTTAGTCGTTGTTGTTGTTGTTGTGATGTAGGGTTGCAGGTAGTGATTGTGGAATGGCATAATATAGCATGTCCGAGATTTTTTGGCGTCAGTAATTATGAATCAGAGATCACTGAGACTATTTAAAAGTACAACACATGTAATGGTGCACACAAAAATAATCATTCCTGCTGGGCAAGGCCGGCCGCGGTGGTCTCGCGGTTCTAGGCGCGCAGTCCGGAACCGTGCGACTGCTACGGTCGCAAGTTCGAATCCTGCCTCGGGCATGAGTATGTGTGATGTCCTTAGGTTAGTTAGGTTTAAGTAGTTCTAAGTTCTAGGGGACTAATGACCACAGCCGTTGAGTCCCATAGTGCTCAGTGCCATTTGAACCATTTTTGCTGGGCAAGGACTGTATCAGTACATAACCTTATTGGCACGCCAAGCAAATAGACGCCGTTGTACCTCAATGGAATAAATAATACAAAAGTAATTCTATGCTGCCATAAAGCACCTGACGATGGCAACATGTTGCAGAAACGCTCCGTGCCATGAAATACTGGTAATTGAAAGTGACTGTATCTGAAAAATTACTTCACAAGTTGTGTTATACACTCGCAGATCTCAACGAATTTCGTATAACATGGATAAATTTAAGTTTAAATTACATTGTGTGTTTTACTAATTACCTGACATTCCCTCTGCTTGTCTGAATTAAACTTTGCAAGGCAAATGTTTCACGAAACTGGCAACGTTTGTACTCCCGATCGTCTGAATAATTTTATATGCACTGAATTGCTCGCCTGGATGAATGATTCTCGAATTCAGTGAAGGGGCCGAGCGGCCACCCACCCGCTTCCTCTTTCACCACGAGCGACGTTCAGTTCTTCGTGCGGCTATTCAGAGTTAGTTATCCGTGGTCTCCCTAAATCAATCTAGCCGAATGCCAGCATGGATTCTTTAACACGGAACGACCAATTTCGTTCCCTATCCGAGATTATGCTCCATCTCTACAGAAGTTTGCACACGGCCCGTGCATTCGAAAATTGAGCGTTGAGCGTGCCGAGTTTCTGACGTCGTAGCTTGGAAGAAGCCCATTGGAGAGTCTTTCCAAATGTGCAGAGTAATGTTCAGCATATCAGATATTCTGAATGTGTGTTTGCATGTAGACCAGTGACAAGAAATAATGCCACGTACCTCACATGACGAAATCTTTGTTTACTGCAAAGTGGCGAGACGCCATATTGGCTTTCAGCCGAAGTCCATAGGTACGTATGCCGTTTCTGAGCACCAGCAAATCGAGGATCTCTTGGAAGGCTGTCGTTAATTGTACGATTTGTTATAACAAAATGACAGGAAACGTCATATTGCTGGTTAAAGAACTATCGTAGCCTGCCTATTACGAAAGTATGCCGTTTCAAGGCAACAGCACATTGATAACCCACCCAAAACGCATTGTGCTCGGTAGAGTTTGTTATACTTAAATGTCAGTTAATAACATATCTGCGATGAAACCTTACGGAAAATGGTAAGGTTCGTCATACCTAATTCATAGTTGGTGTAGCTTAATGAGAAGAGACGGAAAATGGTAAGATAACGGATGATATGTTTCTTATCCTCCACCCATGAACCATGGACCTTGCCGTTAGTGGGGAGGCTTGCGTGCCTCAACGATACAGATAGCCGTACCGTAGGTGCAACCACAACGGAGGGGTATCTGTTGAGAGGCCAGACAAACGTGTGGTTCCTGAAGAGGGGCAGCAGCCTTTTCAGTAGTTGCAGGGGCAACAGTCTGGATGATTCACTGATCTGGCCTTGTAACAATAACCAAAACGGCCTTGCTGTGCTGGTACTGCGAACGGCTGAAAGCAAGGGGAAACTACAGCCGTAATTTTTACCGAAGGCATGCAGCTTTACTGTATGGTTAAATGATGATGGCGTCCTCTTGGGTAAAATATTTCGGAGGTAAAATAGTCCCCCATTCTGATCTCCGGGCGGGGACTACTCAAGAGGATGTCGTTATCAGGAGAAAGAAAACTGGCGTTCTACGGATTGGAGCATGGAATGTCAGATCCCTTAATCGGGCAGGTAGGTTATAAAATTTAAAAAGGGAAATGGATAGGTTAAAGTTAGATACAGTGGGAATTAGTGAAGATCGGTGGCAGGAGGAACAAGACTTCTGGTCAGGTGTATACAGGGTTATAAATACAAAATCAAATAGGGGCAATGCAGGAGTAGGTTTAATAATGAATAAAAAATAGGAGTGCGAGTTAGCTACTACAAACAGCATAGTGAACGCATTATTGTGGCCAAAATAGACACGAAGCCCATGCCTACTACAGTAGTACAAGTTTGTATGCCAACTAGCTCTGCAGATGACGAAGAAATTGAAGAAATGTATGATGAGATAAAAGAAATTATTCAGGTAGTGAAGGGAGACGAAAATTTAATAGTCATGGGTGACTGGAATTCGAGTGTAGGAAAAGGGAGAGAAGGAAACATGGTAGGTGAATATGGGTTGGGGCTAAGAAATGAAAGAGGAAGCCGTCTGTTAGAATTCTGCACAGAGCACAACTTAATCATAGCTAACTCTTGGTTCAAGAATCATAAAAGAAGGTTGTATACATGGAAGAATCCCGGAGATACTAAAAGGTATCAGATAGATTATATAATGGTAAGACAGAGATTTACGATCCAGGTTTTAAATTGTAGGGCATTTCCAGGGGCAGATGTGGACTCTGACCACAATCAATTGGTAATGAACTGTAGATTAAAACTGAAGAAATTGCAAAAAGGTGGGAATTTAAGGAGATGGGACCTAGATAAACTGACTAAGCCAGAGGTTGTACAGAGTTTCAGAGAGAGCATAAAGGAACAATTGACAGGAATGGGGGAAAGAAATACAATAGAAGAAGAATGGGTAGCTCTGAGGGATGCAGCAGTGAAGGCAGCAGAGGATCAAGTAGGTACAAAGACGAGAACTAGTAGAAATCCTTGGGTAACAGAAGAAATATTATATTTAATTGATGAAAGGAGAAAATATAAAAATGCAGTAAATGAAGCAGGCAAAAAGGAATACAAACGTCTCAAAAATGAGATCGGCAGGAAGTGCAAAATGGCTAAGCAGGGATGGCTAGAGGACAAATGTAAGGACGTGGAGGCTTATCTCACTACTGGTAAGATACAGCCTACCGGAAAATTAAAGAGACTTTTGGAGAAAAGAGAGCCACTTGTATGAATATCAATAACTCAGATGGAAACACGGTTCTAAGTAAAGAGGGAAAACCAGAAAGGTGGAAGGAGTATATAGAGGTTATATACAAGGGCGATGTACGTGAGGACAATATTATGGAAATGGAAGAGGATGTAGATGAAGATGAAATGGGAGATACGATACTACGTGAAGAGTTTGACAGAGCACTGAAAGATCTGAGTCGAAACAAGGCTCCGGGAGTAGACAACATTCCATTAGAACTACTGACTGCCTTGGGAGAGCCAGTTCTGACAGAACTCTACCATCTGGTGAGCAAGATGTAGGAGACAGGCGAAATACCCTCAGACATCAAGAAGAATATAATAATTCCAATACCAAAGAAAGAAGGTGTTGGCAGATGTGAAAATTACCGAACTATCAGTTTAATAAGTCACAGCTGCAAAATACTAACACGAATTATTTACAGACGAATGGAAAAACTGATAGATGCCGACCTCGGGGAAGATCAGTTTGGATTCCGTAGAAATGTTGGAACACGTGAGGCAATGCTGACCTTACGTATTTTCTTAGAAGAAAGATTAAGGAAAGGCAAACCTACGTTTCTAACATTTGTAGACTCAGAGAAAGCTTTTGACAATGTTGACTGGAATACTCTCTTTCAAATTTTAAAGGTGGCAGGGGTAAAATATAGGAAACCAGATGGCAGCTATAAGAGTCGAGGTGCATGAAAGGGAAGCAGTGGTTGGGAAGGGAGTGAGACAAAGGTTGTAGCCTCTCCCCGATGTTATTCAATCTGTATATTGAGCAAGCAGTAAAGGAAACAAAAGAAAAATTCGGAGTAGGTATTAAAATCCATGGAGAAGAAATAAAAACTTTGAGGTTCGCCGATGACATTGTAATTGTGCCAGAGACTGCCAAGGACTTGGAAGAGCAGTTGAATGGAATGGACAGTGTCTTGAAAGGAGGAAATAAGATGAACATCAACAAAAGCAAGACAAGGATAATGGAATGTACTCGAATTAAGTCTGGTGATGCTGAGGGTATTAGATTAGGAAATGAGACACTTAAAGTAGTAAAGGAGTTTTGCTATTCGGGGAGCAAAATAACTGATGATGTTCAAAGTAGAGAGGATATAAAATGTAGACTGGCAATGGCAAGGAAAGCGTTCCTGAATAAGAGAAATTTGTTAACATCGAGTATAGATTTAAGTGTCAGGAAGTCGTTTCTGAAAGTATTTGTATGGAGTGTAGCCATGTATGGAAGTGAAACATGGACAATAAATAGTTTGGGCAAGAAGAGAATAGAAGCTTTCGAAATGTGGTGCTACAGAAGAATGTTGAAGATTAGGTGGGTAGATCACGTAACTAATGAGGAGGTATTGAATAGGATTGGGGAGAAGATAAGTTTGTGGCACAACTTGACTAGAAGAAGAAATCGGCTGGTACGACGTCTCCTGAGGCATAAAGGGAGCACAAATTTAGCATTGGAGGGCAGCGTGGAGGGTAACAATCGTAGAGGGAGACCAAGAGTCGAATACAGTAAGCAGATTCAGAAGGTTGTAGGTTGTAGTAGGTACTGGGTGATGAAGGAGGTTGCACGGGATAGATTAGCATGGAGAGCTGCATCAAACCAGTCTCACGACTGAAGACAACAACAACAACAACAACAACAACAACATGTTGCTTATTCATGTCTCACTACATCTAAATATTTTTTACTTTATTTCTGGTAGGTTCTGATACTTCCTTATTAGTTTAATGGAAGTATATTCTACTATATTTGATGTTATGTAAATAGAAGCGCGTTCTTTCTGAGGACTGAGTTTGATCTTATCTACAAGTAGCCAGCACTACCTGCAATAAGATATTTTGCACTTTTTTGTCTCAAGTTTTGTATTTGACATATTGTGAAGGTTACGTTACTGAATAGGAACAGTAATCGAGCAAGAACTACCTTAAGGGTTTACTAAAAAGTGACAATGATGAAATAATTTGTATCTTATGTGGAGAATTGCTGTAAATTTGTATCATACTATTTTTTATGGAACTTTTACATGTCGATACCGTTAAAGGTTGGAGGTGGTACTTTGCTTTTTGCCTTATAACATATTCATATATATAATCTTACGTAAGAATATGACAACCATAGAGACAATTGAGGAAATGGGCGTCTGACGTAGGAATTTTATGCTCGTCACTTTCGTAAACATTGTGATTTGCGAAACAGCGAACCAGATATTTGTAGAGCCGACCACTGCCGCTGGAGCGCGCTGCTATCGCGTATACCACGTTGAGGGCCACGTATCATGTGTGTAGGTCGTATCGTTTCTGAGCATTGAGCAGCACATTGAAATCGGCACGCTCAAGGTTGACATTCGACAGCACGGTCTGTGTGCCGACTGCTTTAGGATCTCATCGTCGGGAGGACCTTATATCTTAATCTTCCTTTTTCCTGCCGTAAGAGCCGTTCCTGGTTCTGCACCTGGATATGCCCTTTTTGCAACGGAATACTGGTCCGAGATGTGCATTCTGAATTCATGTCACTGAAAGCGCCACCTGCATCTGTGTTTCTAGCACAAAGCGAAGCGCAAACGAACGTTCACCCGCCCCGTCTCGCGGGCCATAGGGGTACAGGAAGCTCGCGATATGAATACACAGTGCCTGCCCGCCAGCACGGCTGCCTACTTCACGTGCTCTTACCTCAATATGCTACCATCAGTTACGCGTGCAGGTGGAGCTGATAGTTCCCAGCCGCAAGACGCAGGCTCTTTCTGCAGGCTGACTGTAGATCGAGAGACATGCGTGGTGCTGTTCGAGATGCATTCAAGTTGTAACACCTCCAACATGGCTGGAAACAGGAACATGTTTTTTTTTTATCTAAGCACTTGTTATGAATGCAGGACAAATGTGGCAGTACTTTATAGCCCACAGAGTAAAGACTATTTTTAGTACTTAAAAATGGCGATGTTTTTACTACAAAACCAGCGCCTCTAGTGATATTACCCACTAACCTTACACGTATACGCTCTGTACAAATTCTCCAAAAGAAATTTCAACCAACTTATTCTTACAGATAATGATATCCGCCCTGATATGTATCCCTCCTACCAACCTTAACTCTTCAAACTTATCCCAGACCACATCACTGTTCCTTGTCACCCACCACCCACCCCTACCTCTTTCCTCTTAATACAACTACCCCACCCACACGCCAAACTCCCCCACAAACTCTGTATTTCCCACCATCACCTTCCCCCCCCCCCCCCCCCCAACGCCCGTATTCATCCACATAGCTAACAGATCCTGACATTTCTACCCAGACTCCGCAGCCTCTAGGGAACATATTCGTTCCTGCCGAAATGCTTCTCTCCCAGTGCAGGCCTTTTAAAGTTTCTGCGAAAGTGCAGTGCTTTTTCTTTGAAGAATTTCACCTTTCTGAGTTGTAGTTTTAAAGTGCATATATTTTCGTTTTTTAACTTTTCGTCTTTAGGATTTTTAATTTTAAAAAGAAAACGGTCTTCATATTTTTATGTAGTTCCAAATCATATTATCCAATTCATTGTTTTTAAAGCCATTTTAACGTTTCTCTTCTAATCACACTACATATCACCTTTGTTATAGTTTTCAAATGCTCATGGCAGACGCGCGAGGTAGTAGCGCGGTCTATGGGCGTCTTGCCACAGTCCTCCCTCCGGCATGGGTTTGTGTGTTGTCCTCAGTGTAAGTTACTTAAGTTATATTTAGTAGTGTGTAAGCCTAGGGACTGATGAACTCAGAATAAAAAAAATTGGTTCAAATGGTTCTCAGCACTTAACTTCTGAGGTCATCAGTCCCCTAGAACTTAGAACTACTTAAACCTAGCTAACCGAAGGACATCACACGCATCCATGCCCAAGGGAGGATTCGAACCTGCGACCGTAGCAGTCGCGCGGTTCCAGACTGAAGCGCCTAGAACCGCTCGGCTACTTCGGCCGGCTGACCTCAGCAGTTTGGTCTCGTAGGAACATACCACAAATTTCCAGAATATTGTATCGCTGAAAGCCACCCCCACCACCCACCAACACCAACCCCTCCCGTATGGGACAAGGGGGATGAAATTACATTAAATGAAAGAAATACAAGAATCATCGGTTTTCTCCGTTTGCTTGATGTGAAACCGCTTGAAATTCCTCTCAAGTTCAATGTGACATGTGGTGATAGTGTCATGGACGTGTCTAATGCTCGTTCGTGGCTGCGAAGGCATAAGGTCGTGTGACAACAAACCAAGACAGTCTCGGCCTGGCACCAGCAGGTCTGACAACATGATCCACCTAGTCGAGAAAGTTATTCTGAAGGATCGCCGAATGCGTGCGGAGCTCATCGCCTACAAAGTTGGCACTTACGTGGGGTCTGTTCACAAAACCCTGCATGAAGACCTGAAACTACAAAAACTGTCCTGCAGGTTGGTACCGCAAATGCTCCAAGACAGACGTGTGGGTGCGCACGTGGCATCTTGCCAGGAAATGTTGAAGCGCGATGACGGCATGAAAAGGACTTCCGTTTCAACGATTTGATGATGAATGAGACATAACTGCCGTTTTTCAATCTTACGAAGCTAAGTGAAAGCACACACAGTCACTGCCACATAAAACATTCCGAATAAGTGCCAGTGCAGAAAAAATTACAGTGGCCATGTTCTGGAACAGCAGTGGCCAAATCCTTGCTCACTGCATTCCGAAAGGCCCTACGGCGACAGATGAATCGTTGCAAGATGTTTTGAAGAACAAGCCCCTTCCAGCATTGAGTGACATTCGGCCAGAAAAGGCAGCACCAACGCATATTTCGAACGCGACCATGTAGTGTAGTTATGACAACGAGTTTGAAGTGATTTCTCAGTCTTCCTAGTCGCCGTACCTGGCTACTATCGATATTTGCTATTTGCAACGAATGAAAGACACTCTTCGTGGTCTCTAGTTTACTAGCCGTAGCAGTACTGCGTCACAGATTTTCCAGTGGTCGACTCCTAGAGAAGCTGTCATAGCGGCCGTGGATTCATGGCGTCGACGTTGTGAAAAACGTGTGGTGTTGCAGGGAGCTTACATCAAGGAGTGACACAAGTTTCACAGTCATCGTGTGAGAAAAAAACTTATTATAATTCCAATGCGCCTCGTAAATTAGGAGTTCCAGTTTCGTCACACAGATGACATATCAGGCGGACCAAAGCTTGCACTAATAGGTTAACAGCGTTTCCCCTTAGCATGACTGATTTGTGTCCTATGCGTCATTCTACACAAATATAGTGGCTTGCAGTACCGCGCCTGTTAGTTCGTTTCTGAGCCTGTTGTGTATCTCAAGGAGAGGGTTTCTCCAGCGTAAAGGTAATGGACCGGCCTTTCGCTAATCCTCCTGAATGGGGTGTGGTCTGTGTACGTGAGTGTGACTCAAAATCAACTGATTTCCCCATGATGGGTACTGTGCCCTAACACAGACTCCTGGCAGGAAGCAGCTAATTTTTATACATAAGCCCTGTAAGTGGTGACAAGAAGTGACCGATGGAATTTTCTACATGTTGTTCCTTATCCTGTTTGGCTGGAAGGTCTAAATGAAAAATTTCGTGGCACGATATGGAGTTTGCAAAATCGAGGAATCGATAGGCAGTTCTGATTGGGGGGGGGGGGGGGCTGGGGGAGGAGGGGTGTTTTCGTAGAGTACTTCAGAAATCAGGAGATGATGATTCTTCGTGATCATCCGAGATACTTCTTGTGGTATAGAAATCCATAACAGTATTTCCTTTCACGAGCATGCGTTTAAGTTATGTCATTCCGGTTTTAGGGCGAGTGTTGCTATTTAGCAAGTATGCACCCTCACAATAGGAGGAGTCCTCAAAATTGGAGTGTGGATCTAATTGATTAGAAAACGAGACGGACCTTGCGAGCTGTTAATTAAAGCCAGTAAATCATATACGTTTCCTTGTAAATTTGAATGCCGTGCTTTTTCATGACTTTTTCTCTGTTGACTTTAAACTGTATTTCTGTGTCACTATTGTGGATATTACCACAGTCGCTGGTAGCCAGTCGGTGGTGATGTATTGAACTATCAGAAGGGAATATATTCTAATCCAGTGGTCGGATCGCGGAGTCTTTTAGAAAGTGATTAGATTGCTACATGGTTTTCAATTATTGGTATTTGAGTAGTGGGTAGTCAAAGCGAGGTTCGCGACTCTTATTTTCACTGATTTTACGTACACAGCAGTGCATAAAACTGATCATGGTCCATCAATAAACAATAGCGCTTAAGGGGATCAATACTTGAAGCGTATTTCCCTATCCCACCCACGTTAATTTTACACCAGACGTTGGTCCCATTGTAAGCACAGCAACGAAATTTGTAACATGGATTATATACCAGCTGAACCTAAAAATTTTCCTTAAGTAGCTGTTTTTGTGGAAATTTGTAGAAAACGAAAGAATCCAAAATTTTGACACGTTTTTCTTGACTTATGAGTTTATTTAGATGAAAATAATACAAAATTTCACATTATTTGAGATTCGATGGTTGAAGATGGGTGTTATCTAAATGCATAATAAATTTCAGTGAATTATCCTGAATAGTTCTTCAGAAAAAGAGACTTTTCTAGTAAAAATGATGTGTCTCGGAAATCAATACTAAAGAAAGTGAACTGAGTTGGAACGCTACAGATGATTAAAGACAGTCTGATCCATATGTTTTTTCTTCTTCAGGCACTGGCGTGTCCTCCAGCTTTGTTTTGCGACTTCTAGATAACTCTCATGCATTTTTTGCCATTAATTTCACAGATCTTTGAGCATCTTGCACTCTACAGTTGTCACAATGGCGAAGACCTGTGACCATATTCTGCCCATGGATAATCGCAGATTTTTGTAATACGCAACACTTGGCAATGTTTCCACAGCTGTACGTGAGGGCATTATCATGGACTCCTGTTTTTATTCGTAATATCTGCATATTTATAAATACGGTTTTTGGTGGACGATTACAAATCAAGCCGTTGAAACGCTCAGACGTGGCAAATCTCTAAATATGGGCTTTATAGCACCAAGTGCAACTTCTTGGAGACTGTGCTTAGGCGAATGAGATTCTCCTGTCACTTTTGTTCTGTTAAACCTGCACAATGATGTGTCAGCTGTTGGGCAGGGAACTTGACATGGAATATCATCTGTAGAAGATTTAGAGCTAAGGTGCCTAATCAAATTTCTAACTACGTTTAAAAAGTACCTATAATTCTGATTTAAAGCATCCTCGCATGGTTGCCATTTTATGCAAGGTGCTGCCCGATGCACTCGTGAATCTGTTTGATGTCTGCTCCTCTGGACCTGAGTGCGACAGGCAGCTTTCATGAACACAGTTACCTACCCGAGCTGCGCGCATCGGATTGCTGTTAACTGTGGTTCTGACTAATAGAACTAAATTAAGATAAGTAATATACAAAGGTTGACGTCAAACCTTACTGTCATAGCAAATACGGGTGTGAGCAATAAATTTACATCTATATCTACATCTACATTCATACTCCGCAAGCCACCTGACGGTATGTGGCGGAGGGTACTTTGAGTACTTCTATCGGTTCTCACTTCTATTCCAGTCTCGTATTGTCCGTGGAAATAGAGATTGTCGGCATGCCTCTGTGTGGGCTCTGATCTCTCTGATTTTATCCTTATGGTCTCTTCGCGAGATATACGTAGGAGTGAGCAATATACTGCTTAACTCCTCGGTGAAGGTATGTTCTCGAAACTTCAACAAAAGCCCGTACAGAGCTACTGAGTGTCTCTCCTGCAGAGTCTTCCACTGTAGTTTATCTTTGTATTCGCAGCACATTACACTTGTCTACATTGAGATTCAATTGCCATTCCCTGCACCATGCGTCAATTCCTTGCAGATCCTCCTGCATTTCAGTACACTTTACCATTGTTACAACCTCTCGATATACCACAGCATCATCCGCAAAAAGCCTCAGTGAATTTCCGATGTCATCCACAAGGTCATTAATGTATATTGTGTTTAGCTACGGTACTACGACACTCCCCTGCGGCACACCTGAAATCACACTTACTTTGGAAGACTTTTCTCCATTGAGAATGACATGCTGCTTTATGTTATCTAGGGACTCTTCAATCCAACCACATAATTGGTCTCATAGTCCAAATGCTCTTACTCTGTTCATTAAACGACTGTGGGGAACTGTATCGAACGCCTTGCGGAAGTCAGGAAACACGGCATCTACCTGGGAACCCGTGTCTATGGCCCTCAGAGTCTCGTGGACGAATAGCTCGAGCTGGGTTTCATAAGATCGTCTTTTTCGAAACCCATGCTGATTCCTACAGAGTAGATTTCTAGTCTCCAGAAAAGTCATTATACTCTAACATAATGCGTGTTCCAAAATCCTACAACTGGCCGACGTTACAGATATAGGTCTATAGTTCTGCACATCTGTTCGACGTCCCTTCTTGAAAACGGGGATGACCTGTGCCTTTTTCCAATCATATGGAACGCTACGCTCTTCTAGAGACCTACGGTATACCGCTGCAAGAAGGGGGGCAAGTTCCTTCGCGTACTCTGTGTAAAATCGAACTGGTATCCCATTAGGTTCAGCGGCCTTTCCTCTTTTGAGCGATTTTAATTGTTTCTCTATCCATCTGTCATCTATTTCGATAACTACCACTTAGTCATCTGTGCGACAATATAGAGAAGGAACTGCAGTGCAGTCTTCCTCTGTGAAACAGCCTTGGAAAAAGACATTTAGTATTTCGGCCTCTAGTCTGTCATCTTCTGTTTCAATACCATTTTGGTCACAGTGTGTGGACATTTTGTTTTGATCCACCTACCGCTTTGACGTAAGATCAAAATTCCTTGGGATTTTCTGCCAAGTCAGCACATAGAAATTTACTTTCGAATTCATTGAACGCCTCTCGCACAGCCCTCCTCACACTACATTTCGCTTCGTATAATTTTTATTTGTCTGCAAGGCTTTAGCTATGTTTATGTTTGCTGTGAAGTTCCCTTTGCTTCCGTAGCAGTTTTCTAACTCTATTGTTGTACCACGGAGGCTCTTTTCCATCTCTTACGATCTTGCTTGACACATACTCATCTAATGCATATTGTACAATGATTTTGAACTTTGTCCAATGATCCTCAACACTATCTGTACTTGAGATAAAACTTTTGTGTTGAGCTGTCAAGTACTCTGAAATCTACTTTTTGTCTCTTTTGCTAAATAGAAAAATCTAACATTTCTATTTACGGCTGCAATCATGAGCGCTGATTCCCTGTTCGGCGTAAACTGCTTCAAATAGTTCGGGTCTGTTTGTCACCAGAGGGTCTAATATGTTATCGCCACGAGTCGGTTTGTTTGAACCATTACCATCTTTTGGTACCCTTCGACTTGTGGAGCAGCTCGCCCAGTAATTCGCCTCGCGCGCAGCTTATCGTCGAGCGTGCGAGATTTCTGGCCGTGAGTAGTATGATCCGTGTGACGTCACGGCTGCTTCGGGGACGGAGAAAGGGAAAGTTTTAGATACTCAAACAGTCAAAACTTGAAACACCATCACTGAACTTCAGCGCAGCGGAAGAAATTGTGTACGAACTTTCTAGAAACGAGTTTAGGAAACAGACGGAAACGTAATAACTGTAGTCTCTTCAAGAAATAGTAAAGAATTTGTTTAAAATTAAATACAATAGTCCTTCGGTACTCTTCCCAGGTTTTTTTCTTGACTTATATTAATTCACATTGTCTAGGTTTCGATTCAGCTGATACACATACAGTTATTACGTCAAAGGACTGGTCACCCCTCACTGTATCGGTGAAAAGATCGCCAAATAGGTGAATTGTATTTTATTCATATTAGGCCGCAGTCCAATTTCCGTGCCTAGCTTGTCGTTGCCAGATGCTTGAGACACCAACGTTTCGATTCCTGGTCCTTGAAGTATCATCTGAGTCTTTATAGCCTCTGATGGTGTCTCCAGCATTAGGGAACGAAACGTTAGGCAAAAATAGCTGTTGGATGACGGCCTGATGCCCGTAAAACAAAAACCAACAAGAACTCAAATGGCACGTTATTTCCTCAGTAATACAGCAATACCAAATATCATCTTGTGGTTGAAGTAACCTTCACTATAGAAGATAGAAGGATGCGAAGACTGGTCTTGAAAGCGTACAATATATACTCACCGAACTGAAAACTTTTTATGAGCTGTGAATTTTCGCAGCACAAGTAGGTGAGTGAGGGTGTATCTCTAGTACGGAGGCTAGCTCTGGGAACCGCTGTTCATTGATCTCTTTGCAAATTTCGCCCTTCCGTCTGGCCAGCTGTCATCTGTGAAGTTTCTTAGCTCATCCAATCATAGAGAACTCCATTTTCATTGTAAGTTTCCTTTTATTTCAGACGCAGATCAGCATCTCCTCTTGCTTGGAGAGACATCATCATTACCTACACTCCTGGAAATTGAAAAAAGAACACATTGACACCGGTGTGTCAGACCCACCATACTTGCTCTGGACACTGCGAGAGGGCTGTACAAGCAATGATCACACGCACGGCACAGCGGACACACCAGGAACCGCGGTGTTGGCCGTCGAATGGCGCTAGCTGCGCAGCATTTGTGCACCGCCGCCGTCAGTGTCAGCCAGTTTGCCGTGGCATACGGAGCTCCATCGCAGTCTTTAACACGTAGCATGCCGCGACAGCGTGGACGTGAACCGTATGTGCAGTTGACGGACTTTGAGCGAGGGCGTATTGTGGGCATGCGGGAGGCCGCTCACGCCCCAACATCGTGCAGCCCGCCTCCAGTGGTGTCGCGAGTGGTGTCGCGACAGGCGTGAATGGAGGGACGAATGGAGACGTGTCGTCTTCAGCGATGAGAGTCGCTTCTGCCTTGGTGCCAATGATGGTCGTATGCGTGTTTGACGCTGTGCAGGTGAGCGTCACAATCAGGACTGCATACGACGGAGGCACACAGGGCCAACACCCGGCATCATGGTGTGGGGAGCGATCTCCTACACTGGCCGTACACCTCTGGTGATCGTCGAGGGGACACTGAATGGTGCACGGTACATCCAAACCGTCATCGAACCCATCGTTCTACCATTCCTAGACCGGCAAGGGAACTTGCTGTTCCAACAGGACAATGCACGTCCGCATGTATCCCGTGCCACCCAACGTGCTCTAGAAGGTGTAAGTCAACTACCCTGGCCAGCAAGATCTCCGGATCTGTCCCCCATTGAGCATGTTTGGGACTGGATGAAGCGTCGTCTCACGCGGTCTGCACGTCCAGCACGAACGCTGGTCCAACTGAGGCGCCAGGTGGAAATGGCATGGCAAGCCGTTCCACAGGACTACATCCAGCATCTCTACGATCGTCTCGATGGGAGAATAGCAGCCTGCATTGCTGCGAAAGGTGGATATACACTGTACTAGTGCCGACATTGTGCATGCTCTATTGCCTGTGTCTATGTGCCTGTGGTTCTGTCAGTGTGATCATGTGATGTATCTGACCCCAGGAATGTGTCAATAAAGTTTCCCCTTCCTGGGAAAATGAATTCACGGTGTTCTTATTTCAATTTCCTGGAGTGTATTTTCAATCTGTCGAACATTTTCTTAAGTTCGATAACTAAGAACGATATTATTCGCAGTTCCATTTAACTGCAACCACTCCTTCCACCCTGTCGAAGCTGTATTCTCTGTTTGTGAGTTGGAATGCATAGCGCGTTGGATCCTTGTTTGCTTTTAAATATTTTAGCTATTTCCTAACAAATCTGTGATGAATAACAATGTCACTCATCTTCGTCTTATGGAGCCCCAGCATTCTCGTGAACGTGGGACTGTGGGTAATGATATAAGTAAAGAAAAGTGATCACCATAGCATTATAATTAAAGAAATTTTTTTCACATGACTAATTTCGGCGCTACACTTACGTCATTTTCGCGTCGATTACAAGCGAAAAAACTACTTTCATTCCTTATGCCATGTATCGTAGGACCCATACAATACTAGTTGCAATGGACTGCAAACGAATACATCAGGAGTCGCTGATGTATGCAATCCACGACAACTAGTGTTGTATGGTTTCTACGATATATGGACAGAGAATGAAAGTACGCTTTTGGTTTATAGTGGACCTGAAGATGGCGTAAGTGATGAGCCGAAACTAGTCGTTTGAAATAAATTTATTTGCTGATACAGCTTTTGTGGTTCGTTTTCTTTACTCATCTTCGTAACGGTGCGGAAAATAACCGGGGGCAGTACTTCGGTATCATAGCCGTAGTCTACGTTTACAACACTTCATTCCACCCAGCTAACTTGACTGCCAGAGGAAGACCTTTCCCAGGCAAACTAGAAGTGTTTGACCTTATTTTTATGCAGGGTGCCTCAATATGCAGTATTTCAGATAGGCGACGGACGCCACGAAAAAAAAAAAAAAAAGAGTAGAGAAAGTTTGGATGGCTGCGCTGTGAAGGCTCAGCCGAAGGGAAATCCCTCGCTACAAATTGTTTGAAATCGACGCAGTCTGCCGCGGGGCAAATACTGGCCGAGGTAGCAGGTGGCCGTGTATGAGTGTGTGGGTGGAGGGGGGAGGGCAGCGTTTTGGCGCCGGTGCGGGCGGTGGCGGTATTGGCGGCGCGGGCATATAATTCGGGCCGTGCTCACCTGCTGACCGCTTCATTAGCACGCGGCCGAGCACGCCCCCGTATGAATATTGATGCCGCCCCCGCCGAGCAGACCCCGGCCAGAGGCCGCTATTTGCATACGCCGCATCGCAACAAGCCGCCGCCCCTGCCGCCCCCCGGCGCTTTTTTTGCTATTTTTGCCGGTGCTGTGTCGGGGCTGTGCGCGCCTCCCAGCGTGCCACATATTTCATGAGGACACCAGCGCCCAGGTAGCGGCCGTTCGACACCCGCCGTGGCCACATTCATCAACACCGCCTCCCCCGCCCCCCCCCCCCTTACATATACCACCACCGTCGGTCGTCGCCACCTTTTATTATCACCTTCATAACTCATTGATTCTGCTTTCTTCATTAAACTGTCTAAAGTATAATGTTGACTGCGTTGAGCACCACAGCTTTTAACATTTTTAAATGTTCGGATAATAAGTTGCTGTCTCTTTATCTGAGAATAGATGATGAATGCAGCTAGCTGCTATCTCTGTGTAATGTCTTGTCTGTATAGACGTGTATCTGTTGCCTTTAAGATCCCTTCACCTTCACACAAAAATCTATACAGTAAAGTAAGGCCCTCCCAGTTCTTGGCTGATCCGTGCTAAGACAGGCGAAAAATTAGACTAATGGAGGATTATTAGTATTATCTATATTTTCATTCGCTCTCTCTCTTTCTCTCCTTTATCTCCTTTATCTATGTACAGTTTTTAATATAATATTTCATTACGTGAAATCAGCCAAATAGGATCTTTGGTGGAGTCAAAAATGGTTCAAATGCCTCTGAGCACAATGGGACTTCTGAGGTCATCAGTCCCATAGAACTTAGAACTACTTAAACCTAACTAACCTAAGGACATTACAAATATCCACGCCCGAGGCAGGATTCGAACCTGCGACCGTAGCGGTCGTGCGTTTCCAGACTGAAGCGCCTAGAACCGCACGGCCACAACGGCCGGCTTGATGGAGTCCTTCGTCTTGGTAATCAGCGGCTGGCTTGCTGTAAGAGATCTTTACATTTGTTATTACTGTTAAACACTGCAGTCAGTCGGGAGAATCAATCGTTTGGACAATTTGTTCCTTTTACGAAAGATTGCGAATTCCGGATGTGTACGAAGCCTTTTTGGACGATTTAACACAGACTCAGTGGTTGCAGGCTCTCTTGGACACAGCTGAAACTTCCCCACTAATTACAGGGCCAACGTGATCAACAAATGATTCGGAAAAAACTCATTCGTTCATTCACTCGAGAACAAAAAAGTCACAAACCTTATTTATGGAGGAAATTGTGTATTAAATCCATCTCCATTACATGTCCAGATCTCCGATGATTCCACGTCTTAATTATTTTCCTTTTACAGTCTCTTTGTCTTTAAACAAACCGCTATCGGCACAAATGTTAATTGGCTCGCTTTAGAGAGAAGAAAAGCAGAATATGTCAATCCCCCAACAGATTCTCCAGAAGCTGTCCTAGTTACCACTCTAACAACCATGGAGAATGAATTTATGCATCTCTGTTATTTCAAAGAATAAACGCACTAGAAAACACTTTGGCGTCATCGAGCTGTCGCCGCATATATTACGAGATAATCAGAGCAGATAACTTTTCCAAAGTGAATGAATGTGGATGGTTTGATTGAAAATGATTAATTGGTGCGTGGTATTTTCTGTGGGGACATTACAAGCTGAACTGATACTAACATAGGATGGCCGATATAAGAGAGGCCCATGTCTTACAGACAACATTCAGACACTTATGTTTGACACTACGTCAGTTTGGGGGTAGTGTGAAAGCTGTACGGCCGCCTTTACTTTTGCCAACATCAGGTTGCCCTGCTGCCACACCGGCAGAGTCAAATTTTTAAAAAATGTCTCTGTAAACGCCAGTTTTACCTAGCAGAAGTTTTTAGTAAATGTCTTTCGCTTGCCGAGTATTGACAATATTCACTGAATAGTATATTTTGACTGGGAGCCATGAGTACGCCTATGGTCTTTTGACGTTGTTGAACCTCATTATGCGGCTTTAGGCAGTGAAACCCGTTGTGTTTTAATAAACAACAATTTCACTAACTGTTAGTGTCCGTAGATTAGTTAGGTTTAAGAAGTTCTAAGTCTAGGGGACTGATGACCTCACATGAGAATTTCCATAGTGCTTGGAGCCATTTCAACCATTTGGGACATCGGCATGTCAAAAACAAAATTACACACAAGTAAAAGAAAAAACATGTTGTGCTGATGTCCCAGTATATAGTAACCAATTGACACTACACATTTTGGTGTCAAAATTAGTGTATGCTGGGACAGCATCACAACATGTATGTTTTAATTGTGTGGTATTTTATTTGTGACACGCCGATGTTCCCTGCCACATTCTATTTGACGCTACATCATTATGCGACTTTCAGTATTGTTACAAATATGTACAACTAATAATGTTACAAAATTCGATAATGACAGCGTATATCTGTCGAGGCGGTCATAGTAATGATAAGTATTGCTACCGATCTTGGCTCGATTCTTCAAGAAAAATATAACTTAGAGACAATTCACTCGAATATTGTTAATACAAAATAATCAATTATTATTATTACGAAAACAACATATTGAACATTCAATAGGTTAATACTTCACAGGAGGTGCTGAAAATGTTCGTCATAAACTTCGGTAAACAACGCATCACACTTCAACATGTTTCTGGAAAGTTTTGCCGATTCATTTGATATGTTTTCCGCAATCGCATTTAATGTTTGTTTTCAAACCCTTTAAATTACCTCACGAATGAAAATCACAGATATATAGCTCGGGTAATCTGGGAGTCCGTAAAACTGAGGAAACTTTTCGTTCTTCTCCGAAAGCTTCGCGGACGTATGACATTGAAACCGTGAAGTAAGCGCCGCAGCGCCACCTTTGTGGAAGAAAGCTTACTGTCATTCTTCCTCAGTTAGCTGCGCTATGAACAGTTGCAACAGTCGCTTTGGGTACACTTGCGAGTTCACGGAATTGTTAAAGAAATTGGAGCCTGCGATCCGTTGGCCTGAAACTGCACACCTAATGCCTACTTTCAAGTCATGCAGAGGCACCTGAAAGCGTTCCCTATGATTTTAAATTGACCAATAGAGTGTGTTTTGAGCGTTCACGTACCCATTAAGGCGAAACCATCATCGACCCGAGTTGAAGTAAGGATTTGAAGCCAGATAATAATCAGCAACATTCGTGAGTGGCCATTCTACATCTACATCCATCTACATCCGTACTCCGCAAGCCACCTGACGGTGTGTGGCGGAGGGTACCCTGAGTACCTCTATCGGTTCTCCTTTCTATTCCAGTCTCGTATTGTACGTGGAAAGAAGGATTGTCGGTATGCTTCTGTGTGGGCTCTAATCTCTCTGATTTTATCCTCATGGTCTCTTCGCGAGATATACGTAGGAGGGAGCAACATACTGCTTGACTCTTCGGTGAAGGTATGTTCTCGAAACTTCAACAAAAGCCCGTACCGAGCTACTGAGCGTCTCTCCTGCAGAGTCTTCCACTGGAGTTTATCTATCATCTCCGTAACGCTTTCGCAATTACTAAATGATCCTGTAACGAAGCGCGCTGCTCTCCGTTGGATCTTCTCTATCTCTTCTATCAACCCTACCTGGTGCGGATCCCACACTGCTGAGCAGTATTCAAGCATTGGGCGAACAAGCGTACTGTAACCTACTTCCTTTGTTGTCGGATTGCATTTCCTTAGGATTCTTCCAATGAATCTCAGTCTGGCATCTGCTTTACCGACGATCAACTTTATATGATCATTCCATTTTAAATCACTCCTAATGCGTACTCCCAGATAATTTATGGAATTAACTGCTTCCAGTTGCTGACCTGCTATTTTGTAGCTAAATGATAAGGGACCTATCTTTCTATGTATTCGCATCACATTACACTTCGCTACATTGAGATTCAATTGCCATTCCGTGCACCATGCGTCAATTCGCTGCAGATCCTCCTGCATTTCAGTACAATTTTCCATTGTTGCAACCTCTCGATACACCACAGCATCATCTGCAAAAAGCCTCAGTGAACTTCCGATGTCATCCACCAGGTCATTTATGTATATTGTGAATAGCAACGGTCCTATGACACTCCCCTGCGGCACACCTGAAATCACTCTTACTTCGGAAGACTTCTCTCCATTGAGAATGACGTGCTGCGTTCTGTTATCTAGGAACTCCTCAATCCAATCACACAATTGATCTGATAGTCCGTATGCTCTTACTTTGTTCATTAAACGACTATGGGGAACTGTGTCAAACGCCTTGCGGAAGTCAAGAAACACGGCATCTACCTGTGAACCCGTGTCTAAGGCCCTCTGAGTCTCGTGGACGAATAGCGCGAGCTGGGTTTCACACGATCGTCTTTTTCGAAACCCATGCTGATTCCTACAGAGTAGATTTCTAGTCTCCAGAAAAGACATTATACTCGAACATAATACGTGTTCCAAAATTCTACAACTGATCGACGTTAGAGATATAGGTCTATAGTTCTGCACATCTGTTCGACGTCCCTTCTTGAGAACGGGGATGACCTGTGCCCTTTTCCAATCCTTTGGAACGCTTCGCTCTTCTAGAGACCTACGGTACACCGCTGCAAGAAGGGGGGCAAGTTCCTTCGCGTACTCTGTGTAAAATCGAACTGGTATCCCATCAGGACCAGCGGCCTTTCCTCTTTTGAGCGATTTTAATTGTTTCTCTATCCCTCTGTCGTCTACTTCGATATCTACCATTTTGTCAACTGTGCGACAATCTAGAGAAGGAAGCACAGTGCAGTCTTCCTCTGTGAAACAGCTTTGGAAGAAGACATTTAGTAATTCGGCCTTTAGTCTGTCATCCTCTGTTTCAGTACCATTTTGGTCACAGAGTGTCTGGACATTTTGTTTTGATCCACCTACCGCTTTGACATAGGACCAAAATTTCTTAGGATTTTCTGCCAAGTCAGTACATAGAACGTTACTTTCGAATTCATTGAAAGCCTCTCGCATAGCCCTCCTCACACTACATTTCGCTTCGCGTAATTTTTGTTTGTCTGCAAGGCTTTGGCTATGTTTATGTTTGCTGTGAAGTTCCCTTTGCTTCCGCAGCAGTTTTCTAACTCGGTTGTTGTACCACGGTGGCTCTTTTCCATCTCTTACGATCTTGCTTGGCACATACTCATCTAACGCATATTGTACCATGGTTTTGAACTTTGTCCACTGATCCTCAACACTATCTGCACTTGAGACAAAACTTTTGTGTTGAGCCGTCAGGTACTCTGTAATCTGCTTTTTGTCACTTTTGCTAAACAGAAAAATCTTCCTACCTTTTTTAATATTTCTATTTACGTCTGAAATCATTGACGCAGTAACCGCTTTATGATCGCTGATTCCCTGTTCTGCATTAACTGATTCAAATAGTTCGGGTCTGTTTGTCACCAGAAGGTCTAATATATTATCGCCACGAGTCGGTTTTCTGTTTAACTGCTCAAGGCAGTTTTCAGATAAAGCACTTAAAAATATTTCACTGGATTCTTTGTCCCTGCCACCCGTTATGAACGTTTGAGTCTCCCAGTCTATATCCGGCAAATTAAAATCTCCACCCAGAACTATAACATGGTGGGGAAATCTACTCGAAATATTTTCCAAATTATTCTTCAGGTGCTGAGCCACAACAGCTGCTGAGCCCGGGGGCCTATAGAGACATCCAATTACCATGTCTGAGCCTGCTTTAACCGTGACCTTCACCCAAATCATTTCACAATCCATTAGCAAAAGTGTTGTCGTTGTGCGTAACCCCTAGGTTTTATTGCATGCATCACTCTTACTTTGTATGCTCGCATATGTAGCAGCTTCAACATGTCCTGCATGATGTCCGTTTGATGTATAGTTGCGAGGATAGACATCTAGTGATTTCGTGGACTTCTTACCATAGTGTCGAGTACACGTTCAATATTTTCCGGCCAACAGATTTTGTTTACACTGTTACTTTTGGCGTTAGCGATAGAAACTGTTGCTCTAAATGCAGTGAACAATTTCTGCACAACACTTTTTGCAGGAGTAGCTGTCTGTGGATGATAAATCTTGAATCTTTCATTTCACTTTTTAAACGAGGTATATCCAAAAAAGGAAGACTCTTTGTTCGATTGAAAAATGCATTCTGCAGCATTATTTTTACAACGAGCTTCAAATTGATTACTGACAACGCAGCACTGATGACTAAATCGCCTCTCAACATCACTTGACCCTACTCGAGCTCGGCCCTAGCGTTAAGGAACAACAGCACTCAGCTACCTTCAAATGTCACGTTCAGTATAACACGACATCTTATTTATCTTGGCTTCCCCATATTAATGCTTAATGAAAATCACCTCAGCTGTGTTATTACACATTTTTTGTGCTACGACCGGTTTCGTTCCTGGAACATCTTCAGGTTGTGTACACTTAAACGAAACAAGAAGTCAGGCTGAAGCTACAGCGTCTTAGCTTTTGTTTGTATCCATTTTTGCATTAGTATTGGATAATTGTGTACCGGTTATTTTACACTTTAATGTCAGTTCTGTACTTTAGGCTTTATCTTTGCTTGTAACGACTATGATCGCACAATCGGTTATCGCACTCATTACCTCTCGTGCGGAGCCACATTGTCTGCTCACCATACTTCCGCCAGGTGGTTGGCAGAATGTCTCTGACCAGTGCTTCCGGATTTGCTACTCAACAATATTTACGGCAACTAGACGATTTATATCATGATTCTGGTTCATCTCGGCCGGCCGCTGTGGCCAAGCGGTTCTAGGCGCTTCAGTCCGGATCCACGCTGTTGCTACTGTTGCAGGTTCGAATCCTGCCTCGGGCATGGATATGTGTGATGTCCTTAGGTTAGCTAGGTTATAAGTTCTAGGGGACTGATGACCTCAGATGTTAAGTCTTATAGTGCTCAGAGCCATTTGAACCATTTTTCTGGTTTATCTCGAATTTGATATCAGAGTGTTGGCAATGTGAGTAGCGTATTTCATTCGTTAAGATGCTGTAGCTTTAGCTTAATTTCTTGTTTTGTCTAACTGCATGTTTTTCGACCATCTGCAGAACTGAGAAACCTGTTGGATTCGGTTAATGATGATCTTGGTCTGAGAAAATGTGGCATGTACAAGATTCCTTGTCAATGTGGGGCATCATATATAGGCCAGACATTTCGTACAGGACAAGGACGCTGCGATGAACATCAGCGTCATACACACCTATGTCAACCGGAAAAGTCGGCAATTGCGGAACACTTGGAATTCAGGACATCACATAATGTACGAAAAGACGAAGTTTAATCCCCGGCATCTTTTTTCTGGGACTGCGTCATTAAAGAAGCAATACATAGCCGTACAGCCTATAATGTCATCAACAGGGATGCGGGTTTTCAACTCTGCACAGGCTGGAACCCTGCATTGGCTGATATTAAATAACGACGGGAAAATTAAGATTTTTTTCGATAATAGACACGTCATAACATTGGTCTAGTATAGTTTTTAAGTGAGTGACGGCGGCCGCACTGTTAAAAAACTTAGCGTACAGCGCACGCGCAGGAGGGCCCCTCTGCGACTTCTGCAGGGCGCGTTTTAGTATGGCAACGTGCAGACCATTGCGCATACGTGATTTCCGCGTCTGCGCATTCTTCGAGCGTGTTCCATATACAGGGCGTCGGCGTGCGGGTACTGTCAGTCGTACCTAGCCACCAGCAAGGTCGAACCACCTGAAGATGTCGGACAGATTCTCTGAGGAAATATTGTGGTATTTGCAAACGTCATCCGGCGGCAAACCCGCGAAGACTACTTACAACATATCCGCCGAGAAAGCTGGAAAAGTCACAACCTGAAGATGTTGGAATGACAAAACCGGTTGTCACACAATAAATGTGAAATAAATACAGCTCAGGTGGTATTCCTTAAGCATTAATGCTACATCAACTACGCAAAGAAACTGGTCAATCATTCTCTACCCAAAAAAACGACACACTCCACTCATAAAGAACATGATACAATGAAACTCTTCCTACAGTAACATGTTCTTTCATCCATATTTATAACTTAGATACGGAAACATTGTTATTGTTGTGGTCTTCAGTCCTGAGACTGGGTTGATGCAGCTCTCCATACTACTCTATCCTGTGCGAGCTTCTTCATCTCCCAATACCTACTGCAGCCTACATCCTTCTGAATCTGCTTAGTGTATTCATCACTTGGCCTCCCTCTACGATTTTACCCTCCACGCTGTCCTCCGGTACTAAATTGGTGATCCCTTGATGCCTCAACACATGTCCTATCAACCGATCCCTTCTTCTAGTCAAGTTGTGCCACAAACTCCTCTTCTCTCCAATTCTATTCAATACCTCTTCATTAGTTATGTGATCTACCCATCTAATCTTCAGCATTCTTCTATAGCACCACATTTCGATAGCTTCTATTCTCTTCTTGTCTAAACTATTTATTGTCCATGTTTCACTTCCATACATGGCTACACTCCACACAAATACTTTCAGAAACGACTTCCTGACACTTAAATCTATACTCGATGTTAACAAATTTCTCTTCTTCAGAAACGCTTTCCTTGCCATTGCCAGTCTACATTTTATATCCTCTCTACTTTGACCATCATCAGTTATTTTGCTGCCCGAATAGCAAAACTCCTTTACTACTTTAACTGTCTCATTTCCTAATCTAATTCCATCATCATCACCCGACTTAATCCGACTACATTCCGTTATCCTCGTTTTGCTTTTGTTGATGTTCATCTTATATCCTACTTTTAAGACACCGTCCATTCCGTTCAACTGCTCTGACAGAATTACAATGTCATCGGCGAACCTCAAAGTTTTCATTTCTTCTCCATGGATTTTAATACCTACTCCGAATTTTTCTTTTGTTTCCTTTACTGCTTGCTCAATATACAGATGGAATAACATCGGGGATAGGCTACAATCCTGTCTCACTACCATCTCAACCACTGCTTCCCTTTCATGTCCCTCGACTCTTATTACTGCCATCTGGCTTCTGTACAAATTGTAAATAGCCTTTCGCTCCCTGTATTGTACCCCTGCCACCTTCAAAATTTGAAAGAGAGTATTCCAGTCACCATTTTCAGTAGCTTTCTCTAAGTCTACAAATGATAGAAACGTAGGTTTGCCTTTCCTTATTCTTTCTTCTAAGATAAGTCGCAGGGTCAGTGTTGCCTCGCGTGTTCCAACATTTCTACGGAATCCAAACTGATCTTCCCCGAGGTCGGCTTCTATCAGTTTTTCCATTCGTCTGTAAAGAATTCGCGTTAGTATTTTGCTGCTGTGTATATGTTGTGATTAGTCACATAGTTGTACGCCTACGCAGTGCAGCGGTAGCGTCACCACCTATCCGGCAAGGGAGCTTGTGTTCGATTCCCGGCAGGCTACTGAGTGTTGTGTGTCCTTCATCATCATTGACACACAAGTCGCCGAAGTGGCCTCAAGTAAAAGACTTGCATTACGGCGGCCGAACACGAAGGGAATATCCCGGCCAATAAATGCCATACGATCATATCATTTCAGTCACATGGTTGGTCACATTGGTAATTTCTATTATTATTAGTAACAACAATAGCTGTAGTATTAATATTGATGATTGCAACAACTGGAAATGATAAATTCAAAATCAATTTTAAGTGGAGGTGTTTCCTGTGTTAAAGTTCTCACAGAAACCATTCCAATAACTTTATAGTGTTCTTGGCGGGAGAAGCTAATTTTATGCCATTCATGTACTTGTACAATTTTATGCCATTCATGTACTTGATCTCGTGACAGTTGGATTGTACTCTGAGAACAACGGAATAGATAGGGTTGATAAAGTGTCGAACATTCAATAAAAATTCTCTAACCTTTCATTTACTGACGTACATACAAATTAATAAAAGCAAGAGTCAATCTTGCAAGCAAGAATATATTTAAGACAAAACTGTACCAACTACGACATCAAGATGGAATGGATAACGAGCTGAAGTAAATTAAAGGAGAATCATTCTTAAGAACGTCAAGATCATGAGAATTCCAAACAGTTCCTCCCATTTGTTGGCAAGATATGACAAAATATGCCGAAAAAGATTCGCAGAAAATTGTGAGGTTTGCTATCTAAAATCTTATTCTTTTTCCTGGCCTTGACGTTGTATTCACTGAATCGGGATGTTGCTCTGGATTTGGCAGTGTCAATGTTACTAGGTGGCCATATGCCCTTCCTGTTGCCCTCCAGAATCCCCATCCTACCCTCCTCTCCTCCCTCACCGCCCCAGGATAGGATTATCGTATCCCATCTTTCCGTGTCTAGTGTTCATCACGTATGAAAGTTGCGACAACATTTTCGAAATGTTTGCAGATCATGTAGCTGAGGACGGATGAAGGAGTAGTAGGGCAAGGCTGGCGACAGCACATTTTGTTAGTGCGGGTTGCTTAAATCAGGGCCAGGTATACTCTCAGCGTGAAACCCATTGTTCTCCTTTGGTTAACTGGTACTTAAACTATTGTTCTGCTGAAAGGATCCTTTCTTTTGACTGACCGGTTCCCCCACCCAACCCTCAGGAAACCTCCCCCCTCACTGCTACAGGTACAGTTTCAGGTCTGAGTTATTAGAATAGCCCCTCTCACTCCTCTTCTGGTACCTCTCCACCCCTCCCACCCTCCCACCCAAAAAATGGCGGAAAAAAGACTCAGCTGACAGGCCATTTGGAGGGATTTCCATTGTAGTGTATGGAATATCGCTAAATTATGTATACAGTATATGAGTATTGTTTAGTTATTTATGGCAATGTATGGAATATAGTTTACTTATTTAGTTAAAGAATTTGTCTGGAAATCGATTGCTGTGTGTGGAACATTGTTTAAACACTCTAGACAATGTATGGTATATAGTATATTCACACAATTTAGGGGATTCAACACTGTGTATGGAAGATCGTTTATTTATTTCTAGAAAGAATTTTTCAGGAAATCGATCACCGGTCCTCTCGCATCCTCCTCTCTCCCATCCCACCCACCTTCCTCTACCTGCAGTCGAGAGGAAGCATCTCACGTAGGAAAATTCAAGGGTATATTGTTTCTTTATAAGAAAAATCAGTTTGCGGAGCTTGGATTTCACTTGCTCATCATTGTCTGCTGTTTGGAAAGCTGCAGGTCTTGTGAGAATTAATTACATCGATCGCATTTTATTTCTTATTCAGCCTGAGCAAGGAATACTCTCATGAAACACACATCACATGTAATTACACACACTTAAGGAACTTTCGATGGCGAAGCACACAGTGCCCGCCGCCCTTTGTCCACTCGACACTACCGCACACGCTCCCAGGACTCGCAATGCACCGGCGGCCCCCGAGAAGTGACGACGT
The DNA here is from genome assembly GCF_023897955.1 of Schistocerca gregaria. Taxonomy (NCBI): domain Eukaryota; kingdom Metazoa; phylum Arthropoda; class Insecta; order Orthoptera; family Acrididae; genus Schistocerca; species Schistocerca gregaria. Next base: position 218,444,304 of record NC_064924.1, read on the forward strand.
GGTCGTCAGCTGTTGAACTACGTGCAGGTGTCAGTTCGGGTCCCACACGGGTGATGCGGCAGCATCCCTTTGATCCATGACACCTGAGAAATGCCTGTCGAAATGCGTGTTCACCTATGCACCATTTCTGACGCGATAGTACATAGCTGCGGGTCCGTGCTGAGAGAGATGTAACGGGACAGCCCGTCCATTACTTTTCAGTCCCTTCCTGGAACTCGTAAAGTGCTGCAGAAATAATTAACCGTCGCTTTTGTAGGAGCTTTCGTGACGTCTCAGTTGGCCCACAAAGAAATTCTTGCCGTAAGAGGAGCTATTATGAAAATAGTCCAGAATAGCACCGAAAGCATTCTTCCTGATGGCCCTTACGAGACACCACTTGTTCCCTTCCTGAAAATCGTGACGTCTTACTTTCATCATACGTCTCAGAAACGGTAAACACTCTCACAGCTAAAAGCCATCATCATGTTTGTGCACTTCCGCGAAAACACCGTTAGTCGTAAAAGCTTTCTTGTTCTTTGGAAAGAGTGCACTGTCTAAGCACAGACGGGAAAATCGGAACAATTACGCAAACATAATTCAATGCACTGTACTTCAGAAGAGAAAAATGGCTGGAATTTTCAGTGTCCTACGGCTGCTGTTCTGGAGATGTCCTAATGCCACAGCAGTGAATGTGTAATGACATCCGTGCAAGAGATAATTTTTCTACTTCAGCTTATCTTTGAACACTTTCTTTCTCAGAACTTCACGTACATACCTTGCCTCCATCTTCTTCGAATCAGTTTGGTGTAACTACAGTTAAATAACAGGATTGCTAAAAAAAATGTTTGAAATGGCTCTGAGCACTATGGGACTTAACAGCTGCTGAACTCCTCAGTCCCCTAGAACTTAGAACTACTTAAAAACTAACTAACCTAAGGATATCACACACATCCATGCCCAAGGCAGGATTCGAACCTGCGACCCCAGCGGCACCGCGCTTACAGACTGTAGCGCCTAGAACCACTCGGCCACTTCGGCCGGCAACAGGATTGCTGCCACAGTCTCATACCGAGCAGTGTACTGGATATGTCTCCTCTTTATGACTGTGGTTTCTGCAATGAATCTGAGTATCTATTTCACACATAATTTTCCATGCAAAAAAAACCGTTTCATTCCCGTTACGACTATCGACATACTGAATTTATCTCCCTCACGATAGGACACACTGTCGTTTCCTCTGGACATCCCTCAACATAAGCCGCACTAGCTTTATACTGCAACATATACGTGTTTCAGGTTCAAATGGTTCAAATGGCTCTGAACACTATGGGACTCAACTGCTGTGGTCATCAGTCCCCTAGAACTTAGAACTACTTACACCTAATTAACCTAAGGATATCACACACATCCATGCCCGAGGCAGGATTCGAACCTGCGACCGTAGCAGTCGCACGGTTCCGGACTGCGCGCCTAGAACCGCGAGACCACCGCGGCCGGCCGCGTTTCAGGCAAACAGTGCAGTTATCGTTTATATGTGTACAGCAACTGAAAAAATATCATAGCATGCCCACATTCACACCAGTTACAAGTCTCGATTCTCTTCAGTTCTGGGAAATTATTTGACTTTCAAGTTTTCCAGTCAGCACTTCTGGAAGCTGCTGCATCCTCTCAAGACTCTCATGAAACAAGTGTTATGAAGCACAGGCGTCCGGCACTATGTGATAATCAACAACGCTCCCGTGATCGAAACGGTCGGAAAGATATCACCGATATGGGTTGGTGCACTGTAATCAACATCATTGTCGATAATGCGACAAGGATAACGCGAGGATATGCTTAGAGGGTGCCGATGAAGGGACGCTTTTTCACAGCCATATTGCCCATCCTGTTTGTACACTACAGCAGGTCCAGTGAAACCCTTGAATTGCTATATTGTGCAGCCGTTTATTAAATGGATCCATCATCCCTTACGTTCGGATATATTTCTCAATTCGTTGAAATCACAATTCACCATGTCAAAAGTATCCTTCCCTTACGACTAGACATACGTAATTTTCTTTGTTTTTATGTGAATAGTTGATGATTACGTCACACAAAGTTTATGTACAGGGTGAGTCACCTAACGTTACCGCTGGATATATTTCGTAAACCACGTCAAATACTGACGAACCGATTCCACAGACCGAACGTGAGGAGAGGGGCTAGTGTAATTGTTAAATACAAACCATACAAAAATGCACGGGAGTATGTTTTTTAACACAAACCTACGTTTTTTTTTTTAAAAATGGAACCACGTTAGTTTTGTAAGCACATCTCAACATATAAACAAATACGTAATCAGTGCCGTTTGTTGCATTGTAAAATGTTCATTACATCCGGAGATATTGTAACCTAAAGTTGACGCCACCCCATTGGTCCTCACTTCATTGCAGGGGCCCAAACAGCTGGAACATACATCGCGTTTTTACAGAATGATCTGCCAACGTTGCTCAAAAATGTCACCTTGGAAACGCGTCGACGTATGTGGTATCAGCATGATGGTGCACCTGCACATGCCGCAATTAGCACTAGGTTGACCCTTGACAGGATGTTCGACGGGTGTTTCATAGGACGTGGAGGACTCATAAATTGGCCAGCCCGTTCTCCTGATCTTACACCTCTGGACTTCTTTCTGTGGGGCACGTTAAAGGAGAATGTGTACCGTGATGTGCCTACAGCCCCAGAGGATATGGAACACCGTCTTGTGACAGCCTGCGGCGACATTACACCAGATGTACGACATTCATTACGCCAGAGATTCCAATTGTGTGCAGAAAATGATGGCCACCACATTGAACATCTATTGGCCTGACATGTCGGGACATACTCTATTCCACTCCGTAATTGAAAACGGAAACCACGTGTGTACGTGTACCTCACCCCTCATGGTAATGTACATGTGCGTCAGTGAAAAAGACCAATAAAAAGGTATTAGCATGTAGACGTAATATGCTGTTCCAGTCTCTTCTGTACCTAAGGTCCATCACCGTTCCCTTTGGATCCCTACGTAATACGGTGCTCTCCGATACACACGATCGAACAGCGGAGGAGTGGTACTCAAGCGTCAACTTTAGGTTACAATATCTCCGGATGTAATTAACATTTTGCAATGCAACAGACGGCACTGATTACGTATTTTTTTATATGTTGAGATGTGCTAACAAAACTAACGGGGTTCCATTTCATAAAACGTAGGTTTGTGTTAAAAAACATACTTCCGTGCATTTTTTTTAATGGTTTGTATTAACCAGTTACACTAGCCCCTCTCCTCACGTTAGATCTGTGGAATCGATTCGTCAGTATTTGATGTGGTTTACGAAATATATGCAGCGGTAATGTTAGGTGACACACCCTGTACATAAACTCGAAAAAAAAGAGGAAACTGCTGCTTCCACTTGAGAATACTGATGTCAGTGATATAACAGATTCCAAATCATCCTTTTAATTTACAAAGTCAACTAAGGTGTTTCTCATGTCTAGAGAACCAGCAAATTTGTCCTCCATCCGTTTTTCACCTGATAGGTGCACTCAGCACGCACCACAATAGATCTTGGTTCAAAACGGTTCAAATGGCTCTGAGCACAATGAGACTTAACATCTATGGTCATCAGTCCCCTAGATCATAGAACTACTTAAACCTAACTAACCCAAGTACAGCACACAACACCCAGTCATCACGAGGCAGACACAATAGATATTCTCTCAATTAAATAAAGTCAGGAAATGTGAAGACGCCGTCAATCAGACTACTTAAATGCGAGGGAAAAATGGCCCAGCGCAAACACATTTTCATATTGGATTTTCTCAAATTTCCACCCGATCACGAAAACTGTCCAACACATAATAAGTATTAGTCCGCTATTCAGCCGTCTAGAGGATGACATGGTTAAGTCAACTGCATTCGTGCATCCCATAAAGGCCTCTCCATTTGGACGACTCTTGCCGTTAGGGGAAAACGTGAATAATTCCTCATCAGTCACCGCCGCGCCAAGCACTCAGACAGAATCCTCCTACGAAGTCTGGAACATATATACACTCCTGGAAATTGAAATAAGAACACCGTGAATTCATTGTCCCAGGAAGGGGAAACTTTATTGACACATTCCTGGGGTCAGATACATCACATGATCACACTGACAGAACCACAGGCACATAGACACAGGCAACAGAGCATGCACAATGTCGGCACTAGTACAGTGTATATCCACCTTTCGCAGCAATGCAGGCTGCTATTCTCCCATGGAGACGATCGTAGAGATGCTGGATGTAGTCCTGTGGAACGGCTTGCCATGCCATTTCCACCTGGCGCCTCAGTTGGACCAGCGTTCGTGCTGGACGTGCAGACCGCGTGAGACGACGCTTCATCCAGTCCCAAACATGCTCAATGGGGGACAGATCCGGAGATCTTGCTGGCCAGGGTAGTTGACTTACACCTTCTAGAGCACGTTGGGTGGCACGGGATACATGCGGACGTGCATTGTCCTGTTGGAACAGCAAGTTCCCTTGCCGGTCTATGAATGGTAGAACGATGGGTTCGATGACGGTTTGGATGTACCGTGCACTATTCAGTGTCCCCTCGACGATCACCAGAGGTGTACGGTCAGTGTAGGAGATCGCTCCCCACACCATGATGCCGGGTGTTGGCCCTGTGTGCCTCGGTCGTATGCAGTCCTGATTGTGGCGCTCACCTGCACGGTGCCAAACACGCATACGACCATCATTGGCACCAAGGGAGAAGCGACTCTCATCGCTGAAGATGACACTTCTCCATTCGTCCCTCCATTCACGCCTGTCGCGACACCACAGGAGGCGGGCTGCACGATGTTGGGGTGTGAGCTGAAGACGGCCTAACGGTGTGCGGGACCGTAGCCCAGCTTCATGGAGACGGTTGCAACTGGTCCTCGCCGATACCCCAGGAGCAACAGTGTCCCTAATATGCTGGGAAGTGGCGGTGCGGTCCCCTACGGCACTGCATAGGATCCTACGGTCTTGGCGTGCATCCGTGCGTCGCTGCGGTCCGGTCCCAGGTCGACGGGCACGTGCACCTTCCGCCGACCACTGGCGACAACATCGATGTACTGTGGAGACCTCACGCCCCACGTGTTGAGCAATTCGGCGGTACGTCCACCCGGCCTCCCGCATGCCCACTATACGCCCTCGCTCAAAGTCCGTCAACGTCCACGCTGTCGCGGCATGCTACCAGTGTTAAAGACTGCGATGGAGCTCCGTATGCCACGGCAAACTGGCTGACACTGACGGCGACGGTGCACAAATGCTGCGCAACTAGCGCCATTCGACGGCCAACACCGCGGTTCCTGGTGTGTCCGCTGTGCCGTGCGTGTGATCATTGCTTGTACAGCCCTCTCGCAGTGTCCGGAGCAAGTATGGTGGGTCTGACACACCGGTGTCAATGTGTTCTTTTTTCCATTTCCAGGAGTGTATTTGATCGCTATACTTACACCTTCCTTACGACTGAACACAGTCGTTTCCCTTTGCACCTGTCGGAACACTAACATGTACTTTATACACCTGATGCTCAAGGTGAACCTACCACACATCCCCTTCTACTAATACTTCGCTAATAACTGATTTCTGGCAATACGAAATAATAATGACCGAAAATCAGCGATGGGTGGACATGTCTCTCATAAGTTTTTTTTTTCCTGCCATTGGTACCACTGTGTCTTAGGAAGATAGCTGTGATCTTCTTACAAATAACCAGATGTTAAAAGACACAATCGCAAGAACTACTGTATGTTACTGCCACAATCACTCTTGGTTCTACAGGTGCATACAAGTATCCATGTTAAAAGCTATACTGGCTTTATAAATCGAGGTATGGAATTACCTCTGAATGAAGTGGTTTTTCCAGACAAATACCACGTCATATAGTGATCGCCAGAGTGTATATTATCAGACCAAAAGATGGTTACACATCTCCGACAGTGAAACCTAATAATAAAATTACTAGATTTAGAAAGTGATTTGGCTTAAGGAACGTGGTATGAAACCGGACGCCTGTGCTTCATAACACTTGTTTTATGAGAGTCTTGAGAGGATGCAGCAGCTTCCAGAAGTGTGACTGGAAAACTTAAAAGCCAAATAATTTCCCAGAACTGAAGAGAATCGAGACGTGTAGGTAGTGTGAATGTGGGCATGCTATTATTTTTCAGGTGCTGTACACATATAAACGATAACTGCACTGTTTGCCTGAAATACACTCCTGGAAATGGAAAAAAGAACACATTGACACCGGTGTGTCAGACCCACCATACTTGCTCCGGACACTGCGAGAGGACTGTACAAGCAATGATCACACGCACGGCACAGCGGACACACCAGGAACCGCGGTGTTGGCCGTCGAATGGCGCTAGCTGCGCAGCATTTGTGCACCGCCGGCGTCAGTTTCAGCCAGTTTGCCGTGGCATACGGAGCTCCATCGCAGTCTTTAACACTGGTAGCATGCCGCGACAGCGTGGACATGAACCGTATGTGCAGTTGACGGACTTTGAGCGAGGGCGTATAGTGGGCATGCGGGAGGCCGGGTGGACGTACCGCCGAATTGCTCAACACGTGGGGCGTGAGGTCTCCACAGTACAGTGTGATCATGTGATGTATCTGACCCCAGGAATGTGTCAATAAAGTTTCCCCTTCCTGGGACAATGAATTCACGGTGTTCCTATTTCAATTTCCAGGAGTGTACGTATATGTTGCAGTGTAAAGGTACTGCGGCCTATGTTGAGGGATGTCCAAAGAAAACGACAGTGTGTCCTATCGTGAGGGAGATATAAATTCATCACGTCGATAGTCGTAACGGGAATAAAACATTTTGTTTTTGTTTTTTACATGGAAAATTACGTGCACTATAGATACTGAGATTCGTTCCAGAACCACGGTCATAAAGAGGAGATATATCCAGTTCATTGCTCAGTGTCAGACTGTCGCAGCAATCCTAATATTTAACTGTTGTTACACCAAACTGATTCGAACGAGATGGATGCAAAGTATCTATGGAAAGTTCTCAGAAAGCAAGTGTTCAAAGACAAGTTGAAGTAGACCATCCATCACTGGCAGGGATGCCGTCACTCATCTGCCACTGTGGCATTAGGACATTTGCAGAACAGTAGCTGTAGGACATCGAAAATTCCAGCCATTTTTCTCTTCCGAAGCATAGTGCTTCGCTTTGTCTTTGCGTAATTGTACCGATTTTCCAGTCTGTGCTTCGACAGTGCTCTCTTTCCAAACAACAAGAAAGCTTTTATGTTTAATAGTGTTTCTGCGAGCGTGCACAGACATATTGATGGCTTTCAGTGGTGACAACTTTTACGATTTCTGAGACGTATGTTGAAAGCAGGACGTCACGATTTCCAGGAAGGGAAGACGTAGTGTCCCGTTAGAACCACCAGGAAGAATATATTTGGAGGTATTCTAGGCTATTTTCGTAAAAAGGTCCTGTTTGGGCCAGAATTTCCATGCGGGCCAACTGAGACGTCACGAAAGCTAATACAAAAGCGACGGTTAATTATTTTTGCAGCACTTTACGAGTTCCAGGAAGGGACTGAAAAGTAATGGACGGGCTGTCCCGTTACATCTCTCTCAGCACGGACCCGCAGCTATGAACTATCGCGTCAGAAATGGTGCATAGGTGAACACGTATTTCGACAGGCATTTCTCAAGTGTCATGGATCATAGGGATGCTGCCGCATCACCCGTGTGGGACCCGAACTGACAACTGCACGTGGTTCGGCAGCTGACGGCCACGTAGTCACTTCACTGGTGCCGCCGGTGCATTGCGAATCCTGGGGGCGTGCGTGGTTGTGTCGAGTGGACAAGGGACGGCGGGCGCTGCGTGTTTGGCGATCCAAATATTTTTAACTGTTTGTAATTACGTGTGTTGTGTGTTTCATGACGGTATTCCTTGCCCAATCGGAATAACGCGATCGATCTAATTAATTCTCACAAGACCTGCATCTTTCCAAACAGCAGAGAATGATGAGCAAGTGAAATCCAAGCCCCACGATCTTTTTTTTGTATAAAAGAACAATATACCCTTTTATTTCCCTTCGCGAAATCCGTCCTCTCCACCGCAGAGCGGCCAATTTCTAGGTACAGGGGGGCGGTGGAGAGAGAGGAGGGGCGAGGGGGATGGTGATTTATTCTTTAAATAAATAAACTAAATTCCAGACACTGCCTTGAATCCCATAAATTATGTAATTAAGCAATATACCACATATTGTCTAGATTGTTTAAGCAATCGATTTCTGGACAAATTCTTTAACTAAATAAGTAAACTATATTCCATACACTGCCACAAATAACTAAGTAGTATTCTATTGTAAGTAGGCTGTTTAAGTTTTTTTATTGGTAACGCCGCCGCCACGTAGCACTCTGTATGAAAATTACTGGCTGTGCCGTGTGCAGTCTGTGGCTGGTTTGCATTGTTGTCTTCCATTGTAGTGTTGGGCAGCGGCAGCTGGACGCTAACAGCGCATAGCGTTGCGCAGTTGGAGGTGAGCCGCCAGCAGTGGTGGACGTGGGGAGAGTGATGGCGGAGTTTTGAAATTTGTAAGAATTGGTGTCATGAATGCTATATATATTATGACTAGTGAGGTAAATACATTGTTTGTTCTCTATTAAAATCTTTCATTTGCTAACTATGCCTATCAGTAGTTAGTGCCTTCAGTAGTTTGAATCTTTTATTTAGCTGGCAGTAGTGGCGCTCGCTGTATTGCAGTAGCTTGAGTAACGAAGATTTTTGTGAGGTAAGTGATTTGTGAAACGTATAGGCTAATATTGGTCAGGGCCATTCTTTCGTAGGGATTTTTGAAAGTCAGATTGCGTTGCGCTAAAAATATTGTGTGTCAGTTTAAGCACAGTCCTGTATAAATTTTCTAAGTGGACGTTTCATATGTCGACCCTTAGCCAAGGATACCTCACTGGAATCTTCAGATTTCTTTCTTGTAGTTTGTGTAGTTAGTGTAGCCATTGTTTATTGCTAGCGCGTAATCATAGAGAGAATTTCCTTTGTAGTTGCAGTCTTTCGTTGTTGTACAGTAAAACAGTTGTGGCATGCATGTAGATTTGCACCAAGTATTTCGCAGCTTCGCTTGCAATTAACTAGATATTATTTTCAGTGCTATGTAATGTGTTCTCTTATTTTTGTTCTTCAAATTGTGTTTTCTGTGTTGTCGTGTGAAAAATTGTGACAATAATGGCGTGTGAAAAACGTAATACTAGGCTACAAAGTAAACTGAGAAATGACAGTGAAGACGAAAGCAATGTGTTAGCGCCACCATGTAATGAATTCACAAATGTTCAAAGTAGTAATTTGGTAATAGTGCATAGGGAGATGGAGCGTGCTGCAAATAATGGTGTAGGAAGTGAAACAGTTAGTGAACAGGGAAGCATTATCGATCGATCGGTCGGCAACAGCTCGCGTCAGGAATCCGATATGACAGGACACAATCTTGCAAATACTGTACATTCAGGTTTTGCGTCCTCACCGTTTTCTCAAATAAGTCGAGACACATTTTCTGCTTGTCAAACTGTGAATGTTGCCGGTGCAAATGCACTGCCAAAAAGATAGAGGATCAGATTCCAGACACTAATACATTATTATTGCAATTAATGCAACAAATGAAACAAAACCAGAGACAAACACAGCAACAGTTAGACACAATGGAACAAAATCTTCAAAAGTTAGACACAATGGAACATAATCTTCAAAAGTTAGACACAATGGAAAAAAATCAGAGACAAACACAGCAAAAGCTTCAAAAGTTAGACACAATGGAACATAATCTTCAAAAGTTAGACACAATGGAACAAAATCAGAGACAAACACAGCAAAAGTTAGACGCAATGGAGCAAAAGCTTGAAAAGTTAGACTCAGTGGAACATACACTTGAACAAACACGTGAAGATTTAACTACTGAATTACATAAAATCGAATCGAAATGTCAAAAAGTCTGTAATGACGTAAAAACACAAATTTGTGAGCATTTCCAATCAATTTTTTCGCGACATGAAAATGCATTACAGAATCACGAAGCAGCCATAAAAGAACTGCAAACAATTCTTCATGAAAATCATGAGACCTTGCAAGCTAAAATTGACTCAGTTGCATCTACCGATTCGGTTACGCAACTTGCAAAAACTCAAGAAAACTTAAAGGACACAGTAGATACTCTGAAAATTGGTTCAGAAAGACACATGGAGGACATTAGTTCATTATCAGATAAAGTAGTTGAACTTTCGGATCAGCTAAATAATTTGTCTACGAAGGTAGATGATAATCTGAATGACACAAAACCGGTAGTCTTTAATGACACAGAAGAGTTCGAACAAATTAGGAAATTCAAACAAAATCAGAATCAAATTAATACGCAACACCAAAGAGAAATCCGGGAAGTACAAGATCAGTTGACACAGGTAATACAAGAATTACGTATTTCAGAGGACACTCGCACTCCAATACGGGAAGAGGGACATAAAAATACGGAACTGCCACAAAATAACAACACAGGGCACTTTGGAGATTATGAAAGAAATTGGCAAAGTACACCGAATTTTGAGATGGAACCGCCGAAACGACGTAACAATGACCGATATGCGACCCGCCGACACGATGATTTTGACTATAAGCTGTTCATTACTACACGTAAATTCAAAACATTTAAGAATTCTGGCAACGACATTCATCCACAAGCGTGGCTCCATCAATTCTCTCATTGTTTTCCTCCCAACTGGTCACTAGAGCACAGATTAGAATTTATGTGTGGCTACTTAGAGAATGAACCAGCTGTAAGAATGCGGTCGATCATTCACGATTGCCACAGTGAAGGAGAATTTTACCATGCCTTCCTCTCAGCATATTGGCCCCAAGCCACACAAGACCGAGTAAAACATGGCATCATGATGATGAAACATTTCGAACAATCTGAATTTTCCAGTCTTGTGAAATATTTTGAAGATATGTTACATAAGAATCAGTATCTTTCAACCCCATACAGCCCCTCAGAACTCATCCGTATTTGCTTAATCAAATTACCTGAACATTTACGACACATTATTTTGGTAGGACGTTGCAAAGACGACACTGAAGCTTTTCAGCGACTCTTACAAGAACTGGAAATTGACACTGACAACCGCGGAACGCAAAAACAGAAGCACAACAATTACAGGTCATATCCGTCGCAATTCCGCGATGAAAGAAATAACAACTGGACACGACAAGGCTATTCTCACAACAGAAATCGTGACCAAAACAGACACCACCCGTATGACAACCACTGGCAGAGTAATAGTTACAGAGAAAGATCGTATTTCCGTAGTAATGAACATGACAGAGACAATCATAGAAACATACAATTTGGCAACCAGAACTATTATTATCACGGGAGACAGAATAACTTCAGATGGAACGGTCCAGCGCGCAGTTACGATTCAGGGAGAAATTCTCCACCACGTGGCCGACAAGAAAGAAACTATGGAATCTACCGACATGACGACAGACGATATGATCGTAACGACAGACCTGAATTGCATCAGAACTGGAGAGCTTCAAACACGGCAGGGCCTCCTCGTCAAGGTGAATTTGTAGAAGTTAGGTCTCCTAATCCCAATAACGACGCGCGCCAACAAAGAAACAGACAATGACTCGCACCGCAGGCAGCCACCTGCGCCTGCTGGCTCAGAGAAAAATAACAGAGACACTAACCTTGAGAAAAGATTTAGCATTCCTTACCGACATATAAATCATGATAATTGCTTTTCAGTTGACAGTCTGTGTACTAGGAAGAGTAAAAGATTGTACTACATTTCACATGTAAAACCGTTTATTGAAAGATAATCTGCTTTTTAACTTTGTCTTTGCCATAAAACATTTCACTTCACATTTCTAGTATGCTTTGTCACACTGAGAAACTGTTAACATGCAACAATATTTTGAAGTTAACTATACACTCTACAACCTAGGGAACATTTTTAAACAGAAATTACGAATGCATTGTTATAGTGAACAGACGACCAAGTGTTGTTATTTGTACATTCTAGCTTGTTAGTTGTACGATTACGTAATGACTATAAGGCTTACATACTTAGAACATATACTGTTAATGAGGTTTTAATGCAACATTTTGCTTTAGTTGAAAAGACATTATTTATTTGAAGTACTTTCTGTGAGATTAAAGATGACTTAGCATTTGGTTTCTTTGATAGCTACACGATTATATTGCGACGCTACTAATGGGTGACACAATTTACATTGTGCTTTTGCGGTGTATCTGTTTTATATCTGCACAGTTTTTCTGTATTATTCTGGAAAGTAAAACATGTTTTAGTAGTAACTTTTGTGGTATAGCTACAATGAGACAACCTTTTCTGTAGCACAACAATAAGTTACATTATAGTACTTTCTTGATCGCGGTAAGGTATGTAATAACTACGATATCTATACGGAAAGCATTTCTCTTTCGTTTATGATGAGGTAAGTACATTGACTTCAGCAGAACTTTGCTTACAGAGGACGATAACTACGACAGTTCCACAGAGATTGTCTTACAGCAAGACGCACATTTAGCGCTACAGGACACGCATTAAACTATTTATTTTTCAACATATTTGAATTACAAAGAAAGTTTTCCTTGATACATTTCATTCCATTGCTGTTATCTGTAACACCTGAGGATATAATTACATTATTCCTCAGGGGGGTACACGCTTACTTTGTGTACCATGTGTCTGGCAAGCACAAGGAGCCCTAGCTAATATGGTATTTGCTTATACAACTTTACACATCGGTGCCATATTTCTCTAACACATAAATTACACAGATATCTGATCATTTAACTGAGAGAAACAAACATTTATTATACTACATCAGTGACAGATGTTTGCATAATTACACAGTTGGATAACTTCACACTTACGAAATTGTATTTTGTCTGTACTTTGTGGAATGTTCGTATTTTTTCGGAACCATTGTGATACTATGAGAGCTTTGAATGATGTATTTGGTATAGGATCATGATTTTTAAAGTACATTTGAAGTAGATGACACTTTTGACATGAGCAGAGAATTTTTTTTAGGTTTTGAAATTATTGGAGGAAGCTACGGAGATTTTGAGAATTTGACTGTGGTGTTATTATGTTATTATTACGACGACGCTGTGTATTATTCTGCTGAGGTATGTTTAAGCTGATGCTACATATCTGTTATGAAATATTGAAGAAGTGTCGACGAATAAGGTAAGGAATAATGAGTAGTGGTTAGGGACTCTGGTTTGTGAAAAAGGTTGTTGGAAACCAAGAATCGTACTTTAAGAGTTATGAAATGTGTGTAAATGCGTGAATGTACCACAATGCCGACAAAATTTTTTTGGACACTGTTATATTTATAGGATTTTGTTTCTACACATTTGTAACGCAAATTCTCGACCTGTGAAATTTTTATATGAGACTGTTACTGTAGCGGAAACTGCTGTCACAATTATTTCCGTAACAAAGGTAAGTGATCGTGACGTAATGCGTTGTGAGCAGCCAGGTGTGCCAGCCGTCTTGAGAAAAAGTTATTAGTGTGTGCCTTTCACAGGCACAGATGGAGAAAAAAGGAGGCAATTAAACTCGCTATTGACATTCCTTTGTAAAAAGCATCGCAAATACGACACCCTCAAAATTGAAAACATGATTATACTGAGGAGCTCTTAATTTATGATATTTACTAAAATGCCTAATGAAATGATGAGAAACATTTCAAGGCTATTGTCTTGCTAATTGAAAGATTGTTTACTGCACTATGAAACGCCATATGGCTAGTGAATGACGTTTCACGCCTTGCTTTGCCTATTTTGTTTAATATCTAGTTTCTAGCTGCACTGCAGCATTGGTTACAATAAAATTTAATGGATGTACTAATATAAATATTTTATGCCTACAGATCCAGTAAAGAATAACTTTATGATGTACTTAAAAAAAAAACGAAGTAGCACAAAAAGACATTTCCCTTCACAGAAATTGCATACAGAATTGTCTTTTCAAGTACAGGGTAATATTTTTTTACAATAAATTTTTGTGGTGCACCACTTTAATTGCATAGACATTAAGATGTGAATAGACATTGTCCTTATCTGCATTGTTGTCCTTAGTGTGCTATTTTTTCTGCTTGTGGGTTTGTCATGTTTAGGTATAAGTTATTACATTTATTGCTGCTTGCTATGCTTACTTGCATTTTTTATTCATTGCTGTTTGTGTTAATCGTTTTGTGCTGCTGCATTGCGTCGTCCCTTAGTTTAGCATCTGAGCTCATTAGATTTAAGTTAGCTTAAGAGGGGGTAGCCTATATAAGAGAATGAGTTGCGATGTATTTGAAGAAATGCACTGAGAGGTTATATGAGAAAAGTACAGAAAGCAGGTATAGGTAGGATTTTCTTGGAAACAAATGATGAGGTAAGATACTGGAAAATAAATGATGAAGTAAGAAATATGTTAACATATAAATACAGAAAACATGCTTGGATAGGATTTATTTGGTGGAAACAAATGTTGAAATAAGACGAAAGATCTAAGGAATGAAGTTTTGGGTTGGACTGCAGTACCAAATCTTACACTGAAAACAAATCCTGCCCTTTCCTCTTGTGTTAACCCACTATGTGTTTGTGTACCCTTGGGTATTTGTGTTCTTCCTGTGTTTATGTGTTTATCTGATGAGAGTTACGTAGTAGAATTTTTATGATAGTGTGTTATTTACTTTGTAAAGATGTTTAGACATTATTTATCTGTTCTGTTTTATTGCTCATGTGTGAAGTTGAGGTTTCAAAAGTTATTCTGATCTTTTATGTATGTACTTATGTCATAATTTTTGTAACACTGATGTATTTGCTATTTCGATTCTTTTGTAAAGCCTGTACTACTACAAATGTTATCTGTATTGTTTTGTTCTTTAATGATATATTTTGTACCTTTGTTATTGTATTCTTATGTTATAAAATTGTAATTGACACCAGTTCATCAAATTAAGTAACTTGTAAATTACATTTCACTGCACATGTTTCTGTTGGTCATAGTATATGGATATTATGTGTGAGAAGTAAGGAACTGATAGTGTTTGCACATGTGTTAATAACTCAGTAAGGGAGTGGATAACAGCATTGCTGGTTCTAAGGACATTTCAAAAACAATTTTTCTGAGTGCACAAGTGGTGGTTATGGACTTGTTATATTATCCGCAAGGCTCTTCAATGGTGATTGTGCGCCTGCACAGTCAGACAGATGGCTGCTGGCCATCTCTACAAGGACTACAGTGGGTCTACACCTTTGATGACCCACCAATACCATAATTTCTACAAGGACTGCAGTGGGTCTGCACCTCTGGTGGCCCACCAATACCGTAATCTCTACCAGGACTGCTCTGTGATGACCTACCTACCGATAGTCTTCAATGTCGACTGACTCTGCTGTGGCCCATTACCTGTCTGCATGTCGAGAGTCAGCACTGTCTTTCCGTTGAAAGGACAACACTACTTCTTCAAGACTGCTTAGAAATCCACTACTTCCAAGTGCAATTTCTTTTATTGCTCAGACTCTGAGAAAAACACTGCAATTTTACTGTGATGAACGATCAGGACTGTCTTTATGGACTGTGAGAAAATTTTAGCTTTTGACAAACATTGTATCGATAAGTGTGTGCATTTCATTTCTTTGTTATTGTAATTATGAAAAAATTTTTCAAATCTGTATTGGCCACTGCCCAAAACAATTTGTAAATTTTTTTGTGAGGAGCATGGGGGCTATGTAAGTAGGCTGTTTAAGTTTTTTTTATTGGTAACGCCGCCGCCACGTAGCACTCTGTATGAAAATTACTGGCTGTGCCGTGTGCAGTCTGTGGCTGGTTAGCATTGTTGTCTGCCATTGTAGTGTTGGGCAGCGGCAGCTGGACGCTAACAGCGCGTAGCGTTGCGCAGTTGGAGGTGAGCCGCCAGCAGTGGTGGACGTGGGGAGAGAGATGGCGGAGTTTTGAAATTTGTAAGAATTGGTGTCATGAATGCTATATATATTATGACTAGTGAGGTAAATACATTGTTTGTTCTCTATTAAAATCTTTCATTTGCTAACTATGCCTATCAGTAGTTAGTGCCTTCAGTAGTTTGAATCTTTTATTTAGCTGACAGTAGTGGCGCTCGCTGTATTGCAGTAGCTTGAGTAACGAAGATTTTTGTGAGGTAAGTGATTTGTGAAACGTATAGGTTAATATTGGTCAGGGCCATTCTTTCGTAGGGATTTTTGAAAGTCAGATTGCGTTGCGCTAAAAATATTGTGTGTCAGTTTAAGCACAGTCCTGTATAAATTTTCTAAAGGGACGTTTCACTATATATCGTATAATATGTATACACAATATTCCATGCTCTATAATAGAATTCCCTCTAAATGTCCGATCAAATGAGTGTTTTTACCGCCAATTTCTGGTAAGGAGTGTGGGAGGGGAGGGTGTTTACCAGAAGGGGAGAGGTTAATTAAGTGATCATTTTAATTAAGTAGTCAATCAAATTGATAAGTGTGATGGGGGGCTATTCTAGTAAATCAGACCTAAATCTGTACCTCTAACAGTGAGGGTGGAGGTTTCCTGAAGGGTGAGGGGGCGGAGGGGGGGCAGGGGAGCAGTAGGTTAAGTGCCTGTTAATCAAAAGGAAGGATCCTTTTAGTAGAACAGTAGGTTAAGTTTCTGTCAATCAAATGAGAATAATAGGTTTGCCCCTGAGTTCGTACCTGTCCCTGATGTAGGCAACCTGCAATAAGCAAAGGCGCTGCCACCGGCCTTGCACTACTACTCATGGGTACCAGCCCGATATTCACAAAGTCGAATACGGGAAACGATTTAAAGACCACGTCCAGGCTGGCATGCTCACTTGCCCTCGTCGTTAATGCACCAGGAGGAGTCGATCCGGGCTTAGCACATCTCCCAGAATCCCGGAAGCGACGTGCTAACGTGCGCAGCTATCTGATAAGGTCGTTCGCTGTCTGAAACAGCTTTACTAAATCGTAATTTCTAACTTATGTAAATAAAATTTTACTACGAATAGAACTACGATACCTACAGGCAGTCATAAAATTATTAAACAGGCTACCCACAGAGGTCAATTTTTAAACCTCCTTTATTTTAGGCTGTGTGAGAGGGGTGGTACTAATGAATGTTTTGATTCGCTGCCATAGAAACAAGTTCTTCTGTCATTCTGGAGGGAGAATCGTGCCTGACGGACCATCAGGTTGCTAAGATGGGAGGAACTGATTGCACGAGATGCTCCAAAGCCCACTTTAGATGAGAGGCTTTCTGGTCGAAATCGACAACTCGTAGATACCCGTTGCGTGCTAGTAGGTAAATCAATGGCCAACCACATTGCGAGTGAGACAGTGACGTCAGTGATCAGTTGCCTGTGCCGAGTGTGGAACTCTAAAATCTTTCTACAGATTGAGCATGCGCACAGACAGAGGACTGTAGCATCGTCTGCTGAGTTCACTCTAATGCGATAATGGATTTTGTACTTCTGAATATTCTTAATCTTATATTTTCGAAAACATTTAGGGAAATACAGCGATCGATTTTCAGAACTGTGGTTAGAAAAACAGTCTAGATCGTGAAAATAACATTTATTGGTCTCCGGTTTCAGTGCAAAGACAGACCATGTTCAGAGCGTACTCAAAAATGGTTCAAATGACTCTAAGCCCTATGGGGCTTAACATCTGAGGTCATCAGTCTCCTAGGACTTAGAACTACTTAAACCTAATTAACCTAAGGACATCAGACACATCCATGCCCGAGGCAGGATTTGAACCTGAGACCGTAGCGGTCGCGCGGTTCCAGACTGAAGCTCCTAGAACCGCTCGAACACACCGGCCGGCATTGTCATTGTTTATTCCAAAATTCTGTTACTATGTTTTTGCTGTTTCGTGAACAAGACGATCCCTCAGAACACCATTTTCTACATCTACATCTACATCTACATCCATACTCCGCAAGCCACCTGACGGTGTGTGGCGGAGGGTACCCTGAGTACCTCTATCGGTTCTCCCTTCTATTCCAGTCTCGTATTGTACGTGGAAAGAAGGATTGTCGGTATGCTTCTGTGTGGGCTCTAATCTCTCTGATTTTATCCTCATGGTCTCTTCGCAAGATATACATAGGAGGGAGCAATATACTGCTTGACTCTTCGGTGAAGGTATGTTCTCGAAACTTTAACAAAAGCCCGTACCGAGCTACTGAGCGTCTCTCCTGCAGAGTCTTCCACTGGAGTTTATCTATCATCTCCGTAACGCTTTCGCAATTACTAAATGATCCTGTAACGAAGCGCGCTGCTCTCCGTTGGATCTTCTCTATCTCTTCTATCAACCCTACCTGGTGCGGATCCCACACTGCTGAGCAGTATTCAAGCATTGGGCGAACAAGCGTACTGTAACCTACTTCCTTTGTTGTTGGATTGCATTTCCTTAGGATTCTTCCAATGAATCTCAGTCTGGCATCTGCTTTACCGACGATCAACTTTATATGATCATTCCATTTTAAATCACTCCTAATGAGTACTCACAGATAATTTATGGAATTAACTGCTTCCAGTTGCTGACCTGCTATTTTGTAGCTAAATGATAAGGGACCTATCTTTCTATGTATTCGCATCACATTACACTTGTCTACATTGAGATTCAATTGCCATTCCGTGCACCATGCGTCAATTCGCTGCAGATCCTCCTGCATTTCAGTACAATTTTCCATTGTTGCAACCTCTCGATACACCACAGCATCATCTGCAAAAAGCCGAATTCCAGAGCACACAGCTCTCACACCAGTCTTGGAGCAGTAGTCTAAAAGCGCTCGAGAGAAGCAACACTGAGAATAGGAATGAAACGAAAGGAGGACTTCAGTTTCTCACTTACCAAGAGTAGCCGATTGAGACACGAAAGTCGCTTGTCTAAAAGGAGCCTCAAGCTAACCCCCGAAAAAAGGCCAACGGTGTTTATAGTCGAAAAGGAGGTTGCTGCTAGATGGGCAGTGCTAGGGAGACGTATCGTACGATCGTCTCCGAAAAAGATTATTGTATGGTTGAAAGGTAATTAAAGTAAACTGAAATTACATCGAGACATAGTTGCCGATGTTTCCATGACGATTTCTTTTAAATACAACAGGCACTTCCTAGCATTTCGACAAAATCCGCTCCATGCCTGATCCTGAAGTCAGCGTGCCACAGACGTTCACTGCCGCCACAGCGATTAGCGTTGCAGCATGCAGATAGACTCTTGATGAGTAGCAAAACTAGTGCCATAGTTTTTGTCATTCACTGTTATTAAACTTTGAATAGACCCACTACATGCAGTTCAGAACTTCTAAGTGATTTCCAACATGTGTATCACATATGAAGACATGCAGATGGAAGAGGTTGACAGTGTTAAATTTCTTCGATTACAACTCGATAATAAATTCAGTTGGGAACAGCATAAGGCAGAACTGCTGAAGTGTCTAAACTAGTCTGTATTTGCATTGAGAATGACGTCGGATGTAGGCGATATAAATGTAAAAAACCTTGTATACTTCGCTTACTTTCATTCTATTGTATCAACGGAATCATATTCGGTGGTAACTCGTCAAAACCGAGCAAAAAAAAAGCGTGTAATGTGATTCATTTGTGGTGCAAATTCAAGAACATCATGTACAAACCTATCCGAGAAACTTTGTATTTTATCCATTGCTTCTCAGTATATTTATTCCTTAATGAAATTTGTTGCAAGTAATATATTTCTGATTCCAACAAATGTCTCAGTACTGGCATTCCTTAACTAAATTTATTGCAAGTAACGTATTTCTGCTTCCAACCAATGTCTCAGTACGGGCATTAGTACTAGGAAAAAGAACAATCTGCATAAAGATCTAAAATCACTTACCTTGGTCCAAAAAGGGGTCCAATATTCAGGATCGCACATTTTCAATAAACTGCCAGCAACCATTAAAAACTTATATGTGAGTGCAGGCTTTCTCGGCGAATTTCACATACGAAGTCTTCACGGGTTATCAGCCGAGTAGCGTCGTCGTCTCTTACCAACGTTTCGATCGAATGCGTCTCCATAATCTTCAGGCGAAGTGTCGAGACGCATTGCATCGAAACGTTGCTACGAGACGACGACGCTACACGTCTGACAACCAGTAAAGACTTCATACATTAAAAACTTAGTTTCAGATAAACCACAGTTTAAACAAAGTTTGAAGGAATTTTTGATAGGCAACTCGTTCTATTCTATAGATGAATATCTTAACAGAGACTATGAGACCAGCTTAAGGGTAAAAATTTCTGTTACATTTCAGTTTTGACAGCACTTGGTCACAACAGTCAAGATTAGGTATTCTGTGTACGATAAATTTATTATAACTCCATAAATGTGTTTCATTCTGACAGTGCATTAATGCTATAAATGTAAACAGTTCCAGTCTACTGTAATGTATTGTGATGTCCGGAATTAAAAAAAAAAGGGAGGGTGGTAATTTTTTGTTTTTTTGTTTTGTTGGAAGGAAAGAAAGAAAAAAGGGTGAATAAAGGTGAAGGAAAGTGGTTCTATTTTTACTGGAATGAACTTATTGATGGACATCACAAAAATTTATTTTACCTATATATTTTTTTTTTACTCGTCGAAGAAGACAACACAACACATATAAAAGAAATCATCACACTAATATTATCCACAGAATGATCGTTTCACAAGACACTTTCTAGCTCGACTGACTCTTAAGACTGAACAAGACCCGACTGACTCTACTCTCTCTCTGGACCACAGCCTCTTCACGTCCCTCTGGACCAGAGATTTCAACTGTGATTAGCACGCCGATTATTTAATTAATCGTACAGCCGCTGGGCGCGCGCTTGGCGCGTCATTTAAATGGGGTTAAACGCACACCGCGAGAGGCGTGGGCTAGCGGTGTCTGACAGGTATCGCCACAGTATTCATCTGTATCGTTAATCTCCTGACAAAGGATCAGGGTAGTGAGCATTACATTCAAATTTTTATGTTTTTTATGTTATATTTCCTGCCTTCTTCACCAACGAGAATCATCTTATTTTCGGGTACATAGAACGAGAACTGAATCTAATCTTATCTCTGATTTCTGCTGGCGTCGACAGAATTTTGCAAGTGTTGTCATCACGGCTTTTTAATATCTTTCATGAAGACTGTCCTAGTTTTCGTGGTATCACTCGAAAACCGAAGTCCCGTGCAAAGTTGGTACCTCGCGACGAAACCATAAGTAAGCACAGCCGCTGCCAGATGCAACGATGATTGGGAGATGTCGGCGCATACACGCCCTCAAGAATTCCATGCGCCACCGTCGTTGAATACTCGCTTACGTCACAGCAGAGCGCCGCTCAACCCACTCTGCAATCATAGCCGAAGACGACACACACACACACACACACACACACACACACACACACACACACACACACACACACGCACACGCACACGCACACACACACACACACATCCAACAACGCGAGAGTTTTCGAGACAGAACTATGTAGCAAAGCTTATAGTCAATTGCATATTGAGAGAAGAGACTATTATTTTGTACTGTCTGACGTGATACGTTAGTGTTCAGTGACAGCAACAAATATTCATACACAGTCCTGTTGACAAGGATTGTTTCATAGTTAAATATTCCATCTTTTTCAAGTTAGACTATAGAGATCTAATAGTTTGTTTGTTGTGGTATCTACTCGGCAACGGCCTTGCCGCAGTGGCTACACCGCTTCCCGTGAGATCACCGAACTTAAGCGCCGTCGGGCGTGGTCGGCACTTGGATGGGTCACCATCCAGACCGACATGCGCTGTTGCCGTTTTCAGGGTGCACTCAGCCTCGTGATGCCATTTGAGGAGCTACTCGACCGAATAATAGCGGCTTCGGTCAAGAATACCATCATAACGACCAGGAGAGCAGTGTGCTGACCCCATGCCCCTCCTTTTCGATTCCTCCACTGACGATGACACGGCGGTCGGATGGTCCCGGTAGGCTACTCGTGGCCTGAAGGCGGAGTGGTAAGACGGAGTATGCACTCAGCCTCCTCTGAAGTACAACTAAGAACCCCCACAGTGTTGACGAGTTTTTTTTCTTTTTTCGTCGGCCACAACAGGCTTCCTGCATTTATAAAATTCATTTCCATGATCAGTCCAAACCATAGATTTTGTTATACCACTCACTTTGCAGTTCTGGATTCGATCCGCGGTCATAATGCTGCCATTTAAGCATGCAAGTAGAACCGAGACGACACCCTATGACAGAGACCACTGATGTGAGTAATGTAAGTGGCAGTCAAAGCAAAACGAGGCAGATGGAAAAAGTTAATAAACACTTCCTGGCAGATTAAAACTGTGTGCTGGAACCAGACTTGAAGTCGTGTCCTTTGTCTTTCACGGGCAACTGCTCTACCAACTGAGCTACCCAAGCACGACTCACGACCCGTCCTCACAGCTTTAATTCCGCCAGTACCTCGTCTCCTACCTTCCAAAGTTCGCAGAAGCTCTCCTGCATACCTTGCAGAACTAGCACTCCTGAAAGAAAGGATACTGCGGCGACATGGCTTAGTCACAGCCTGGGGGATGTTTCCAGAATGAAATTTTCACTCTGCAGCGGAGTGTGTGCTGCTATGAAACCTCTTGGTAGATTAAAACTGTGTGCTGGACCGAGACTCGGACTCGGTAGAGCACTTTCCCGAGATAGGCAAAGATCCCGCGCTCGAGTCTCGGTCCACCACACAGTTTTAATCTGCCAGGAAGTTTCATATCAGCGCACACTCCACTGCAGAGTAAAAATTTCATTCAGTAAATAAAAAATTTATTACGCCAAAAGTAATCTTTAATACATTTATCGCTCTGTGTAGGCCAGTCCACTTGTTGCGAACGTTGTTTTGAGTACGCTGCAGAAGTTTCTCTGGGAAGCTCTTAGACGTCCTTCATACAGCTCCGACCTCTCCCCATCGGATTTCCATATTTTTGGAGTCCTGAAGGGCATTCATGGCCCTCGATTTGTTTCAGACGAAAAGATACACGCCTGGGCACAATCATGTTTCCGCAGCCAACCGCAAACGTTTTTCCATGAAGGCATTGAGCGTCTTGCCTCACAGTGGGATAAATGAAAGAACAGTTACTTTTGAAGTAATAAACAGTTTACTTATTTTTCTTCCGCCTGTTCCCTTTTCATTTAACTGTCATTGTAAAGGGTGGCCCAAAAGTCCGCTAACATTTGAAGATTCAGTACTTCATAGAATAACATAGGTGTCATGCTTGAAATGACATTGGATTTTATTGAAACAAAATGTGCGCAAAAAAAAAAACAACAGATGGCGTTTCATGTGATACAAAAGGAATAGCCGCACGGAAGGTGCCTTGTCATGGTCCGTTCCGGAGGTTCGAGTCCTCCCTCTGGCATGGGGGTGTGTGTTGTACATTTTAAGTTTGATTTAGTAGAGTGTTGGCTTAAGAACCGATGACCTCTGAAGTTCGGTCCCATAAGACCTTACGAATTTACAATTTTCAAAAGCAGTAATCAGTATAACAATTAATTTTTAGCAAAAAACATGTCCTTTATAATTATAGCCTAAGACGTCGGCCGTCATTTATCAACACTTGTAGTCGAAGAACGATGTTGTGAAGCATATCACTAGGTATGGTGAGAAACTACCGTCAGATGTTGTCTTTTAGCATCCCTATTGAGATCAGACGATGGTGGTCGGGCTGCAACTTCACGTAACCCCATATCCAACAGTCACGAGTTTTGAGGTCTGGAAGGCCAAGCAAGAATGATGTGGGGGTTCAGCATGCGATACTCCACAAATGATCCGCGCATGGGATCAAATGGTTCAAATGGCTCTAAGGACTATGGGACTTAACATCTGAGGTCATCAGTCCCCTAGACTTAGAACTGCTTAAACCTAACTAACCTAAGGACATCGCACACATCCATGTCCGAGACAGGATTCGTAGCTGCGACCGCAACAGCAGCGCGGTTCCGGACTGAAGCGCCTAGAACCGCTCGGCTACAGAGGCTGGCCGCATGGGATCTTCCAGACGAGTAGCAATATGTGGTGGAGCGCCATCCTGCATCGAAGTCATACCTTCCAGCAGGTGTGACCAAACTACTGGGAACAGAGGACACACCTTGGAGCAGTCCGAACACATTAACGAGAGGAATTTCCGATAGTTAGGAGATGGAATACTCAACTTCTGCCGACCGAAGTGGCCGAGCGGTTCTAGGCGCTACAGTCTGGAACTGCGAAACGGCTACGGTCGTAGGTTCGAATCCTGCCCCGAGCGTAGATGTGTGTGTGATGTACTTAGGTTAGTTAGGGTTAAGTAGTTCAAAGTTCTATGTGACTGATGACCTCAGAAGTTAAGTCCCATTGTGCTCAGAGGCATTTGAACCAACTCAGCTTCTGTCAGCTACTGGGGCGAGCAGCGACTTTGAGACGATACAGCCAAGTAGCGCCAAGCGTCACCAAGACGAAGATTACCCAACTAGCGCCTTCCGAACATATTTCGATCAAGGCACTGCCCACTATAATGGCCAACCCTCGACTGTGCCCGCCGCTCGCAGTGTACTGTAACATAAAAACACAAAGAACAGACAATCAAACCAAAGGACACAATACAAATCCCTTTATTTCAAAGTTACTGCCCCCCCTTTTTTTTTTAATTTTTATACACTTAACACATGCAAGGCCTCATACAATTAGCATGGAAAAGTATTAATTTCTTACAGCTTATAATTATTTATGCTTATAGCGCGCTAACGCGCTACTTCCTGGACTCGGGTAGGCGCACTGGCCCCAGACCGTATCCGCCCGGCGGATTAACGACGAGGACCGATGTGCCGGCCAGCCTGGATGTTTCTAGGCGGTTTTCCACATCCAGCTAGATGACTACTGGGCTCGTCCCCATGTTCCGCCTCAGTTACAAGGCTCGCAGACATATGAACACTTTCGCACTATTCCACAGATTATACTTGACGCAGACAGTGGGGTACACTAATTCCGTCCCGGGGGGTACAGGGTGGCGGTAGAAAGGGCATCCGGCCACCCCTTAACCATAAACATGCTGACCCTGCGTAACTGCAGGAGAAGGCTCAAGTGATAGATAGATAATTATTTATGCTTAGAGGCATACCAAAATAACAAGCATAAGCCTGGAGAAGTTACCGGTCTGCCGAACAAAAAACATAAAAACTCGTAATACAAGACACCAAAGTCACGGCCTCTTCAAACGGAGACCACAGAATGAATCATAAGATACTTAAGTAAAATTACGAGCATCCTGTCTTAACACTAAACATGGCCTACGCACTAGCCAAGAATGACTCATGCAGCCTTCACGTAACTCAGGCTTAGTGCTTCCGTCGCTGAGCAATGTTTTACGGTCTTAACAGCACTAATCAACATATACCAAAGCCAAGAGTGAATTCTTTATTCCCGCCACGGCGGCGATAATCACATACAAATCACTGTTTCCGCCTCTGAACAGAAATTACGAACAGATTGATCACAAACACAACTTCAAAGATTAGCTGCTGCCCACCGTTAATAGAAGCAAACGACACGAATCCACATAGCATACATAGGTATCCATCACCAGGTACTACAATATACACACTTGCTAGTGCATTGGAGGCCATCACCACCAGCCCGCTGCCAACACACTACTTACATAATAGCACAGCGCCGCTAGCAACCAGCGCTCCTTCGTACCGATCACTCCAAGACTCGCCAACATGAGATATACCCAAGCAACGGGCAAGCACAACCACTAGGGCCCCGTAGCGGGAAAGGAAGACAGCCATATCCGGAAGTTGAGGCGCTTAAATAGCGGCCGGAAGAGCAAAACCAAAGAGAAAACGCGCATGCCAGTTCGAAAGGGATTACTGTGTCCATACTAGATAAGAGAATCACTGGCGCCAGCAACTCCCCCACAGCTCGCTAGTTTGCATACTTATCTTGTGCAATAGCTTTCCGTTTGCATACTTATCTTGTGCAATAGCTTTCGGTTACGCAAAGTTTCTAGTAACAGATAACTCTAGATACATCCATTTCAGCAGCGAAATTGATTTGTGATTAATAGTCTGCCGACTAAGGGCATAGTGAGAAATGTGCAAACGAGGTTTTAGTGTTATTTTATACTCCTGGTTATATTATTACGTTTTGCTATTGTTATTGTTAGAAAAATATTTATTCAGTCGTTCGTCGTAATTTTTAATAAAAGTTATTGTGAATGTCGCGTAATAAATGTTTCGCGTGAAGCGCTGCTGCGACACAGCAATGATCAGTTGTGGAAACTAAGCCACTGAATATTACAAATAATGTTATTAAAGAATATAGCCGACTGACTACATCAATTAAGAGGGCACGTACATTCGCGAATGAGTGGTAGAAAAAAAGCGTTAATACTGTGCAGGAAATGAGTCTTAAATATAGTTACGCTTGTACACACTCAAATGTATGAGAACATACGAACGGGATAGAGGCACGTACATTTTGAGTGCAATCATCCCCTGTGGCCTGGATAAAAAGAATTACAGTTAAGTGCATTTATTTATCTTAGAACGTAAATACGTGGACTTCGAAATTAAATGAAAAGAAAGACTGCAGGTTCTGAATGTCGCGGCAAATATATTGAAATTGTCGGTAGCGGCCACGAAAGGAAAAAGATGAACACATTCACGTACCTCTATTGTTGAGTAGTATCGCCGTGAAGATCGTCGCCGCCATCTAATTCTCTGCATAAAATTAAAATAATAGCAATAATTTTCCAGAATTTCAGGAGCTGAGACCCATGGTATCACAAAAGACGAAATCGCTCTGCTTCAAAATCACTTTCATTATTTAACACAATTTTATCAGTAAGAAATGGCTCAACAAGTCTTAACACTAGGACAGGATAACAGCGAGAGGTAACTTATTCCAAAACTAATAAACGAAGAGCGTGAAGCTTCTTTTGTTCAGCAAATGCTTTACGCATTAATCTCTGGTAGTTGAACTAGTGTCTATATATTCATTAAAAAAATTATATAATTCCTATACATGGGTCAGCACTGGATGCCTCACCTGTGGGCCAGAGGCCGATTTTCCTGCCCAGTCCGGACACGTACAGAGGGTGGGTAGTCTTATCGTTGGGAGCTCCAATGTTGGACGGGTGATGCAACCCCTCAGAGAAATAGCACGCAAGGCGATAAGGAATGACTGTGTGCCCTAGGTATGTTTGCTGGTGGTCTCGTCCTTGATGTGGAAGAGGCAATATGTCAGCACTCTGTAGATCATGTTAGATTACAACAGCCTTAACCTATCGGACAACACTACCTGGAATGCTCTTCATGAATGGCAGCACAGGTGGTCAAATCACCGGACTGAAGTACAAATTCGCAGACAGTGTGCGTGGGAAAGCCACGAGATTGCTCCTACTGTCATACGAAATCGCACCCCAGATCGTAGCTCAGGGCCGGCCAGAAATTCTGCACGCGTACGGTGCTCCTGCATATGTGCAACTTCTGGGTCACAGCGTGCACGCCGCAGCCGTCAGTGTTCATGTAGTGCATGTTTCTACGCACAGATGTCGCTTTATCCACTTGTTGGGATTCTCTGTACCGGTGCATTCTAGTGCTCTTTCCACAGCTGGCAAGCCAACGTGGGAAGGTATTTCGCGTATTAAACGTTTAAAATACTGTCACAGTCTACTCATTGAGACGTCTACTTTTATGTTAACAGTGTAACCCAGTAAGAGAAGTAATACAGTTAACAACCGTGGGTTTATATTATGGCAGCTTGACTGACGGCACGTAAATACGAGTAGTGTTTTTGATCTAGTATTTAAGAAAGACAGCACTTTGCTTCTTCCAAAGAACCTTATTCATAATTTCAAATAACATTAAAGTAATGCAAGGTTTCCTATAACTAATTCTCGGGGCCCTCAGTTACACCCACATAATTTCTGTCTCACTGACCTCTCGATGATCACCTGTTATTTCAATACCATTATTGCTACATCTTTCATCAGATCCGTCTGAAATCTGCATAATAACCGACAATTAGATGAATGTTACGTTTTATCGACTTCAGCTGAGCGTAGCTCTTCACACATTAAAGAAGACCCTAAATGTAAGTATACATTGGAACAATCGGTTTAGTGACCAACGTTCCTGATAATAATGTAACATGGAGCAGAATGAGGCACTAATGCACAGTCAGTAAACATTAATTTTTAATTACGAAAGGAATAAATCCAAACACTTTTATCAATGGTCATGACAAATGATAATCGAGTTGATGTGTCTCATCCATTTTCTTAAAGACATTTAATTTTGCTTGCTGTTCTTCACTCTTGAGTATACTACACTCGTCTTTGTGATATGTATTGTAGTGTCTTTCAATGGAAAACATACGCTGGCCGCCAATTATTCAGCGGCATAACAAACACTGTGAGTTTTCACCAAGGGCTACAAAGAAGAATTACAGTTCCCGGTCATTTTTAAACGACTGAGAACATAGATCTCCCGTCCTTTGCTTTTTTCACAGTACCTGCCAATTCTCAGTGCTTCTCTGTTAAGGTTACGGTTACCAGGTGTAAACGAGACTGGGTATGTTGCGCTCTTGCTTGTACCACATAAACAGGGAAGTGGAGGCGCCGCCGTTCATTTAGGACACATGTCTAATAACAGATGTCGCTGTCGCACACGTGCGCACATGTGGAGCACTTCCGCACGTCTGCACACTGTGCAGCGTTTGGCCGGCCCTGCCGTAGTTCCAGGTGTGTGTCCAGCGTGTCTAGCACGCAGACATGTTGGTTGTAGGCCTTGAGCCGGCTATCTAACCAACACAGGTCCATCACCGGCAACGAGGCCGAACCAGCTTTTCAACAGAGGACACAACAGGCCTCCAGCTTGCCCTCCAACGAGCTCTCGCTTGACACCATTGAAGTCGCAAATGGCGGTCGTTCGTAGTCAATGGAATACACGCCATGGGGAGTCTGGCTCGGAGCTGTCCTTGAAGTAACCGAAATGTAGAAATTCATTGTGAAACTGTGGTGTCAACTGCTGTTGCAGATGCTGTACGATGGGCCAGAGCTACACAGAGTGGTCGTCATTCTCGACAGTATCACGTGGCTGTCCTGAACCCTGTCTTCTTAAAATAGTACATTCTCGTGACCACCGCTGCCAACAGTCATATAAAGCGGCTACATTCCTGCCACGTCTTTGAACAATATCGCAGATACTCTACAAGGTATGTTACCTTGGCATGTTCGATCACCAGGTCTGTCTCAAATCGAGCGCATATGGGACTTCATCGAACTGCATCGTCCAGAAACAGAATTAGCTATTTCTATATTGACTGAGCAAGTGGAACAAGCATGGAACTCACTTCCACAAACTCAGTGAGGTGTTAATAGTGGCATCTTTGTTGCCAGAAAGGTATTCATGAGTAACATCATTTAAGCACGCCCAGTCTCAAAGGTAACTAGTGTTCACGACTGTTAAAGCGTGCATTTAAATCTAACCTGATTTGCAAACAATGGTTCAAATGGCTCTGAGCACTATGGGACTTAACTGCTGTGGTCACCAGTCCCCGAGAACTTAGAACTAGTTAAACCTAACTAACCTAAGGACATCACAAACACCCATGCCCGAGGCAGGATTCGAACCTGCGCCGCAGCGGTCACGCGGTTCCAGACTGTAGCGCCTAGAACCGTTCGGCCACTAAGGCTGGCCTTGATTTGCATCTTATTAGCGCCGATACTATCTCTACTGTTATGCGATGGGTTCGAAATTTGAATATACATCACCTACCAACCTTCATTTATGGTACAAAACGCCTTTTTTCCGGAGATGTAGAATGACTCGCTCGAGGCGGTCGAACAGCGACAGACTTCGTCTCCCGGCTAATAATGGCGTACCATCTTTTCGTTTCAGTGAGTGACGTTGCGCAACAGTATGAGACTGGATTCGCATGATGAAGGAAGATGGTTCAAATACATGTTTGGCAATCCCGATTTACGTTTTGGGTTATTTCCCTAAATCGGTCAAGGCAAATGCTTGGATGATTTCTTTCATAAGTAGTCGGATGGTTTCCTTCCTCAAAATGCGAGCTTGCGTTCCCTCACCAAGGAACTTGAAGTTCCTCGGAAAACACATAAAATGCCTTATTTACTTTCTTTTTTAAACGCCGATGTCTGGGTATTCCACAGTGCTGCTACAGGAGAGGGCTCGTATATCTTATGCAGCGATGGTACACGACCACTGTCATAGCCCTTCGCGAAAAGTCGTACCTCATACTGAAGAACATACTAATGCTAAACTGTGTTTAATTCACAGAAAACACCAAAATCGAGACGAAACTCCTGCAGATATTTAGATTGCTAATTGCATAAGAAGTACAATGTCAGCAATCTCGAAAATACCAAAAAAATCTAATAAAATTATGAACTAAATTGCCATAGTGGGATTATCTATGCCATTACTAGGTTACTGCTTTGCGTATGGACGCGACAGCCAAGCTCTCTGTGGTATCGGACGAACCTTCGTTACTCACCAAATTGTAAGGCTAGCGCAGTTATTCGGCACCTTTAGGACTACTGCTGCAGCGATTGGTATTTGATGTGCGGGTGGCTTTGCCACACTTTTTGTACGCTCTCTGGGACAGGCAACGTAAAGTGTAAGAAGGGTGCGGCCGATTACATAAGCACTAAGTTCTCGAAATAAAGTCAATGGATAGTGTAATGTAAAGAGCAGTAGGTTACTACACTGAGGTTTAAATAACACTGCAGAGATAATAAAAAATTAGACACTTCACGGATTGAGAAGTGCATCAGCTCAAATAAAATCTCATCTTCAACAATTTACCATTAAGACACGACATTCAAGGCGCGTCTTGCATGAAGACACTAGCATTGAGCCTGTAAAGCTACATTTAGAAACAATGACACACAGTACTGTTTTCCTTGAAATAGACTTCTTTTTAATTTTGCAAAGCATTTGCTTTGTGGTTTCATTTACTTCATGTAAACAGATTCACTAATGGTATAGTGTCTAATAAGTATCAAGTCAGAGTATATCCTTTCTTGATATGGAAACCTGAAGTTATCATCAATTTTGTTTCTAATAGATTTTTTCATGTATTTTTTTTCTTTTTCCATTACTGTTCTAAGGATTTACTCATCTGCAGTAGAGAATTACTACCAGCTGTTGCAAATGCCAATGACTGTGAAAGAGAGGTCTTCCTGGAACGTACTTACTCTCCAGTTCCGGTAACCCAGTATAAGTCTCGGGTCGCAAACTTTCCATATCTATTCTTTAAAGGAGCTACTCGATTACAATGTGGTACGCAATACAGAGTCCTGTGTAGTGTAATGTCACACACGGCTTTCACCAATGTAGTACGTTCAAAAATGGTTCAAATGGCTCTGAGCACTATGGGACTTAACTTCTGAGGTCATCAGTCCCCTAGAAATTAGAACTACTTAAGCCTAACTAACTTAAGGACATCACACACATCCAAGCCCGAGGCATGATTCGAACCTGTGACCGCAGTTTCAGACTGTAGCGCCTAGAACCGCTCGGCCACTCCGGCCGGCTGTAGTACGTCTACATTTATTTCTTACGCGTCATTTTTGTTTAAAACTCTCGAACGTTTTCGTTATTTGAATATTTCTAATAGGGTAATCCTTGGTAACTTCGTGGCATCGCTTATTTCGTGATACTTTATTGATTCCTCTTCACGGACTTATCAACCACGCTATAAGAGCAGTCGCTGACTCACAAATAGCAGCACATGTCCCCTACCTGCAGCGGCATTTCACGCCGCGCTACCAGCGGCCTTGGCAGCACAGTGAGTTGTTTTCTTCCGTTGGGGGTAGCTGTCTTTCGCTTTCGCGCTGCAGAATCCCACATGTTTTCAAAGTGCTGATTGCTCCTCATATTAACAAAGTAACATTTTTTACCTTTGCACAGTTGTTTATGTGATATAAATAAATTTTTCTGATTAAGGTTTCTGTTTTGCTTTCGTTAGTTTACACGTAATAGCCTTAGCTGCGCTAGTAAAAATCTTAGCATTTTAACTGCCATGTTGCGCCACCCTAGACAATCTGCGCAAATACAGGCTAATAAACGTATTTAAAACCGGATATTTAATTATTTGTAGTAGCATGCCCGTGGTATAGATAGAGCACTTCATTTTAAAGCAGACAATATATTAAATTTACATATCATGAGTTAACCAGGCTATCATGAAGTTAACCAGTTTTTTTCTTCTGCGTGTTAGATGCCTCCAAAACATCGCAAATATGCCACCCAAAATATTATTATAGCAGGAAGCTTGGTAAAAGAGGAGAGGTACTCAATTTACAAGGCATCAAAGCAATGTGAAGTGCCATGATCTACCCTGAAAGACTTTCTTAGCGGGACTGAAGGTGAATGTGTAGGCCTATCTAAATTAGGGAAATCGTTTGCTTTACTTTTACAAATGGAACAAAGGATATTCTATTGATTGGCAACTTCATGGAGTGTCCTGTGCACCACGACCAGATAATGGATATACTTGGAAGGAGAGACAGCATTGGTCGTATTTTTTTTGTTTTATTAACCGCAAAATCGATTTTCGGTCACATAGTAACCATTCTCAGTGCTGTAATATACAATTTAAGTTGGTAGGCACTGGTGTCTAAGCTTGTTGACACCAGTGCCTACCAATTTAAATTGTATATTACAGCACTGAGAATGGTCACTAAGTGACCGAAAATCGATTTTGCGGTTAATAAAACAAAAAAATACGACCAATGCTGTCTCTCCTTCCGTCAAAGGATATTCTATTACATATATAGATTTATGTATCAGGAAGTCGTTTCTGAAAGTATTTGTTTGGAGTGTAGCCATGTATGGAAGTGAAACATGGACGATAACTAGTTTGGACAAGAAGGGAATAGAAGCTTTCGAAATGTGGTGCTACAGAAGAATACTGAAGATAAGGTGGATAGATCACGTAACTAATGAGGAGGTATTGAATAGGATTGGGGAGAAGAGAAGTTTGTGGCACAACTTGACTAGAAGAAGGGATCGGTTGGTAGGACATGTTTTGAGGCATCAAGGGATCACAAATTTAGCATTGGAGGGCAGCGTGGAGGGTAAAAATCGTAGAGGGAGACCGAGAGATGAGTACACTAAGCAGATTCAGAAGGATGTAGGTTGCAGTAGGTACTGGGAGATGAAGCAGCTTGCACAGGATAGAGTAGCATGGAGAGCTGCATCAAACCAGTCTCAGGACTGAAGACAACAACAACAACAACTTTCCATGCAGGAATTAAGATTCAGATTGACTATAATTCAGTTTCGTAAACTGGCATATAAGCTAGCTACTGTAACAGGTTGGAAACATCTCTTCAATGAAGAAGAACAAGCTGGAGGGGAAAGATTTTAAAACACGTTATGAGCTTACCTTAAGAGTGTCTGAAATTATAGCTGCTTATAGGTGTTCAATGGGAAATAGATCAATATTTACCGACTTTTATCAAAAATTAGAAGCATTAGTCACAGATCTAGGAGTTCAAGATCGTCCAGAGCTAGTATGGAATTGCGATGAGACAGGTGAAAACATCCTAGATCGTTACAGCAACTGGCAAAAAGTATGTATATAGCAGGACGTTTGGTGATCGAGGTCAAGATCACACACTGCTTGCCTGTGTCAATGCTAGTGGTCACTGGATGCCATCTATGGTGATATTTAAGGGTGTTCGAATGTCAGAAGATCTTCTGAAAGACGTAAATCCTGGACCATTGTGAAACTATCACCAAAAGGGTAGATAAAAGGAGAACTTTTCTGGAATAGTTCAATCATTTCAAAGACCTATAATTTTAGTAATGGATTCCCATGGATCCCATATTTCAGAGGTGGTCATGGACCTGGCCAAGAAGAACCAGATCTTTCTTCTGACATTTCCTTATCACACTACTCACATTCTGCAACCATTGGATGTAGGAGTATATAGGCAATTTAAAAGATCATGGGGAAAATCTTTCAATAGCTACATGGTCAAGAATCCAGGTCTCGGACCCATCAGATCTGATTTCCACAAAATGTTGAAACCTGCTTACTACAGTGCTTTCAGTCCTGAGACCATCACATCAGCTTTTAGGAAGACTGCGATATATCCATTTAATCCTGCCGCTGTGACTGATGAGGCAATAGCAACATCAAAATTGACAGAAAAACCTGCAGAAGACAATCTGCAACCAGCATTAGATGTCTCAGAAAGTCCCTCAGAGATGAATGAACTTTTTGTTCTGCCTGTCTTAATAGATGATGGGAACAAATGCAAGCAGAGGAGAAAGACAGATAGCAAGGCAAAATGCCTTGACTCCAATTCAAGAAATAACTCCCAAAAGAACCAGAGGTAGGCCTATGCATTTTCTAAAAGTTATCTCACATGCTTCATTAACAGAGTTGACAGTTGTTTCTTTGAGTTCTTGTTTATTTATTTTAATGATATTTATTGATTTTTAGGTAGGCCACGAAAGGAAGATACAGTAAATCTACAACCCAGCACCTCTGGAGTGAGAAAGAAGAGGACGATGGATGACAATAAATGTGGATCCTGAGGCCACAGTTATTTAGAAGACGTGAGGAATAAATAAGGGGCACTATGGATTCTGTGCTGTTTTTGTTTAATGTGGCAGCATTCGAAGTGTTAACATACTTTTGAAGAGAGTGAGATATTTTTTATGTGCAACAAGTGTCAAAACCTTTCTGATGAAGACTAAAATGAGGCTTTCATTTAATCAGTAAACTCAATTCAGTGTTTTTGCTCAATACTTCTTCAGCACTTTCTCATAATTATCATAAATAAGCCTCAGTGTCGTAAAATGTCAAAATAAAATCTTTTATAGAAATACAATGCTTTCATTATTTAATTAATGCATTATCACGAAATTACTGAAGTAATGTCACGAACTTGCCACGGGGTATCACGAAATAACCTACAAAATTCTTAGTTGATGAGATCAGAAAGGAGAGAATGTAGAATCAACTAATCATAACATTGTGTGTATTGAGTAATGCATTTAAGGACAGGCTTACATATGTAATTCAGCAGGTTTTGAAAATTTTTGTTAAGTACTTTAAATTAACTTAATACAGAAATCCTCACGAAATTACCAAGGTTTACACTAATTCGCGATTTTATGTATGTTGTATTTTCACATTTTATTCATTTAGCAAAATACTGAATGATTTGTTTTCAGAGGCGAAAGAAAGAGCCTCTGGGATACGGAACAAGTCATTTTCGTCGAAAAATAGCAATCTCTATAAGAATGGTGTAAGGGATGTTATTGCAGTTTACTCAGCACAGGTAGGTGTAACTACTATCCATTTGAAAGAGAGCAACGTATACTCTGTCTTTCCCCAAACATTTTCTCACTGATACAGTAGGGCCAATACTCACGGTACACATGAACTCTTTTCCTTGCTATCTCGAGTCGTAGAAAAACAATAGAGGATTTAGAGTGCACATTGATGTGCAATCTTCCTTTATTATCCCTAAACTCTTTTCGCTGTGTTACACAAGATAATGACTAAACTTGCTAAATAGTAGTCGAAAGTCGGTCTACAATCACACAGTTTCGGTGGACTGATTAGCTATTCGTATGTGACACTGAAGTTTCCACAGTAGCCACCAAGTTAATCACAGACCAACACGTGAATCGCACATGTTATTCTCTAAATTTCACACTGCATTCATTAATTAGCAATTTCCTAATATAGAGGTTCTTTAATATCAGCTGTAAACTACAGAAAAATAGGCGTTCATATTGCTTATGGAGTGCTGTGGAGTGGATACGGTAGTATAGTGATACATATGTAAGGAAAAAAGAGAAGTAGGTATCGTATTGAAACACAACAACATGCGGCTAGGTACACCATTCAAAGTCAGCTTAATTTCGCTGTGTAGCGATGTACATTGGATGTGTTATTAGAATACAAGCTAATTGACGATGGTGACATTATCGTCGAAGCTAGTTCGGAAATTAAAAAAAAAAAAAAAGTATGCCTCAAGAAGGACCCAAAATACAACATTCTCAAGTCACTGGTAATGAAAATTTGAACATACGTCTTTTATGACTTTTGGAGCAGACTGTGGTAAATTTCCATGAAAACTGAGGACTTACATTTTCGTTATAAATGAAGTGAAATAAGAAACGCATGATCAACTTCTCCTTTTCTGCAGACCTGGGCCTAGCACCTGTGATTTCCTCTGTTGTCATAAGACACGTTCCGATAACAAATAAAAAACTGTAGTAAAAAGACGGTATCGGAAAAGAAATATTATCTTTGTAAGATTTTATTTTAAAACCAATAAGGACTGTCCGCTTCTAGCATTACACAGCTGTCACTTTTTGAGGTGTCCCTATGTTTAGCGATATATCCCTCCCAATGGGTTCACCTTATCTTACATCTTTACTCACATAAGGGAAGTCGCTGGCTTTTATGTGTTCTGTTCGAGTTTACGCGTTGAATTATTTAGCAGTCGTTGCAAACGAAACGAGCTCTGAAAATACTACAGGGGCCAGAAGCAGTGTCTCCAAAGGCACCGTGCATCTGAGTCGACGGAGTAGAACTGACAGTATGTCAGCGAAAGATGGCTTATTAAAGGCAGCGGCTTCAGATCAAAGCAGCCAATGCGCCTACGGACAAAGCAAAAGTTGAAATAACAATGCTAAATATTTACTGATGCAGCTCACGGTTTTACATTGCTACCGCAAAAGTTCATATGTCTACGTCTGATAGTTAGTGAGAGTCAATCAGGTATGAGCCAGAAAATTTAAATACTTTTGATATTCGTTATTTTTGCCTTTTAACTAGTGGGTAACGTGTACAGTGCGTGGGAATAGATTCATTGTAATGTAGCTGCCATACAGATCTCCTTTGTCTGCTCTACAGACGTGTTTCACAGTAAACACTCTTTTCATTCGCGTATTCCAGCTGTCTTGCATCACCCTACAGCATTTCACTGAAATGTTTAACGAACAGCTTTGAAAAAAATTTCAAAGGAGCCTTGTCACCTCCAAAGTTTTTTTGTAATTTGTTTTCTAGTTGTTTTATGTTTTATAGAATAATTATTTCAACACAAAAATATAATCCTTGAGACCAAAAACTGAGTACGATAGATATGTGACTATACTGGAGCAGTGGAGGGAATTACAATCGAGTATACGTTATACGACACTGTTTCTGACTTCGCCCTAGGGAGCGTTAACGAACAAATGTACATTGCTGTAACACCTTAACTCGGTAATTTAGTTGAAACTACAAACTTCGTAGTGGTTTCCTATGGAGTCTACATCTATAAACGTACTCCACAAGACAAAAGTGGACATTTTCTTTCTTATTACTTTTGCGTACTGAGCGACTAAAGTATAACTCTATATACTTCCGTACTTACCCTAATATCTCATGTTCTCCACACGAGACATATAACAGCGTCAGGATGATGGTCACTCATCATTTTCGAAAACAGGTTCTCAAAATTTATCTAACAGAATATCACTGTAACTAAGTCGTCTTTCTTGCAAGGATTCCCATTTAAGTTCGCCAAATATTTCTGATGCACTTCCGTATGTACTATACCCTGTATTCGTTAGATGTGTGGCGTCATGCTTACTTGATAAGGACTTCAAAAACTGCATCAGTACTCTAGAATTAGTCCCACTGGCGTCTTCTATGTGATTTCCGTTACAGATGCGCTGTTATCTTTCTTCCTTTTTCTTTTTCAGAAAACTTTTAAGAAATCTGTCTCCCATTCGCCTTCCCTAGTACTAATTTTAAGTCACATGGTTCAAATGGCTCTGAGTACTATGGGACTTAACTTCAGAGAACATCAGTCGCCTAGAGCTTAGAACTACTTAAACCTAACTAACCTAATGACATCACACACATCCATGCCTGAGGTAGGATTCGAACCTGCGACCGTAGCGGTCGCGCGGTTCCACATTGTAGCTCCTAGAACCGCTCGGCCACCCAGGTCGGCTTGTTTTAAGTCAGCATTCAATTTCATGCCCTATCGCTTCATAGTATTGCCCTCTAAATACTTTTACTATTTGTGGTATGAAGATATTTCTCGCTGATCTTGTAATAAAATACACTCAGGTTTCTTTCTGTTTATTCAGGACATTATCTTACAACGTATCCGTATTTAAAGAGAGCTGCTAATAATTACATGTGGATGGCCAGAAGTCGAAGTCATTAATGTCTTCTGCTGGTTTTCTTCCTGGTGGCTGACTATGTATGATATCACAGACTATATAGGATGCTTTGTATCATCTTAGATTAAACATAAAACAAAAAATAAAGAAGTAACCGGTAGCAGAAGTTACAAATTAATAATTATCCAACACAGTTACAGTTCACAAAAATAGCCATTACGGCTGAGAATAAGAAAACTATGTATTGTTACCGTGGTAGATTGGAAGCAGCAATCGTAGGAGTATCTAGATAGCTACGACGAAGATAAATTTCAGGGCAGAAGGTATAACGCTGTATCATTCATATCTGAGAAAAATGGAAGGCGTGCCTCAAACGTTACCAACTTGAAGTATCAGTAAATGATCTTAATGTTATTATCAAAGTAGAAGAACATAGTTGACTAGTGTACCATATATGTCGTGGATATGCCAATTATAGCCGGCCGGACTGGCCGTGCGGTTCTAGGCGCTACAGCCTGGAACCGAACGTCAGCTACGGTCGAAGGTTCCAATCCTGCCTCGGGCATGGATTTGTGTGACGTCCTTAGGTTTAATTAGTTTTAAGTTCTAGGCGACTGATGACCTCAGAAGTTAAGTCGCGTAGTGCTCAGAGCAATTTTTTATGCCAATTATAGATTGCGGACGGTCCACGCTTAAGTGGAAACCAAGTTATTCGATGTATTTACAGATTCTTTAAAGCTAAAAATATGTTAAGCAAATTCTAATACTGATTCACGAAAGCAGCCGGTAGAAATCGGACTGACTGCGACGTCACCGCTAAATGATAACGAGTCCGTTGAGTTCTGGGGTACAACGAAGAACGGAGATGACATTCATTTGAAGTCCACTGGAGAATTAATAGTATGGCCGCAAAACTGAAAGCATCCAAAATCACTTTACAATCTGCAGCGCAGTGTACTCTGGTTTAAAACTTGGTGGCATACACAAACTGTGCGCCAGAACGGGACTCGAACGCAAGTCCAAGATTCAAGTGTCGGTGCAGCACACAGCTTTTATTTGCCAGAGAGTTTCCACTTATAGTGTCCTCAGTAAGTAAGAGAATCCGACCGAAGAAAGTAGAGTATACATGGAATCATAAAATAAATAGAAAACAATGGTTTACTTCGATGATGTATTGCACATAGCCTGATGAACGACGGAAGCAAGAACATCAAGTTTATAGTGATAGGCACATAATAGGTCTCTCGTCTCCTTTAATTCAGCCTAATGAAACAAAAAATTGCAGTCACTTTTTCGTCATGACATTTCCACGTTATATTCATTGTCACTTAAGGGTTATGCAACTGCACACACAACTGGGTAGGGTTCAGAGTCGTCATAAGGCCACGAAAAAGTAATTCATGAAAGTTTTTTCGAGCCAACCGTTTTTGTATATCTTCTGTCGTTACAAAACCTAACAGTTAATTGTTGTTGTTGTTGTTGTGGTCTTCAGTCCTGAGACTGGTTTGATGCAGCTCTCCGTGCTACTCTATCCTGTGCAAGCTTCTCCGTCTCCCAGTACCTACTGCAACCTACATCCTTCTGAATGTGCTTGGTGTATTCATCTCTTGGTCTCCCTCTACGATTTTTACCTTCTACGCTGCCCTCCAATACTAAATTGGTGATCCCTTGATACCTCAGAAGATGTCCTACCAACCGATCCCTTTTTCTATTCAAGTTGTGCCACAAGCTCCTTGCTTCCCAATTATATTCAATACCTCCTCATAAGTTATGTGATCTACCCATCTAATCTTCAGCATTGTTCTGTAACACCATACTTCGAAAGCTTCTAGTCTCTTCTTGTCTAAACTATTTATCGTCCATGTTTCACTTCCATACATGGCTACACTCCATACAAATACTTTCAGAAACGACTTCCTGACACTTAAATCAATACTCGATGTTAACAAATTTCTCTTCTTCAGAAACGCTTTCCTTGCCATTGTCAGTCTACATTTTACATCCTCTCTACTTCGACCACCATCAGTTATTTTGCTCCCCAAATAGCAAAACTCCTTTACTACTTTAAGTGTCTCATTTCCTAATCTAATTCCCTCAGCATCACCTGACTTAATCCAACTACCTTCCATTATCCTCGTTTTGCTTTTGTTGATGTTCATCTTATACCCTCCTTTCAAGACACTGTCCATTCCGTTCATCTGCCCTTCCAAGTCCTTTGCTGTCTCTGACAGAATTACAATATCATCGGCGAACCTCAAAGTTTTTATTTCTTTTCCATGGATTTTAATACCTACTCCGAACTTTTCTTTTGTTTCCTTTATTGCTTGCTCAATATACAGATGGAATAACATCGGGGATAGGCTACAGCCCTGTCTCACTCCCTTCCCAACCACTGCTTTCATTTCATGCCCCTCGACTCTTATAACTGCCATTTGGTTTCTATACAAATTGTAAATAGCCTTTCGCTCCCTGTATTTTACCCCTGTCACCTTCAGAATTTGAAAGTGAGTATTCCAGTCAACATTGTCAAAAACTTTCGCTAACTCTACAAATGCTAGAAACGTAGGTTCGCCTTTCCTTAATCTACCTTCTAAGA